>NC_138027.1:91542854-91955250 GCF_964106645.2 Podarcis pityusensis
AAGCACTAGAAAATGTGAAATACTCTGAAGTACAAGTATATTGGCATTTGATGGTCCTTTAGGGAGTGAAAGGGAAATAAATGTAGAGTAAATATAACAGCTACATATCTGAAAACAAACTATGCTCCAAACATTATTCAATCACAGTCCATTTATATCCCCAAAGCTTGGACCAACAGATACATCTACAGCTGGCAGCCAAAGGCTGTTAAAATGGGGGACAAATACCCATCACATTCAAGACACTGCCACCTAGACAGCCTTGCCGTCATGGCACACTGACACAGCACCTGCACACCCTTTCCTGATTTCAGATGGAACAGAGTGGTAGATCTGGGTGTCATCAGCATGTTGGTGACACCATGTTTCAAATCCCCAGGTGACATCACCACTTGTGAGTAAGTCAATAAGGGCAAAATGCCTGAGACTTTCCTCACTGAGAAACAGCTCCAACATTGTTGCTGATGTTTAAGAAGAGGGCATTAATCCCATGCTAATTGTTAATTAGTGATCAAAATATGAATTTTCACTGTCTCCCCCCCCCCCCCATTTACATTCTCAGTTGTGGAAAATAGACCTAAGGCTATTCCATAAGCAAAGTCAGTCTTTATACACCATGCAGCATGTAAGGAAGAAAAGAGAAACCCCAGCATCTTTACGATGATATAGGAGAAAGGAACACGTTGGACTGTGAACTTGGAAGCAGAGGAACTATTACGGTAACAAATGATGACACAATTTATACAAACACATCCTTGTTACTTTTTGCTTCCAATAAAAAAAGCCCCGAAGCTAGAAAACATTGTGACATACTGAACCATCTGAGCATAGAAATCACCCACTGACTGGCTATAAAAGGGAACAATTAGTTGCTTCTGTCAAATAATGATCTCGCAAGCCTTTCCACAGGTCAGAAATATCCAGTCACAGCACATTTCACGATTTAAAGGGGGAGGCAGAGTAGAAAATGGAGAAGGAGATGGATTGCTAGATTGGGGATGTGTAGAATGCTAATATAACAGATTCCCAAGATTTAATTCATACTACTTTTGTAAGCATTTCATCTGACTGATTTAGGAATGCAATCACGATTTATAGTTGCAGTTTGCAATGAGCATCTTGGGCGAATGAAGCCCAAACGCTATATGCACCTGCTTTCCATATGGATAAATTCTAGATGGGTGGTTCTGTAAGCTGCTTGCAGGGGGCTGTGGGGTCGTAACACAGCAAAAAGCCCCTGAGAAACCAACAAACTCATTTTGTCATGAGCTGCTGGAATGTATTGTGGTATCTGATGAAGCAGAGCCAGATCAACTCCCTGGTTTCCTGGGAAACTGAGGGGCAACAGAACAGGTGAGAAGATAGCTGGAGTGCAAGTGGAAGAAGACTCACAGTGAACATAACAAGCCAGGAGGTAATGATGCAGAGAACTGGAGTTAATCCTCCACCATCACTCCGTCAGCACAAGGCCTTACTGTGCAGCTTTTTTCTGTAGGGAAGGGAATATTGCTCATCAGGGATGATAGCAGTAAGTGAGCCCATGCACTCTGAATGACATTCAGCAGCCATGGCAGTAAAACAGCTGGATGTTCTGAGATTATGGCCAAGTGGCATTTGCTTCTTTTCGACCATGGCCCTGGCCTGGTGGAATTCTCTGTCACAAGGGACCAGGGCCTACGGGATCTGACATCTTTCCGCAGGGTCTGCAAGACGGAGCTATTCCACCAGGCCTTTGGTCGGGGTCCAGTCTGACTCCCCCCCCCCCTTATAGGAACTTACAAGAAAGTGGCCCCCTAATTTTTCTCACAGGCTCATATAAGATCAGCATAAACAGTTAGGCCTGGTGAGCATTTAATGTCCCCAACCCTAATCTGCGGGTTGCCATCTGATTGGATTTCACTTTGATCCTGATTTGATTTTAGGGTGTATTTTAATTGATTGATTGCTTTTATGTTAATATGTTATATATCTGATGTTAGCCACTCTGAGCCCGGTTTTGGCCGGGGAAGGCAGGGTATAAATAAATAAATAATAATAATAATTATTATTAGTCTTTCAATTGTTGCAAAATAATGGCACAGTTAGGGTGCTTGTCATAGTTGTCTATGGGTTGCTTACTTGACCTTTTGCTCATCTTGGCTAATGATATTTGCTGGGAGATGGCAACTCAATCCTGGAGAAAAGAAATGCTTGTCTTGGCCCTCCAGAGAGATGTAGTCTTAAAGCCACTATTTAAGAAATCCATACGTGAGTCTGACAATTTAAATGACTGTTATTCAGTTGTCAGCATCCCTTTATTGGGTAAGATGATCACAGAGGTAATGGTTGGTCATCTTCAGGCATTCCTAGGTGAAAGTGAAAATTTGAACCCATTTAAAATCGGCTTCTAGCCTGAATCTGGGACAGAAACAGCCTTGGTTGCACTTTCGGACAACTTTTTCTAGGAAAGTGAGAGAGGAAGTATGACCCTGTTGGGACTTCTTGTTCAATGAATGGTTTATGATTGGGACCTGGCCATGATTTATTACCTAATAATTCATGATCTAGACTACAGAAATTCATTCTGTGCGGGAGCTGCCTTTGGAAACTGTTTGGAAACTTCAGTTGATTCAAAATCCCTCAACTAGGATACAAAGTGGTTACAGGCTATATAAGCATGCAAATCACTTCCAGCACGCTAACAGTTGGAAGAACATGTTGTTGAGGCCCAATTTCATGGGCTCTATGCCATAAGCACGTAGTAAAGGTAAAGGGACCCCTGACCATTAGGTCCAGTCGTGGCCGACTCTGGGATTGCGGCACTCATCTCACTTTATTGGCCAGGGAGCCGGCGTACAGCTTCCGGGTCATGTGGCCAGCATGACTAAGCCGCTTCTGGCGAACCAGAGCAGCACACGGAAACGCCGTTTACCTTCCCGCCGGAGCGGTACCTATTTATCTACTTGCACTTTGACGTGCTTTCGAACTGATAGGTTGGCAGGAGCTGGGACCGAGCAACGGGAACTCACCCCATCACAGGGATTCGAACTGCCAACCTTCTGATCGGCAAGTCCTAGGCTCTGGTTTAATCCACAGTGCCACCTGCGTCCCAACATATTGTTCTTCGAGCCGGAAACGCCATAAGCACCTACACCACAATAAAATGTGAGGTTTTTAAGGTGGCATGTGATCTTAGCACTTGTTCCTTCAACATATATGTTTTAAACATTAATACTGAGGGTAGGAAGTTAGCCAATAATTGCATCAGATTATTTGGGAAGAGGATAACTAAGTTCAGATCTGTACTTCACTCTAAGAAAGGAAGATCAGCTAGGTTTGTATAAGAATGTGCAGATATCCTCCTGTGTAGAGTGTTAAATTAAGCAGTGTGATCAAATGGGGGTGAGGATTTTCAAGAGAATGAAAAGGAGAAAAGAAGTGATGAGAAGCAATAGCAAGGACAGAGGGCTGGTCCAAGACATTTTGCTCCCGGAGGTGAAGGACAAGATGCTCTCACATTCCCATCCCATGTACAGAATTTGCAGTTGTATCTTACTTCACTGCTTATGATGGGATATCACCCTCCCTTGCACGTGAGGTCAGCTCTCTCTTCCAAAGACGGGGGGTGACATTTACCAGTGGAGGCAGTTGCCATCCCTGCAAGCACACCAATAAAAAGATGCAAGCTGCAGAAAAAACTGGTGAGGTTTTTCCTTCTTTTTTCTGAGATATGAATGGAAGCTGGTCTTTCTGACATGAGGGTTCAGCTAGAGAATATTCAAGGCTGCCCTAATATTTATGATTTGCTAGGCATTTTAGGCCTGCAGAGAGGAAAGCAGAACATGATTGTACAATTAACAAATTAATACTTGCAATCCCAAGAACTGTGAGGTAATAAAAACTTTGACAGCTCATCATCCCTCATAATGGCAAAGCAGTGATCGTGCTCCTTTCTACAGCACTGCTGATCTTGGCTCTAGATTCCAGTAGAAATAAGAGCATGGGAGACTGTAATGAGAAGCCAAACTTGTGAAAATTCTTCTTCTTCTGGCACAGGAGATTCCTATGAATTCACCAGATTTCAAGGAAATCTGTAGAGAGAAATAGTAAGCCACTATTTTTGATGTAATAAGCAGGGCAATCTTGCACATGTCTACAGAGAAGCAAAGCACATTGAGTTTAATGAGACTTATCTCTACAGCAGGTGGCACTGTGGTCTAAACCACTGAGCCTAGGGCTTGCCAATCAGAAGGTCAGTGGTTCAAATCCCCGCAATGGGGTGAGCTCCTGTTGTTCGGTCCCAGCTCCTGCCACCTAGCAGTTCGAAAGCACATCAAAGTGCAAGTAGATAAATAGGTACCTCTCTGGAGGGAAGGTAAACAGTGTTTCCATGCGCTGCTCTGGTTCGCCAGAGGTGGCTTAGTCATGCTGTCCACATGACCCGGAAAAACTGTCTGCAGACAAACGCCGGCTCCCTCGGCCAGTAAAGCAAGATGAGCGCCGCAACCCCAGAGTCGTCCGCAACTGCACCTAACAGTCAGGGGTACCTTTACCTATTTCTACATGTGTATAGGATTACAGCCTAAAGGTAAGATAAGGGAAATGAAAATATTGCCATAGTTCCCTAGAGTCTTTATGAGAAAGCCACATTCTGTCAATGATACATTGTGATGTTGTTAATATCAGTTATTTGGTCTTTCTCTTATTGGGAAACAACATGCAAAGTAAGGGCCAATACTTTTCTTTGTACCTTTAATAACTGTCCCTACCTTGTGCCTGAGGTATTAATTAATCAATGACTCACAAAATTCTAAAAAAGCACCTCTTGAAGAACCATGTACAATGGTACCTTAGTTCTTGAACTTAATCTGTTCCGGGAGTCCGTTCGACTCCCGAAACAGTTCAAAAACCAAGGCGCAGCTTCCGATTGGCTACAGAAGCTTCCTTCATTCAAGCAGAAGCGGGCGTCAGACATTCGGCTTCCAAAAAAGTCCACAAACTGGAACACTTATTTCCGGGTTTGCGATGGTTGGGAGTCAATTTGTTCGACAACTAAGCCGCTCGAGAACCAAGGTACCACTGCATCCTGAAATTTTGAATTCTGAACTGGTAAACCAGAACTTCAACATCCAGACAGGTATTCTGTTGAGGTGGATTCTCTTATCAAGGTGGGAGAGGGAATACACTCAAGATTCAGCAACAGCAGCCACCAATGACCCCCCCCCCCCCCAAAAAAAGGTACAAAGCAGGATTCCTAAAGGATGAACATTTTCACTTACATGTGTTTCCAGAAAGTATGTCTGCACCACTAAAACTACTAGTTGAACCTGAAGACTGAAAGTGAAGGACATTATAATCACATCTCCAATTTATTTCCAAATCTTCACCATATTGTTTTCATAGACTTTAGACATTAGTTTGGTGATTTGGTATCCTCCATCCAGCTTGTATTACAGTACTCAATACTGGCATTTTAAATCTTGGCGAATAATTCAGCCACTCAAGAACTAGTCATAAAGTTTGGCTCTGAGTACTCAAGAGCATTCTCAGTTCCTACTTATTTGATGTGTTCAACAGAAGTGCGGATTACCTTGGGGTTTCTTTTTAAATTGGCTGTTTATTTGCAGAGAAGAATAGATTACCTTTTCAATGATTTGGAGAGCACTTTGCTTGCATTTTCTCCAAGCTATGCTAAATGTCAAGGATGCTAGCTTGAGACTTTCGTTTGATACAATAGAACTTATGCCTGAATACAATGATGAGCCTTAATCATGCAATGTGGTAAGAAGCTAATCACCACTTAGGAGATCTAAAAGCTTCAGGCTTCTAAAAATGGCCCATATATTTATCATCTAGTCCGACCCCCTGCAATGCAAGAATATGCAGCTGCCCCTTACGTGGATTGAACCTGCAACCTTAGCATTATCAGCACTACACACTAACCAACTGTGCTACCCATGCAAATGTCCCTGAAATCTGAAGTCCTGTCTGTACACTAAAAAACTACATCATCCCACCTTTCCAACAGAGACCTTAAGGCCTCTCACAAAGCATGTTCTCCTTCATGGAGAGCACGTGTTGTGGTGGGGGCCGCTAGGACACTCCAAAGTTGTGGGGCGGGCTAATTGATCATTGGCCACTGATGCGATTGGGCTTCCCTTGTTGTTGGGAAGAAGTTAATGTCGCCATTTGTTGATTGACAGCCAGAAATGCTAAAACTCCTTGCACAAGGCTAGGGCATCCTCTTTTCGCCCGTGCATCGGATTGTCCCCCCCTTATATTTAGGGTTGTTCGCTTTGACCTTGCTATGCCTGCAAATCGTCACAACTTGTAAGGTTGTGGTTAGGCATTGGTTTGTGGTTTGGTTGGTTGAGGGGCATGGATTGGCTGTGCCAGCCCCTCTAATGCTGCTGCTGCAAGGGATTCCGTTAAAGGAATCGGGGGCTAACTATTGCTTGTCCACCCTGTCAAGGAGGCTCGGGACACTGCAAGAGCTCCTGGCTGCATTTGGGGAGGGCTGAGGGCAGGTTCCCTGCTCCGTCGCTACCCCCAAGTGTATTCCCCTTTTCTGACTTTCGCAGGCGTGCAGAATGTCAGTCTGTCCCCCACGGTGGGGGCAGATAGTCACAACCAATGCCTAAGCAACCACTCACATGTTTGTATTTTAATAAAGCTGTGGCCAAAATTATGCCAAAAACCTTAAACAAAAATTTTGGTGTGATGTGTGAGTTTTCGGGGTGGCCCTGGGGACCTCGACATGCAACACAATAAGAATCCTACTTCATTAGACCAAGAGTCCCAACTAGGTTGGCATTCTGGGTCCAAAAATGGCATTAATAAGATGTCTTTAAAAGCATATCAATAAAAAAATAATCCAGCCAGTACCCAACTATGTCTGTTCCCCAAAAAAATCAAATAGCAGGAATATGTGAGAACCTGCTTATTCAGCCCAAAAATAATTGGCAATGCTTGAGGGGCCAAGCTGAAAAGTAAACGAACAAAGAAAGCACACTGCAAATGGGGGATGCTGTAATGTGACCAGGGATTTAGTCAATAATCACTAGTAATCAATAGTATTATTGAAGTTTGCTTTGTCATACTCAGGTCCCAGTGTCAACTGGTGCCTACTGACCTCACAGGGATTGCTATGATGTCATAGGGGCATGGCCAGAAAGGTAATGAGGGCATGACCAAGTTCTGATTTTCTATCCAGTGATTTCAAGACTCAATGAAGATTTGATTGCTCAGGTTACAGCTTATTTCCTTAACTACAGTCTTAAACTGGGGTTGTGCATTACCGTCTGATCTCAGGTGAGTTACGGAAGCAACACTACACATCCATGGTAGAAAATTAAGAAGTGGATCCCATTATTCATCTTTAGGCAAAAGGTGAATCCCAAAGGTAGGTGCCAGGTCTGAAAAGGATCAAGATTACTGAACCAGGGGGTGACAGTGTCCAGGATGGTGTCTTATTAGTCTCCTAGCTCAGCACCTTAATAACTAGCATAAAGGAAATAAATAACAGAAGATGGACATATTGTCTAATATTTTACTCATCTTTCCACCAGGTTGGCTCTGTCTGCATTGTGTTTGTAATTCCTGCCGGTCAGCAAGAATATTAAACACTGAGAAGATGGGAAGCTCAGGTTCTGTGTGTCTTATATAGGGAATGACACCTTTCAAAATGGAACCAATTCCCACGGTAGCATCACTCTGAACTCACCACCACTCTATTATGTATAGAAAGTTCTTGCTACATTAGCTTCGGAGAAAAATGATGAAGTATTGGAATACCTTTTAGTTCTCCAATTTTGGTATGGGGAAAAGTTTCCTCTTACAGCTAATATTCCACTTAACCCACAGAAGATGGTCCATTAAATAGCATACTTCTGTAGCTAGCTTTTTATAGTTTTGTGTCATTTTTTCTAAGCTCAACTGGATCAGGAAGATGTACTATAGAATCCTTTCCGTTTAGATTTTTGTAAAATCTTCTATAAGGCAATCTGCCGTTTGCCAGCTTAATAGACCTGTGCAATTCAGTGGAAGCTCAGTTGGTTTCTATAAACTACATACACAAGGGAGTAGGCCTTACATGCATAGGTTCTCCGTGGGATATATATATAGCCCAGATTTTCAAAAATTACATATTATGAAGAGAGGCAGTATGAGTCACACTTTCCATGGCAAACAATTGCCCCCCACCTCATGGAATTTGATGGTGACAGGTGATAATGGAGCTAGCACTCTCTCATCCTGACTCTCACATTTTTATTTAACGCAGAAGACAAATGTATGAATCATGATAATATCAATCAGGTGTGTACTTTCATCTAGGGCAGAGGTTCCCAGTAGTCCACAAGCTTCATTTATGTGATTGATGGTGTGTCTGTTAATTTGTGGTTGAAGACAGGCGATGGCATATCTATTGCACTAAATCTTCATATTGATTTTTATTCTTATTTTTTATTGCTTCTGTTATTTCTTATGTTGCATCTTCCTATATTACAGTTTGAGTTCTGCGGAATTCAAATTGTAATACAGTGGTACCTCAGGTTACAAACACTTCAGGTTACATACGCTTCAGGTTACAGACTCCACTAACCCAGAAATAGTGCTTCAGGTTAAGAACTTTGCTTCAGGATGAGAACAGAAATCGTGCTCCGGCAGCGTGGAGGCCCCATTAGCTAAATTGGTGCTTCAGGTTAAGAACAGTTTCAGGTTAAGTACGGACCTCCAGAATGAATTAAGTACTGAACCAGAGGTACCACTGTACAAGAAATAAACGAAGCAAAAGCTCCCCAACAACTCATATAGCATCAAGGACATCACATTACGGTTGGTACATTAAAGAGAGAAAGTGGTCTGGCAAGACCCTCAGCAATTTTCAACTGGCCTGGGGTGGCATGGGGAGTTTGGGAACAACTGATCTAGGGCCCTGAAAAGCAGGCACTCCTTATTCATCAAGAGGACTTAGATCCTTGACTTTATTCAAAGGACTTCATTTTCTGACCATCTGGAAGAACAGAATGCAAGATGATTAACTGCTTAAAGAAAAAAGCTGAAACTTAACACAAAGCTGACTGATATTATACTTGCCCTCTTGTGAGGCTTGTTCAAATAAACAAGCAGATATTAAGCTCTGTAAAACTAGGTCCGCATGTAGAGAAAACGAAGTCCACAAATTCAAATTAGAATGAAATATTTCAGTTAACAGGATCTAGTTACAGTGAAGAATAGGATGTTTTCCCCTTCTGGTATTTATTTTGCATCCTTCTTGGCTCCTGGTGGCAAGGCATGTTGAAGAACAGATGAGAATGGGGTGGGGAAGGTTGTTTCTCCTATAGCCAGTGATTTTTTTCTGGGGGGGGGTACACATTGGGGTACACACACCCCTAAACATTCTGTGAATCTTTGTACTTTTGTCCATTTACTGTATTTATTTTCCCTGATTTGAACTATAAAACTGTCATTTTCTTGACTCAAAATGAGAGTACCCCTAAACATTTTTAAGGGAAAAAGCACTGCCTATAGCTATATCAACATTTATTTAAAATGTATGTGCTGCTTCCCCCCTGCTTTTTCTAGAGGCTAGAAAAACCACTAAAACAGCATGTGCGCCCTTTGAATCCTAATGGAAAGGCCCAAATGGTTTTTGCTCCAGTTCAAATGATAGGAACACACACCTAGATCTCAGTCATTAATTCAGGAGCAATCTACATTCCTTCTAAAGAAAATTCCAAATTAATACAAAAAAGGGAAGCAGAAAAGTTATGTGCCCCCAAACCACCTTCACTGAAAGCCTGTTTCAGCTTTGTAGCATAGTTGTTTTTTTGCCCTATATTCTTTGTGCGTGTAAAGCCTGCTGATGTTTTTTTTAAAAAAAATCTTATTTTTGTCAGCATTTTATTTTTTTTTCATTTTCCCTAAGCAAGACAGAAACTTGTGCCTTATGATCCTGCTGGGTCATGAGCAGGTTGGAATATTAAATTAAACTTACTGAGTTATTTAGCCTTAATTTAAATTTTAGCCACCCCCGTGGGGATACTCATGGCCATTTTCCACTTAAAGAAGGAGAAGAAAGAAAATCATATGACAATGCAGAAAATAATAATTTAGAACTTAAATCATCATTACCCTCCTTGAGTTTGGTGTGGCAGAGAGACTGAATTTTCACTTGAGATCCTTCTCATTTCCCAGATAAGTATTAACTGCAGGATGGTTGCTTGACAATGGCATTAAGCTAAGGCTCCATAGCGCAGTGGTAAGACACATGCTTTTTGTTCCTAAGGTTGCAGGTTCAATACTGAGTATCATCCATTAAAAATTTTAAGGTATCAGAGCTGGGAAATTTCCTAGCATGAGACCTGGGACAGCTACTTCAGGTTTAATTGAACAATACTGGGCTGGGATTTACAGTGGCTTATTGAGAAAGGTCCTGAAAGACCTACATTGGCTCCCAGTATACCTGAAGGAGCGTCTCCACCCACATCATTCAGCCCGGACACTGAGGTCCAGCTCCGTGGGCCTTCTGGCAGTTCCCTCACTGTGAGAAGTGAGGTTACAGGGAACAAGGCAGAGGGCCTTCTCAGTAGTGGCACCTGCCCTGTGGAACACCCTCCCATCAGATGTCAAGGAAATAAACAACTATAGAAGACATCTGAAGGCAACCCTGTTTAGGGAAGTTTTTAATGTTTAATGTTTTATTATGTTTTTACATATGCTGGAAGCTGCCCAGTCAGATGGGCAGGGTACAAATTTGTTGTTGTTGTTGTGGTGGTGGTGGTGGTTGTTGTTGTTGTTAGCATATACAGTGGTACCTCGGGTTACATACGCTTCAGGTTACATATGCTTCAGGTTACACACTCTGCTAACCCAGAAATAGTGCTTCAGGTTAAAAACTTTGCTTCAGGATAAGAACAGAAATTGGGCTCCGGCGGCGCGGCGGCAGCAGGAGGCCCCCATTAGCTAAAGTGGTGCTTCAGGTTAAGAACAGTTTCAGGTTAAGAACAGACCTCCAGAACAAATTAAGTACTTAACCCGAGGTACCACTGTATTTATCATTCTTGCAATGTATGGGTTCATATCACTAAGACTGGATTCATGCTTCACAACCGTAGATGGTTTTCAGAAGCCTTTGCCAAAGCTGAGCACCTTTTAAAATATTTAATAAAATAATGATAATTTGGGAAGTTTAAGGATTATGGAGACAATCAGGGTCTATTCGTATAGACCACGGGTGACCAATGCGATATGCTTCAGGTGTTGTTGGGCTCTAAAGACTCATCAGACACAGCCAGCATGACCAAGGTCAGGGATGGTGGGACAGATGGAAGGATCTGTACAGTTCAGTTCTCACATAAATTCTTCAGCAGCTTAGTGCAAATTTGCCCTGTTACATTTTTATACGCAGTTTTGTCTAATGTTAGGGTTGCCATATGCCTGGAAGTCCTTGGACATGCATGGAATACTGTAGTTAGAAGCAGTGTCCAGGCGGAAATTGGCAAAATCTCCTTGAAAATCCAGACGCATGGGAAGCTATGTCTGGCAGTGTAATTTTTCCAATTTTCTTTAAAAATAGCAAAACAAGTTTAACAACTTTGGGCAAAACTTTTAAAAGCACAACAAATTTGCCCCCTCCAAAAAAATGAAATATGGCAACCCTACTAATGCACACATTCTTGTGAACAACTTCTCCCAATATAATGTTTTTTTTGTTTTGCTACTTTTACTAGTGTATTTATTTTCAGACACATTTTCTCCCAATATATGCATTTTTATAAACATTGGTTGTAGAATTGTTTTGCAAAATCTGGATAATCATGAAGTTCAAGGACAGATTTGTTTTGGTTCTCAAATGGTTTCAGAAAGCACAAATTAAATAGATACAGCTTCAAATGCAGACAGAATTGAATTTCTCCTCCACGCCTATCTGGAGGACACCCCATTGACTACCCCGACATAAACGTTCACGTATTGCATGTTTCTTTTTAAAACACGTGTTTTACCACCACCATCAATAGAGGTCCTGATTCTGTCTAGCTACACATATAAGTCTAGTTGTCGATTGACTGCTGTTCTTTGACAGAGAATGTTGGCAGAAAGTGTTATGTCATTTTATTTTGGACACGGAACACAGTGTGATTATCCTTGACTCTGTCACCTTGAGGATGAACTACTTTCCCCCAGCTACATTGCAAAATTAATTTAACAAGCACAGAGGGAGCAAACAACACCAGGGGACTGGGCCATTGCATAGATTCCAATGTGTCAGAAGCTAGGTTAAAATAGGGCTTTCATCTGTATGTTGGAAAGATGATAGTATTATATACAGGCATACCTCATTTTATTTCACTTTGTTTTATTGTGCTTCCCAGATATTGCTCACTACAAGGACATGGGTGCAACGGCAGGAAGCCCAGCCACTTCCAAGGGAAGGAAGCCCCCTCTGCCCCTCTTCTGGCCACACAAGTGGCGCTAGATAGGGTTGGAGACTAGTTTTTTTTCCCTTCCCACCCCTGCAGCCAAGGGGGGCTAGCTGGCTTAATAGTATAGTGTGAACACAACTTTTATATATATACAGTGGTACCTCGGGTTACATACGCTTCAGGTTACATACACTTCACACTCCACTAACCCAGTTACACACTCAGCTAACCCAGAAATAGTGCTTCAGGTTAAGAACTTTGCTTCAGGATAAGAACAGAAATCGGGCTCCGGCAGCGCGGCAACAGGAGGAGGCCCCATTAGCTAAAGTGGTGCTTCAGGTTAAGAACAGTTTCAGGTTAAGAACAGACCTCCGGAATGAATTAAGTACTTAAGTACTTAACCCGAGGTACCACTGTACTGGGATACTTTGTGCAATTTTCTTTATTGCAATATTCACTTTATTGTGGTGGTCTGCAACAAAACACAAAATACCTCCGAGGTATGCCTCTGTCTGTCTGTCTGTCTATCTGTCTGTCTGTCTGTCTCTCTCTCTCTCTCTCTCTCTCTCTCTGTGTGTGTGTGTGGGGGGGCACTTTCTACTCAACCCATTTGTCCAAGGAACCAAAATGTAAAGGAATCTTGTCAGACAGGGCTGCAGGTCGATGACAAATTGGTTGAGCAGGATGCGTCTGATAATGATAGCTGTCCACTATGCAAAGAACATATGAAATTGCCCAGCAGCAATACTACCTGCTCTTTCAGTGCTTCTACAGTACTTCAACACGACGTCTCCAAATGAGTAATTCTGTGCTTTGGATTATAAATGTGAGTAACACATATGACTCATCAAGTCAAGCAACGGTCATGCATTCTCCAATTTAGACCCTAATTTAAACTGAGAAAACCTTACCTATATTTTTCAGCAGTCTACCTACCCTCTGTCTTATGGAGGAGGCTGGAGTATGTTCTCTGCAGTGAGATTCCATCAGGCAAACATCTGCTTATAAGTAGGGGGTTTTATGCAATCACAAACCATGTGGAAACCCTAAACCTAACCAGGAGTTCACACGTTAGAATTTCACTGGTGACAACCATGCACAACATGAAGTTGTTTGCAAATATGAGCAGTAACACCAGGTGTGGAGCTAAAAGCATAGCCACCACTTCTTCATCAACACAGCACAGACCTACATGTGAGTAGCATGTTAGTAGAGACATACAGTGGTACCTCGGGTTACATACGCTTCAGGTTACATACGCTTCAGGTTACAGACTCCACTAACCCAGAAATAGTACCTCGGGTTAAGAACTTTGCTTCAGGATGAGAACAGAAATCACGCAGCGGGAGGCCGCATTAGCTAAAGTGGTGCTTCAGGTTAAGAACAGTTTCAGGTTAAGAACAGGCCCCCAGAACGAATTAAGTTCTTAACCTGAGGCACCACTGTAACTGATACATTTTCCAAAGAGATAAGTCTTAAATTGGATGCCTTGATGTTGCTGAGCATCCTATCATTTTCTGATACCTGCTACTTTTTTCAATTTTTTTGTTTAATAGGAAAGAAGAAATGAAGTACCATCTGGGGCCCTGCCAGATTAAATTTTGCCACAGATACTATTGCAAACATGCTACGTGAGTTCTTTTCCTTATGTTTTTATTAAGTCTTTTATTGATTTTGTAGGTAACGACAGGGAACAGCTGATACCAAGTCAAAGCGCCCTTTTCTGGCTCGCCCATCCCAAGGCATTGAAGAAAGGGGAAAGAAAGAATCACAGAGTTGGTAGGAATCTTGAGGATCAGAGCAACCCCCTGCAAAGAAAGAAAGAAAGAAAGAAAGAAGCTACAACAAATCAGCTAAGGAGAAGCGCATGCAGGGCTATAAAAAGAAAGAGACAAATTAAGGAGGAATGCATGGGAATAGAGGAAGCCAGACTTCACAAAGTGGGTGTTACTAGATGTATCAAAGGGATTTATTAAAATCCTGCTATTTGGATGTGAAAGCATGTACCAAAGTTCTTTATTTGTTTTAGTATATTCTTGACCCTTAGGTCTACAGATGGAATTATGCAAGGCTCCCAGTGCTATAAAGCATCCTTCTCAGCTACTAAGGCAACTGTGCAGATCTACAATAATTTTTATGTTTTGAAAGTGTTGTGCGGCCTAGGATTAAAATGTTGCAGGAAAATGCTAATGATGCAATGTGGTCATTATTACTATTTATTAAATTTGTATACCACCCTTCACCCAAAGATTACAGGGAGGTTCACGACATAAAAATACAAAACAAGAAGACAAAACACATAGTAAAATAGGGGGCCCCCATTTAGTGGGGTACAAATGAATACACAACAGGGGTTTTTTTTTAATAGATAAACCTAAGCTGAATTGCATATAAATTTCAAAGTGGTCTGTCCCTAAGGTATTGGCACTACTTTAGTATATTAATGGCAATGGCCTTTAAACGCCTCTAAAAATTATATTTTTTAAAGTGGCTGAAGCAATTCAGTCAGATGGGTGGGGTACAAAAATACATTGTTGCTGTTGCTGCTGCTGCTGTTGTTGTTCCAAAGCTTCCCTGGACTTCGTTAATTTAAAATAAATAAATCCATACAGTTTTATTTGTGATATTCAATTGTGTTTTTAATCTTGCTTCATCTAGTTCTTTAGGCAATTAGGCAATTATCTAGTTCTTTGGGTAATGCTAGTTGCATTTTTATAGTTGTTTCTGTCTTTTTATTGTTAGCCATTTAAAGACTTTTATTATATTAAGTGTTTCAAAAAGCATTATAAAATATAATACTGTCCATGGGCATTCTGCATAAGAATTCTCTTATAGTTATGTTCCTATCATGTATGCCAGTCCATGTGACACCTATCTTGTGAGATGTGCAGGGACTGCTTCTCCATTACTCGACCCAATTCAAGATGCTAATTTGATATGTACAGCTTCTAATGTTTTTTAAAATAATAATAATAATAATAATAATAATAATAATAATAATTTATGTTGCTCTAGTCTGCCCTGATATTTTATAAGAGGGTGGCATATAGATACTTTTGTCAATAAATCAACTTATCAAGCCCTGAGAGACTTTAATAGAACACCTTTTCTCATATCAATCAGCCTAGATCCCAGATTAGCAGGGGCAGAGTCCCTCCTTGACCCACCAGCTAATGATCGCTGTATGGGATGCGAGATCGGCCCTTCTCAGTAATTGTTCCTGGGCTGTGAAACTCCCTCCCCTAGATGCCACAGATGGCTACATCACTGATGAGCATCATCACTGACAAGTCACTTAATTATAAAACACATCTGTTCTTCCAGGTTTTCGGAGGGCTTAGATGAGTCTGATCTGGAATTATAGGGTTGCTTGTACTATGTATTGCTGCTGCTAATTTGTGTTTCAGCTGTCACTTTGCAATAAATCCTGTGTTTTCTTTTGTGTTGGAGACAGCTTTTGGACCACACGTGTGGTGAAAAGTGGCTTACAAAATTTATAAATAAATGGAGAATGCAATATTAAAACATCGTGGCCGACCATATGCTCATGGAAATCCCATAAGCTGGAACTAAGTGCAACAGTGCTCTCCCTACTTGTGATTCCCAAAAACAGGCACTTAGAGACATCCTGCCTCCGACACTCAGTAATAGCCATTGATAGGTTTAATCTTCAGGGATTTGTCTATCCTTTTAAAGCCATCCAAGTAGGTGGGAGAAAAAATACACAGTTTATGTACCGTGTGAAGAAGCACTTCAGCTGTGTACCAGCTCCATCTGGTACGTAGGTTGAGACCCTATCTGCCCGCGGACTGCCTCGCCAGAGTGGTGCATGCTCTGGTTATCTCCCGCTTGGACTACTGCAATGCGCTCTACGTGGGGCTACCTTTGAAGGTGACCCGGAAACTACAACTAATCCAGAATGCAGCAGCCAGACTGGTGACTGGGAACAGCCGCCGAGACCATATAACACCGGTCTTGAAAGACCTACATTGGCTCCCAGTACGTTTCCGAGCACAATTCAAAGTGTTGGTGCTGACCTTTAAAGCCCTAAACGGCCTCGGTCCAGTATACCTGAAGGAGCGTCTCCACCTCCATCGTTCTACCCGGACACTGAGGTCCAGCACCGAGGGCCTTCTGGCGGTTCCCTCACTGCGAGAAGCCAAGTTACAGGGAACCAGGCAGAGGGCCTTCTCGGTAGTGGCGCCCTCCCTGTGGAACGCCCTCCCACCAGATGTCAAAGAGAACAACAACTACCAGACTTTTAGAAGACATCTGAAGGCAGCCCTGTTTAGGGAAGCTTTTAATGTTTGATGTATCATAGTATTTTAATATTCTTTTGGAAGCCGCCCAGAGTGGCTGGGGAAACCCAGCCAGATGGGCGGGGTATAAATAATAAATTATTATTATTATTATTATTGTTCTGTCCTGAATTTTCCAACACTCAATTTTATTGGCTGGTCCCAAGTTCTAGTACCAGGAGTGGAAGAAAAGCCTCTCTATCCACTTAATCCTATTCAGAGAGATACTATTATAGAATCCTGGGACGCGGGTGGCGCTGTGGGTAAAACCTCAGTGCCTAGGACTTGCCGATCGTATGGTTGGCGGTTCGAATCCCCACGGCGGGGTGAGCTCCCGTCTTTCGGTCCCAGCTCCTGCCCACCTAGCAGTTCGAAAGCACACCTAAGTGCAAGTAGATAAATAGGTACCGCTTTCTAGTGGGAAGGTAAACGGCGTTTCTGTGTGCTGCGCTGGTGCTGGCTCGCCAGAGCAGCTTCGTCATGCTAGCCACGTGACCCGGAAGTGTCTCCGGACAGCGCTGGCCCCCGGCCTCTTAAGTGAGATGGGCGCACAACCCTAGAGTCGGACACGACTGGCCCGTACAGGCAGGGGTACCTTTACCTTTTATTATAGAATATGCAGTTGGATGTGCATTCAGACAACCACTTCCACCTACAGTACATGATGTTAGGATATTTCCGTTCCTCCTTAAAAAGGGAACAGGCTGTTGTGTGCCACAAGCCTGCGTACTTCCTGCTCACAGGGAATTTCCGTTTGGTATATAGCTTTTGTTCTTGCTTTTTCCTTGACATGAAAGCAAGCAGTCATGTTTTTCCTTTGTTCTGACCAACGTTGAATAATGCTGTAAATATGCTCTTCTGGGTGAATTTTCCATTGTGGAAACTCTGCAGAAAGGGCGTGCATGAGTCTTGGACTGTGTCTGAGGCTCGTGTCACTAATTGACTGATACTGTTGATACGGGAGACCAGGAGATCGTCCGGAGACGACGATGGAGGCCTGCCTGATGAGGCTGCCTGATGCCTCTGTCTCCCTGGCAGTATCCCAACACGTATGTCTACTGCAGTTAATCCACTAAACATGACCAGATCAGGATGAAGATATGTTGACCAACTGCCTCTGCAATGGGGATATCTAGAGTGCGCCACTGTGAAATGTACCCCCTTATGAAGATTTTTACTCCCTTTCACAAAACGGTGTGAAAGATTACTGAAACGGAAGGTGTATTTCATCCACAACCAAAGAAAAAAGTTTGCAAAATGTTCCTCTTTTGACTCAGCCTTAATTTCAGTATCAAAGCAGATATCCATGAATGTGTGCACACACTGAACTAAGTTTCTGTACTATATTTCTTTTTATTTCCATAACAGAAGACTTCTTGATCTTTCCATTTTTGAGTGTGAATTCAATAGCTTTTGAATATCTTTATGCCAAAGTATATATATTTTAACTACCGTAGCTAATTTTCTCAAGAATGTGTCTTTGTTGTGCTTACACGCTGATTTTTCCAAAAGTGGAAGGCTCCGGTATTCCACTGAACAATTTGTTGCCTTGGCAATGAAACAATAACACCTATAAATGTGAAGTGAGACCTTTTTAGCCTAAGCACAGAGGAGTCATTTTGCAATCACAAATTATGCATTCGGGAGTTGCTATTTCTGGGTGATTCTTAGCATTGCTATATTTTTCTACAAATCAACCATACTTCCTGCTCAGAATCCAAGCACTACTGTATTTTTTGCTCTATAAGACTCACTTTTTCCCTCCTAAAAAGTAAGGGGAAATGTGTGTGTGTCTTATGGAGCAAATGCAGGCTGCGCAGCTATCCCAGAAGCCAGAACAGCAAGAGGGATTGCTGCTTTCACTGCGCAGCGATCCCTCTTGCTGTTCTGGCTTCTGAGATTCAGAATATATTTTTTCTTGTTTTCCTCCTCCAAAAACTAGGTGTGTCTTGTGGTCTGGTGCGTCTTATAGAGCGAAAAATATGGTACATAACTTCTGATATTGTTTATAAGATTACAGCGCCATGGAATACTTTTTGCACGGAATACTTTTTGCACGGGTTCTACTAACCCGTTCTGCTATTGGAAACAAACACAAGTGCAACGGGGTTCCCTCCTCTTCTCCTGCGTGCCCCCAATGCCTCTCCCAAATCCCAACTGGAATGTCAGGAGAAACCTTCACCCCACCCAAACACTGCATGGAACGAGAGGAGATGGGAGATTGTTCTGTTGGGAAGCAGAAATGTTTTCACTGGTGGAATGATCTCCTTGGTGCTACCTTGAACTCCACTCACAGTTATCTATTTTCCCTCAAAGTCAACCATCTTCACCAGTAAGCTCTGTGAGCACACCCATTATACAGAGAGTAGGTTCTGGCAGCTTTGGCAGCACTGATCAACTGTTGAACAGCAGTAGGGAATTGTGAGACTGAATTCACTCCCCTAGTAGCTGTTTTTAAAACTGAACATTCTGGCCAACTACTGAAAGACACACATGTTGGTTCAATCTATGAATCAGGGGCTAGATCAAGGGGGTCCAAACTTTTTTCAAAGAGGGCCAGATTTGATGAAGTGAACATGCATGAGGGCCAACCAAAGTTATTGAGCTTTTTTAAGAATTGAAGTTGCTGAGCTTTTTTTTAGGACTGGAGTTGTTGAGCTTTTTTGAAATTTCACCCCAGGAAATAAACTGCCCCCGAGCCGGACTTTAGCCATGCCTGGGCTAGATAGAATATTTTTCTTTAACTTCATATGGGACCTTTTTGTGTCTGTGGGCTCAATTCCAAAGGGGTTAAATACATACATCAAAGGCTCCATCTTCTCAAGATGATGGGGGGCCTGACACAACACCCTGATGTCACACACACAATGTCGTGAGGAGACGGGGCGGAGCCAAACACCATCTGAACAGGGCTCTGCCCCCTCAAAACCCATTTGGGATGGGGTGCCCCCAGCCCCTAGGAGCCAGCACCTATGGGATATATTATTCATCTTGATGCAGTTATCTGTTTTAGATACAGGAGTTCTGACTTACACTTTTGAACCAAATGGGAACCCCTGCGCATGTGGGCATCAATCCAGAGAATGATAGTTGCACTTAAGCCCATTTGAAATCAATGGGGCATTAATTATGGCCAACTTAGATCAGGGCCCACTATGTGTAGATCTCTGGGCACATGCAACAATAGGTTGGGAGTAACAGTGCTTGAGGATTATGTTCTTTCTGTATTATTAAGGGAGCTGATCTGATTTTCACTTCCGGTAATAATAAGCAGATCAAAAAGCAGTTATTCTTCAGTTTTCACTCTTCTCCAAATTTTGCAGTGCAGCTAAAAATGTGGATTAAAATGTGGCAGATGTGAAATAATAATAATAATAATAATAATAATAATAATAATAATAATATCAGATGACACACTGATATGCCACACTGACAGGGACCAGAAGTAGAGCTATCTGCCCATCCCTCCCTCCCTCCCTAGTCAGGAGAAGTGTCTACACTTCATTTAGATGAAAACTATATATCTGGAAGAAGAAAAACACATTTTCTCTAAGGTTGCTTCTTTAAAATTTATCAGGATGAACTGTATTATTATTTTAATATGTTGCAACAAAGCAAACAAACATTGGGACAATTGGCAAACAAGTTTAATTGTAGAACTGCATCATTGGACTTAACTGTTCGCTTCGGAATCAGTTTCCTTGAATCTAAGCGATCGTAGAATGCTACTTTTCTGCTATTTGCATTTGGCAGACGCCTTTCACAATACTTACTCAGATCTCTGAAATTAAAATTCAGATTTTCGCTGAGATCCATGCTGTGTTCTCTAAGGTGAATAACCACACAAAGCTTTAAATTGGCATTCCGCGCAGGACTCTTGTTCTTTATTCAAGGTTCACATCACATTCAAGACATTTATCTGTGTAATCACCTCAGCAAGTGGAATAAACCAACTGAAAACATCCAACCAACCAGAAAAATAAATATATAAATAGGTTTTTACAGGTCACCAATATTTAACAAGAATGCCTGTCCTGATCCTTCATTAATTAGGAAATGGAGCAAATGATGCTTAAGGGGGGGAAAACATTATGCAAAACTTGTAATTTCAATACTACCTTCTTGGATAAAAACTGAAGCTGAATAGCCACATTTTGTGATGAGAGATCCAGATAGTACCACCTCTATGTATGATTAAAGTTTTATGCTTTTTAACTGTGTCTTGGTCTGATAGCTCCTTGTTATAATAATAATAATAATAAAACCTTTATTGCATTAGCATACAGCCATAGCAAAATAAGACAAAAATACTAGAGACAAGCAACCAAACAAAATTCAAAGCGATATTACTGGCGTAATGACATTTAAATTACCCTAAGACAATAATGTAAAAATTTAGTTGCCAGCGCCAAGAATCTAAAATGCGGATGTATATAAAACATAAAATGGCCCCAAAATAGGCTCGGCACATTGGGTTGAAAAAGTAATAAAAAGAATTAAAACAGGTCCAGGTCTAGGACTCACTACCCAGTCAGAGTAGCCCTGAGTTTCAGAGCCTGCACTATAAAGATTGCCACCCCACGTGAAATTTGGGGATTTGCGTCCACAAGAAGCGATTTCAAACAGTCTTCCTTAGATGTAATGGTGGACGGGATCAAGAGGAGGAGCTTAGGTCTTATTGGCTCATAAATAGGGCAGTAGAAAAAGAAATGTATGAAGTCCTCTACTTCATTCATTGTGCATGGACATAAACGCTGAGTAATAGGGGTCTTAGAGTAAATCCCCTGCAGGAAGGCCGTGGGTATAGAATGGAAACGGGCCATAGTAAACGCTCTTCTCAAATTGGGCTCCGTCAGGTCTATCAAGTAGTTGGCAAGTGATCTTACCACTTTCACTTTAGGGAGCCACATGGAGAGGCGAGCTGTAGTGGACTGTGCCCGGTCCATGGCCTCGTCTCTTGTAAGAATCCAGGCCCGGATTTTATGTTGTTCCCAAGATGACAGCGTGTCGAGATCTGGGAGGGAGTAGCGTGCAGTAATAGTCTCCATGGCCTTGGACCATTTGTTGGTATGAGAACAAGTTAAAAAGGCTTGCCTAGCTAGTAGGGAACCTGGGGCATTGATTAATTTACAATAAAAACTAATGATTCTAATGTGGGCTCTCGCAACAATGGAGGGGAGGCCCAGTTCTGTTCTTAACTGTGCAGCAACTGAGCCCTTGGGGAGGCCCAGTATCTTTCGTGCAAAAGAATTTTGCAGAATCTCCAGCCGTTGTAGTGTTTTTAAATTCCACCCCCAGATTTCAACCCCATACAGTAACATCGGGAGGACTTTGCTGATAAATGCTTTTCTGATTGGTGGAACCAACTGGCCGCCTTTTGCATAGAAGAATTTCTCCAAAGCTTTGATGGTTCTACGGGCAGCCAGGATGGTCATATTTAGGTGAGCTGACCAGCTAAGCCCATGCTGAAAAGTGATACCCAAATACTTGAATGCTGAACAATATTCAATAGAGTGGCCCTCAAAATTCCAGAAAGGCTTCCGAGTTTTCATGCCAAAAGTAAGAATTTTGGTTTTGGCGAAATTGATTTTGAGGGAGTTGGTGTCACAATATGTCATGAGCCCTCTGAGCATGTTGTTTAAGCCCTGCTTGGTTAAAGACAGTATCACCATGTCGTCCGCATAGAGTAATATGGGGATCTTGAGCTGTTGTAAAGAGGGGGCAGATTGATTTAGGGCCTTCATGGTTGTAACGATGTCATTGATGTAGAAATTGAATAGAAAAGGGGCCAAGAGGCAGCCCTGTTTGACCCCTTTATTCAGAGGGAAAGGATCAGATAGAGCTCCCAGAGGGCCGAATTTTACTCTGGCCGATATGTCGTTATGAATTTCCATAAGAAGGAGGAGGAGTCTCTTATCTATGTTGGTGTAACTAAGCTTCTGCCATAGCCTATCTCTGGGAATGGAGTCAAAGGCGGAGGTCAGGTCCACAAAAGCCGCGTGTAGTTTGCAGTTGAACCTGTTTAGGTATTTATCAATCAGGGTAAATAGAACAAGACATTGGCCAGATGTGCTGTGACCTTTACGGAAGCCAGCCTGTTCCGGGTGGAATAGCTTTGTTTCTTCTGCCCACTCGATTAATTTCTCTAGCAAGAATCTAGAGTAGACCTTGTATGATATGTCCAGCAGGCTGATAGGTCGATAGTTACGCGGATCTTGTGGGTCCCCCTTTTTATGTATTGGGATGACTATGCTCTGTTTCCAATTAGGTGGAATCTTAAGAGTAGCATTAATAGTGGTGAAGAGAGATGCTAAAATAGGGGCCCACCACGTCTGGTTCGATAAGAATACCTTAGGTGGTATCATATCCTCCCCCGGGGATTTATCCCCTGAAAGCGTGCTGATTAGTTGTATACATCTCTCTGGGGAGACTGGCTCCCAGGTGGGCAAGGCAGATGCTGGAAGAGTGGAGACAACATTTACTTCGGGATCTGGGGCGGAATACAGCTGAGCAAAGTGAGAGTGCCAACTGGCTGCTGTGATGTTATTAGCGATGAATGAGGGGGGTCTTAAACCTGCATTAATTAAATTCCAGAATTTCTTGTCGTCACGGGTTTTAATGGCCACTGACAGTGCCGTCCAGCGTTCTTTCGCAAAGAACAATTTCTTATGATGGAGCAGCTTCTTGTAGTATGAACGGAATTGGGCTAACTCCCGGATTTTGCTCTGGGTGCTGTCTGATTTCATATCAGACTGAAGAAATCTAAGCCTACTTCTGCACTGTTTGCATTCTTGGTCGAACCAAGTTTGATTCTTCCAGGTTAGAATCGCACGGGAAGGTTTCGTAAGTGAAGGAAGCAAGAAGGCTAGAATTTGCTGGAAAGTTGAGAAATGATTCACATTCCTTGTTAACAGCTGAGCTTTCAGGGCTAGGATCTCAGGGGAATTTAGGAGGACTTTTATGTCTTGCTCCAGATAGAAATCCCACTTCTTACGTCCGGGAGCTAAGATCAGTGGATCCTGGGGGTGGAGTGAGCTGGGAAGCCCCAGCTGTGTGTGGAGGAAGGAGATGGCGATTGGAAGGTGGTCACTTTCGGTTCTGTTGAACACATTGAAACAATATGCCTTATCATTAAATGCCGAGGAGGACCAGATGTAGTCTATAACGCTTGCCCCTCTAGATCCTAGAAAAGTATAGAATCCCCCGGACCAGTCTTTGGGTGTGCCATGCAAGTTGACTTCTTTTATTTCTTATACTTGAATTCTGACGATTAGCAATTGGATTGTTAGATGTACATATAACATTTGTGTTCTTTAAAAAATACTTCTCCGTAGGCTGAGCAAGGAGCGGGTTGGAGAGCTGCAGCAGCAGATTGAGGACCTCCAGAAGACCTTGCAGGAACAAGAATCCAAGACTGAAGGGGAAGGGGTAGGTCTTAGATGGGGATAGTTTTCATAATACAGCTTCCTGCTGTTTGTTGTCCTAGCACCATGGTTTTGTTGCTGAAGGCTCTGGTACATGGGAAGATGGTGTCCTTTTCCTCTTCCTCTGATAACTAAATCTTAAATGATTGAGTTGCTGTCCATGAGATGGTGTCATACTGTGCTTCTCGAAGGACAATGATGAAGCTCCATGTGAAAGTAGAGAGAAAAGCCGCCACAAGCCAGACTTCCTTGGCTATCATTCGATGGTACTTGCCTGGAACTCCTAGTTGTTCCATTTTGCAGCCATCTCTCAGAATGCTGAACTTCACAAGGATTAATCAGCTGTCTTCCTCCTGGACAAGATGCATCAGAACTACCGCTCCTTGTTATGACTGCTACTGTATTGGGATGTATTAATGATTGTTTGATGTTTCTCTGACTACTATTTTATTCAGTTTGTTCCATTATAAAATTGAAATGTAGGGCCAGGACATAATTGTTTCCCCACTATTTTGCTTTTGAGCAAAACTATGGCAAATGCTTTGCCCGACTGTAATTAAGAAATGGAGAATTTTCCAGGGGCCCAATAACATAGCATAGGGTGGGGAAATCCTGCTAAGCATCTGCCTATCCCTGCTATAGACTAAATTATTTGGGGAAAGTGGAATTTTCTATCACTGGCATCTGCTGCATTTATCCGTTCTGGAAAAGGGTATCTTATGGCCTTGGGGTTAGATGATACAGTGGTACCTTGGTTTAAGAACAGCTTAGTTTATGAACAACTTGGATTAAGAACGCTGCAAACCCAGAAGTAGGTGTTTTGGTTTGTGAACTTTGCCTTGGAATAAGAACATGTTCCGCTTCCTGTTGAGTGTGTTCCATTTGTAAATTGAGTCCCCCGCTGCTATGGGAAAGCATGCCTTGGTTTAAGAACGCTTTGGTTTGAGAACGGACTTTCGGAACATATTAAGTTCGTAAACCAAGGTACTACTGTAAGGAAAGTACCTGCAATATACTTTGAGATCCTCAAATGAAAAACAATGTTTATTTAAGAGACTATGCAACATACGAACAAAAGAGTAAGGGGAAGTCACATGGAAGAAAACATTAAGGGAAAGAGGGACTGAGAATGAATCCCGAGGCTTCTAGCTCTCTGCAACAGAAGCGTGTTGAGAAAATAATTATCTCCTCATAAGCAATAAAAATTGCTTCAGCCCAGCATTGGTGCATAATTCATCTCCTCAATAATCAAATTCTGACTTCTGAGGAGCTCTTGAATGGTCATCCTGGTGTCAAACGCTGGTGCTCCTAGAAGCTAATCCTCTTATAGACAATTTGCATCTCATAAGAGATAATCAGCCACATGTCACTCTCGTTTCACTGTAACAGAGCAGAACACGATTGCTCTGATTGCTATGATAATAGAAAAGGGTGAAATCACAAAGGGTATCAAAGTCTCTGTCTGCCTATGTCCCCTGCTATCCTATCTAAATGAAGTTCTGTACTTCAGCTGGGGGACTTTTGTAAAGGAATTAGATACGCTCTGTCTTTGTGTCAAGACTGTCAGTCACAAGTGGGCATCTCAGAGGAGCTCAGATCTAGTCTTGTTTCTTGATCTTCAAGGAAGAACACAGTACCACACCGGTACTACCATTGTGATAGCAGGTAAGTCCTCATTTCCCAGATGGCTACAGGCACCCAGGTTCAAGATACATGTAGAGGTCTCTCAATGAAGTGGTGCAAGAGGGGTTTTTTTTGTGACTTTTGCATGGTAGCAGCAAGAGAACATTTCAGACTGGTCTCTCTATTTTTTCTTTCTGTCCTGAGAAACATAGCCATCTAAACATGCTGTGCCTCATAATTAAAGCGTGAATTGCTCTTGCAATCTGGGCAACTAAAGATTGAGCTGTGCCATTCTGGAGGTGAAACCCACCAACAGCATTCCAGGAGAATGTTAAATTATTTTTGTATGTCACAACTTCTGCTCGAATTTTACTAGCTAAGAAGTGGAAAATATAAGAAATACCGACTGTGGAAGAATGGCAGATGAAGATGATGGACTTTTCGGAACTAGCTGACCTGACCGGAAGAGTCCGCGACCAGAACGAGGAGGAGTACCAGGAAGAATGGACGAAATTTAATGATTATTTAGTTCAATACTTTAAGTTAAATTAATTGGAAAAAGCTTGCAATTACCAGTTAGGCTTAGGATTTAAATAAGTAAGGTGATGAATTAACATGTTTAATGCTGAATTGGGAAGAAAGAATGATGTTAAGTGATTAAGTTAAGTTTATAAGAATTTTGATTTGGAAAACCGTTAAAACGATATACATTGAAATTCAACCAGGGGGATACGAGGAAGTCACTTAACAATGTTAATAAGATTAGTTTTAATAAGGTTGTGATGTTTGTTTGTTTGTTTGTTTGTTTGTTTGTTTGTTTGTGTGTTTATAATTTTGTGAAAATCAATAAAAAATTGAAAAAAAAGCATTCCAGGAGAACTGAGCCAAATTTAGCACTGTGTCATTCATTCATACACACACACACACACACACAGAGAGAGAGAGAGAGAGAGAGAGAGAGAGAGAGAGAGAATAGGCATTGTAACTGGGCTTGATTCTTGTACTATCCATTTTCTGTCTTTCTTGAAATTACTACCCTGCCTCAATGTCAGCACTAGACTGTGGGCTCAACCAACTAGCTTATTTGCTGCTGTATTCAAGCTGGGTGGAAGAACATTCAGTAAGGCAATATGCAGAAATCACAGATTTGCTAACAAAATGTCAGGTGATCAAGAGGAACCTATCACCCACTTCTTCTACCTGCACAAAGCTCAGGGCCGGATGTTGTTCTTTAGCTACACCTTTGTGCCTGTCAGAATTCCCGTAAGCCAAGGTTGGATTACCTTTGGGACTCTAGCTATTGCTGGATCTCTACTTCTGTCCCCCTGGCTATTGTCTATGCTGAAGGGAGCTGGTGTCCAACAATATCTCAGGGCCACAGGATAACAACTCTTGCCCTAGATGCCTGGCCAGCCATTCACCCACTGGCTTTAATTCAGGCCTTTCCATGCTGAGGCCTTGATGTCATCCCCATTAAGGACCTATAATAATATCTATTAGGACATACTGACCACCTCACTTTAAAAATCTGTTTTGAAATGAACCCATTTCTTTCAAAGGCACCTCACATCCCCTTTTCTTCAACTCCAGTCACCGGGTGACTCAAAGCCACCCTCTTCTCTGATAATTCACATGTTCTGGGCATAAAGAAGACCAAAAAGAAGAAGAGCCCAGACCACATTAATCTCCATGTCATTACAAGATTATAGGCTGCTTTTTGAAACAACAACAACACCTAAATGTATGACTATGTAAGCAATCTTACACAGCAAATTATTATTTTTGTTATTGCTGTTGCTGTTGTTAATTTAATTTGTATAGCATCCTATACCTGTAGGTTTCAGGGCAGTTCACAACACAAAGCTACAATATAAAAGCACAAAATGCATAATAAAACATTTCTTTCTTTCTTTCTTTCTTTCTTTCTTTCTTTCTTTCTTTCTACATATTGTCATACAGTGGAGCCTTGTTGAACATAATTCATTCTGGAAGACCATTTGACTTCCGAAATATTCGACAACCGAGGCGCAATTGCTGGTCAGCAATTGCAATGGAGAAAATGGAGAAACGCACCTTGGAAGCCATTCAACTTCTGAGGCACGTTCAAAAATGGAAGCATTCCCTTCCGGATTGTTGATATTTGAAAGCCGAAACGTTCGACTTCCGAAGCATTTGACAGCCGAGTTCAACATGCTGCTATATTATGTATTAATTCAACATCCTGCTATATTAAGAAGAGCTTCCAGCTTGTCAGTCACAGCTTCTTTTTAGAATGTTAATTGTATAAGCCAAAAGTAAACGTAAAAGTCTGTGAACCCATCTCAGCTGGGGATGGATGAATCTGTCAATATCTGGCTCATCTTACGATTCACATTTTTTACTCAAGATTTCATTACTCAGGATTTCATTAATCGGGTTTCTAAAGTCCTCTTTAGATGTGTACTTGAGTGTGGATTATCTTACTCGGCTACAAGTAATTGCCCAAGAAGAAGAGCTGTAAAAATTGCATTTAGGCTGCAATCCTAACTCCACTTATTCAAAGTTCCTTCTGAGTAGATATAGTTAGGATTACATCCTTACACATGTATTTTTTTTTCAAAATACCTTTTTAATATAATGATCTCTGGCAGGCAAGCAGTCGGATAAGCAGTAATGAGACGCCTTCAGTTCTATTTTGGTTTATTTACAGAAAAAACACACCAAGAGCAGGTCTTCCTGCTGCCTTGCAGTAGCAATAGTTGGCTAATCTGAATCAGTGCTCCTTCCCCAGCAGGAATGATGCCAGAGCCTAATCTTATTTCCCCGCCCCTTCTGCTGATTTCTGAGCTTCTCTACCCATTTGGGTCAAAATTAAGGGAGAGAAAAATAATGGTGACCTCATTGTGGGAGTTTACTATAGATCCCCAAGCCAAACGGAGGACATAGATGATGCCTTCCTGGAACAGATGGCCAAGCATGCAAAAGGAAGGGAGATAGTAGTAATGGGGGACTCCAATTACCCGGATATTTGTTGGATGTCAAACTCAGCCAAGAGCATAAGGTCAAACAGATTCCTCACTGGCCTTGCAGACAACTTCATTGTCCAGAAAGTGGGAGAAGGAACAAGAGGAACAGCCATTTTAGATCTGGTCCTAACCAATGTTGATGACCCATTAGATATCAACTCTACCTCTGCTGGCAGCTGGGCTTCGCTCTGGCTGTCTTCCAATTCTCCCTCTCCTTCCAAGCTAACAGAGTCTGCCCTGGAAGAAAGGCAGGCCAGGCTGCCCAGTCTGAAATATGACAGCTCATTTGCAGAGTCAGCCGCTTCTACGCTTAGCTCACTTTCCAAGGCTGACTCCTTTGGCTGGGGGATCATGTTCTTGACCAGGGGTCAGCAAACTTTTCAGGAGGGGGCTAGTCCACTGTCCCTCAGACCTGGTGGGGGGCCAGACTATATTTTTTTTTTGGGGGGGGGAATGAATGAATTCCTATGTCCCACAAATAACCCAGAGATGCATTTTAAATAAAAGCTCACATTCTACTCATGTAAAAACACCAGGCAGGCCCCACAAATAACCCAGAGATGCATTTTAAATAAAATGACACATTCTACTCATGTAAAAACACACTGATTCCCAGACCGTCCTTGGGCCGGATTTAGAAGGCAATTGGGCCAGATCTGGCCCCCAGGCCTTAGTTTGGCTACCCATATTCTTGACATTTAAACGAACAAATTGTGCTTTTGACAGAACCATGCTCTGAGGCCAGGGAGGATCCATGCAAGCTGGAGAAGCTCTCAAACCCAAATCCCAGTCATGCTTATACCAGGCAGAAGATGGAGGCATTTCCCCATTTTAGCCTTGCTTTTCTTTTTTCTTTTTTAAAATAATTTTTATTAACCGGTCTATCAAATCAAATCACATAAATTCCGAATTACAAAGCCGAATTTTTAATTTTGTTGAGGGGACCCATATTTCAAGATCCGAAGGGGGATTCTGATCATCTTCTTGCTACTGCGTTAATGTCCAAATCAGTCCAAACAAAGTTCATAATTCTATCCAGTCTTATCTTGCTGTTTCCACATCACATCTTGTTCATATATTTTCTCTTTTTTCTTTATGATCTCTTCTGATAGTCTCCTTAAGCCGATAAACACCAATAATAATCCTGTGTGAATTTTTCTGTTCTTCCATTCCTCAAATCGAGATGGTTTCCATATATCATTGCCTTCATAGATAACATCGCTCTTTCCATCATTAATTACAGAACTGTCGTTCTTAAGTCCCTCTGAGGAGTTTCACCCACAATATAAAAACAGCTCTATTTCTCTATTTCTCCTCCCAGACGTAAGTCCTCTGACAGAACTTCCCAATATGGCGATGGCACTTTTAACTGCGTCATTCCAAAGCCCTTATACATTCCATGCTCTTCTCAAAACATGCTTTGGTTCGAAAGTTTATCTCCATACAGCCTTAAATCCACAGCTTAAGTCCTTAAAACGACATTTCTGACTTGTGGGGGGGGGGATTCTTGTTTAATCACATAAAGGAAAGAAAGGAAAGTTTTTTTCCCCCTCCCCCATCAGTCCCTTTGCCATACCGAGTCTTGGCGTATCTTCTCATGATTTTTACTTGTTCCTCCGACTCGTCTTGTTTTATCAGAGATCTCTTCTGTTAGCAGTCTTTACTCCCCCTCCTTCCTTGAAATATGTGCATTCGCTTCATCCAAATTGTTTCTTTTGAAGTTCTTGCAGCTAGTGGCGCGGATCAGAGACGGCGTCCAGGAGCGCCGAAATCCCACAGGAGGGCATTGTGCCTAGTGCCCCCATCCCCACAAATTCGGGGGTGGTATAGGGCACAGCAGGCAAGGGCAGTCCCCCCCCCATCATGGGGGGGGGGAAGGGAGGCTATTTACTCCCATCACAGCCTCCAAATTACCTCGTGTGGGTCGGAGAGATGTTATTGTCAGCCATCTTCTGATGCGCCCCTAGTGGCCCCTCTTTTAGCCTTGCTTTTCAAACTGCCCCCCCCCAAAGATTCCCATCTCATTGGTTCCAGTGTGATGAAAGATAAACATTGCAGCTCCAGCACTGGCATACTTTCCCCATTCCGTTATGAACTTTTCTCTCCCATTCCAATAGATTAAAAGTCTGCCCTAGCACAAAACACTTCCTGCTATTACTGTTATTGGAGCAACGTAGCAACAGCAAAATACTACTACTACTACTACTAGTACTACTACTACTACTAATAATAATAATAATTTCATCCAAAAAAACCCAGGGAGGTTTTCAATGGCAGATGTCCTTCTCTACCTGTAGACCAAGAGGAGGGATTCTATGACCCCCAAGATGCCCTTCTACAGACCATGGGATTGCATCCAAAATGTGCATTTTCTCTCAAAATGTGTATTCTATTTTGCATAGCAATTCTCAAATAAAGAATTCCTCAAATGTCTCTAATCTCAGAATGTTCTTTTGACTTTTTGGACCAAGTTTGATTCCTGTACAATAGGATATCTTGGATGTACTATAATGTTCAAATGGATTTATGTGTAACCTGTTTAAGTATTCATTTTACCCAAAGTATTTCTGCAGTTTCTGTGTGCTGCTCTGGTGCCGGTTCGCCAGAGCAGCTTCGTCACGCTGGCCACATGACCTGGAAGTGTCTGCGGACAGCGCTGGCTCCTGGCCTCTAGAGTGAGATGAGCGCACAACCCTAGAGTCTGTCAAGACTGGCCTGTACGGGCAGGGGTACCTTTACCTTTACCTTATTTCTGCAGAGAAACCGTCTCCCCCTTCACTGAATTATAAATACTATTCTAAAAATTGTAAAATACTGCAAATGATCGTTTATGGAACAGTACTGAAATACTGGTTGGTATTTGGGTATTCCCATGTCACTTCATCAAGCATTGCAAAAGATGTTTTAATTACTTTTTCCCATTGCTATTCATGTATTTTTGTGGAAGGCTTAGTTTTAATTAAACACATTGCTACTCTGGTTATCCTTAGATCTTGACAATGTATAGCGTACGATGTCTCCCACAATTTCTCTAGATCACAGAGTAAGTTATGACTAAGACCATTTCAACCTCATTCTGTCCTGATTTTGATTCAGAAAGCATTAGGGTAAGCAAAAGCATCAAGCAAGCAAATGCCATATGTCACAGTGACGTCTCACAGAGGCAAGAGTTCATTGCCTGCTCTGAGTAACACTACAAGGAAAGGCTGCTATTTATCCTTTTCTAAAATTAAAAAGACAGAACCCCACATTCTGTAAAAAATAATAATAGCAAGAAGCCATTTTTGTATCAAAATGTGCAAATTTGCCAGAACAGCCCTTCCCAATTTTCACTGACAATCCAAACATTCCATCCTTGACATAGGAAAATCTATATTTAAGGCAGCTTCTCTTTATAATACCTGGGATAACTATCTCCAACCTATACAATACAACAGGTGTATTTTAAATGTCAGAAGTTAAGGCTTCCAGAGACTGAAAACTGTGTTATAAACTTATTTTTAGAAGTCTGTTTTCTTAAATTCACCCGAAGCAGAAACCAGTACAGCTCATGACTATGTATTACTGCAGGTTTGAAGCAGAATGCCTGGGAATGAATGAGTATGAGTTAATAGTCCGACTAAGAAAATCTACTCTGCTCTAGTAAATCTAGATGAGCACATTCTTATTGTATACCATATGGCACAGCTTCAGCCCCACGATAGCAATTATGAATGCATTCGCCACCATTTCGTATAAGCAAAGAAGTCTTAAGCATCTTCCACAAAACATTAATGGCAAAAGGATGCATTCCTGGTCTAATCCATCTGCTGGTATGCACAAGATTTACTTAAAGTTAGCAACAAGAATTCAAATTGGCAGAATAAGTTGGTATGACGATGCTGGTATTTCTAAATGAGACATTGCTGCTAGACTTCATTATGGGTACTAACTTTGGGGACAAGCACCTTTCTTTCTGAACGTGGTTATTTATATCTAAATGTGGTTAAATACATTTAAGCCAAGTGACTACATGCAAGGGGTACAACGAGATTGACATGTCAAGATAGGGTGCTTGACTCTATCCATGCACCAGGGGTGCCAACTATAGGGCGCCCTGGGGGCCAGAGCACCCACAAAAAAATTCTGGTGCTTCACAAAGCACCAGACGTCACATCCGAGGTCTCACAAGGCATCAGACAGTATCTCCGAGGCTTTGCAAGACCTTGGAGATGCTGCCTTAGGCCTTGCGAGGCCTCGGAACCTGACTTCCGGTGCCACAGGGCATGAGATGTCCTAATGTCATGTCACAACGTGATGTCCTGACATCATGTCACGCACACTGGGCACCCATAACTCTGGGCCCAAATCAGTGCCCCTGCTATGCATTTTTGAGGATCAGTTGCATTCATTCAATACTCAGAAGGTCCATATTCCGCAAGGTCATTTTTCTTCAGTCTATGCAGAGCTCCCACCCATCTTTATGTCCAATATGGGCAATTGGACATTATGTGCAATGGGGGCCAGGGGCATAGCATGGGGGTGTCAAGGGTGTCATAGCACCAGGAGCACAATTTTTGAGGGGGCACGAACTAGTTGCCCCCATGCAGGCAACCGCAGCATGGCCCAGCCTGGTGCTCCTCTCTGCCTGCCAAGGGCTGCACCAGCCAGCTAGCTCCCCCCAACCCCCGTGCAGACAGGCGGGCAAATAGGTGGGCCCCCACTTTGCTCTGGTGGGGATGGGGTTGCTCCAGTGCCATCAGTGGTGGTGGCTGGGCCAGCAAACCCCCCCCCACTGCTCCCCGCCCAGCGCGCGCGCGCACACACACACACACACACCTGGTGTGTGCTCTCCCTGGGCACCAGCAACTGCTGCTACACACTGGTGGGGACAGATACAATCCAAGATGAACTGTCAAATCAAACCACTCACATAAACAGGTGAGGTAAGCAAAAGGGCACACTGGGCTGGAGTTTAGTAAATGAAACAGTAGCCAGTAGACTTGTAGGACTTGGAGTGCAGTTTATTAACTATGTTGATGAGATCCATTTCCGCTTCTCTTTTACATCTGAAACAGATGTGGTTTCCGCTATATGGACACAATGGTGTACTATGATCTGAAGTCAGAACAGGGCCCTCACAAGCCATAGAGTCACTCTGTTTTTGCTATGTGCAAAATATTTACAGCTCATATGCTGAAGACACACCTCTTTCCCATGACATTTGATACATAGGATCCACTCTATTCTTGTCGCTATAATTTGTGTATTGTATTTTTAAATTGTTGTAACCTAACCTGGGACATTATGTTGAAGGGCAGGTAAGAAATAATAATAATAATAATAATAATAATAATAATAATAATAGTTATCAGAAACTTTATACCATGTTTTATTAATGGTGCCAGTTGAAAATGATGTGGTTTTTAATCATAAAAAAGAGTTAAGAGCCAATTTAACCGGTGGTAGCCCTAGTGTGGGATTTCATTAAAAAACCGAACATGTTGTTTGGCTTCTAATAATGTTGTAGATTAGGAGAATATCCTTGGTTAAAAAAAACAATGAAAAACATTTAAAACTTTTATTGATTGTTTCTTTAGGGTGAAAATTAAAACTCAGCAAGAGTTGGTAGTTTTATGATGGGCTCAGCAGTCTCAGAGCCAAAGAAGGTTTCTGTAAAGTGTTTACAAAAGAATATAGTGGAAGAACAAAATAATAAATTGATAATATATTGTGAACAAAGTAAAAGAGTGTAACCTTGTTGCAAAACCATGCCCTTGCAACTCTGAAAATGTTTCACCACTGTTCAGTGAATCAGCACAGATACAATACATAGAAGAAAACAGAGATTCTATATATCTGTAGTCTTGCTATGACTTTGTGTAGTTGTAAATGTTCCCAGTCTCTTAATTCTAATTTGTGCTTCGTCTCCACCTCCTACTACTCTCTGTATTTATTTCCACACCCATAATTCCACATCCACTGTTAGAATTAAGTGATACAGTGTCCTATCAATGCTGGTATTAATACCAAGGCTAGCTTTAAGCCAACATGTGAAACTGTCTTGCAAATTTAGCACAAAAACTGCTGCTGCTGTTTCAGTATCTTATCCATGAACAATACTGAAAATGGGAGTCATGCACAAGAGAGCAGGAAATGGGAAGGGACGAGACTGCAGGGCTTTTCCCAAGCCATGCAACTATGAGCAAGAAACTGGGGAAATGACGATTGCAATGCTCTAACAGGCACCAGTGGTTGATGAAATCTGCTGAATTGTTGACTTTAATACTGGCAAGAGTGTCCAAATATTTATTTGCCAAAGAAAACCAACATTTCCCCCTTCTGAAATATACTGTACACCTTTTCGATATGCAGAGAAGATAGCCCTGGAAAGTTTTATTTGTGTGGCACATTGTGGATACACACATGAAATGAGAGGAGTTAGCAGCCAGCAGCAGATATATTTAGCTGTTTGCAGCTTCTGGAAGCTCATGACCAGCAAACTGGGGCATTCGCCAGGGTGTTTTGAGGGAGAGACCCAGAGTGCGGTTTCGTGGAGACATAGACGGTGAAGGAACTACTCTGCCATGTTTGTCTTCCAGCTTGAGAACGTGCAAAACTACACCTGCAGCAAAGGCAAGCTGGCTGCTTTGCTGGAAGAGAAGGTTCAGCAACTTGATGTTCACCTGTCCACTTAGAACTCCTGGGCAAGATGAGGAAATTCTAGATAGGGCAGAGCGAATGGTACTGAAACAACATTGCAGGAGGGTTGCCCCAAGGGAGGAAGAAGATTACCCATTGCAAGAGACAAATGCGTGACACATAGAAGCAGGACTGCCAGGATCCATGCTGTCTCCCTGGGGCTGCAAAATCAATCACATTCCCTCACCTCAGAGACTGATTCTGGGAGCAAGACACAGAGGTAGCAATATGCAGAGATAACAGAATATCACGGGAGGTGTGCCACCTTCCAGGTGCAAAGATTTGTGTCATGGACTGGCTGGATGCAAAAGAGTGGTGGGAGGCACCAGCTGAGGAACCCACAAGGGAACCCCCAGAAAGAAAATCCAGGGGATTTTTGATGGGATGACCATGAGTGATCATAGAGAGAAGAGGGAGGAGACAGGCTTTAGTGAGCAGGCAGAGGCTGTGACAGAGAACAGTCCAGAATCAGAGGCAGGAGTGGGGGAATCAAGAGGCAGAGTGGAAATATCCTCCAACCAGCAGTTTGTTCAAGGGATGTTCCCACAGATGAGCATGAGGGGGAACTTTTCCCTGATTATCCCCTGTGACCCAGCCACCACCTCACACACCACCTCACACACTGTCCACTGCTGGTTTTGACCTATAAAGCCTTAAACAGCTCAGAACTGCAATACCTCAAGGACTGCATCTTTTCATATGAACCTACCCAGACCCTGAGATCATCTCCTGAGGCCCTCCTTCCTGTGCCTCCTCCTCGAGAGGTCCAGAGGGTGGCAACACGAGAACGGGCTTTCTCTGCAGTGGCTCCCCATCTGTGGAATGCTCTCTTCAGGGACGTCCGCCTGGCACCTTCATTATACTGCTTTAGGTGCCAGGCAAAAACGTTCCTTTTAACCAGGCCTTTGATTGCCCTGATTGACTTCCTATGCCCTTTTAAAATGTGGCTCTTTTTTTGGGGGGGGGTGTTACTGAACTATTGTTTTTGTTTTGAGTTTATATATTGTGATCTTTTCTGTGAATCACCCTGAGACCTCCAGGTATAGGGCAGTAAATAATAATAATAATAACAATAATAATAACCTCCAGAACAACATAGGAGATTGCACTGGTGGACAGCAGTGTGCCCTCCAGGGTGGACAATCAGCAAGAAAAATGCCTCTTCACACCCACCAATAGTGAGATTTTTTTTAAAAAAGTCTGTTTGTTGTATGTGAAGTCTGAATCAACTCATCCACAGTGTTTCTTCTCACAAACCACAATCACCACAAGTACCAAATAGATTCAATAGTCTTTGTGGAAAATATTTCTCTCAGTTGAAAGCATAGCACAGCAACGACTTGGAGAACTGAAACCAATCACTTAATGAATTGTTTAGTTATATCGGGAAGCAGGGTGGGGTGGAAACAGACGGCTGTCTTTTCCCAAATCCTTTCATAGTGATCAGCCAAAGTGCAGTTGTTTCCTGCGATGTAGTAATGTACTACATTACTGCTAAAGCGCAGAGGAACTTCAAAGTTGGTCTTTTATTAAGTGACAATTTGGGGGATTTATTCTGGTTCCAAAAGGCTCATTTTAGATTTGATCTCCGACTAAAAGATGATACAATGTAAACATTACTCTAAAAGATCCAGTATAATTGAGCTTTCAAGCCGAGGATTCATATCTGGTTGATAAATTAAAAGGTTGATTTTCATAGTTTAATTAATAATCAGTAAGTTTCCTGCAGAGATTTTCAGGCTATATAGAGATAAGCCTGGTAATTAGGCACATTATCATGAGATTTAACATTTAATCTCAGGATTAGATCCAACATTGAATACAGATACTTTTATCTGTTTCTTTACTTTAAGTTTCACTGCTTTGTTTGAAAAAGAGATGAGCAAGCAGAAGTCTGCTTGCCCTAAAAATGAACATTACAGGAAAATATGGAAAGTGTTGAAAAATTGTACAGGATCCAAGAACATACCTGAACAATGGCAATGTTTTGCAAGGAGGAATGTGTTGTCCATAAGCACTGGGGTTTCCCCTAGACCCTGTTAAGTGGGACTCTGACACCACCAGCCTTGATTGATATTCTGTTTATTCTCCTTCTTTCAGGAACTTTCAGAGTTCTGGCAGCCATTCTTAGAGTTCACTGCTATACCTAGTGCAGAAGGAAAGGAGAAATGAAGCTTCAGATAGCTTCATCCATTAGTTACATTTGCCTTGTGAAAGGTATGGAAAATAAGAGGAAACAGAATGTCTTCTGTGGGGCAGATCAGTCTCCTGAGTCTCCTTGGTTTTTTGTTTGTTTGTTTGTTTTAAGTGGATTTGCTGCAAGGGAGTGCTTTAATCAACTTTAATTGCACAAACCTACATTCACGGTAAGGGACGTGGGTGGCGCTGTGGGTTAAACCACAGAGCCTAGGACTTGCCGATTCCTAGGTCGGCGGTTCGAATCCCCGTGACGGCGTGAGCTCCCGTTGCTCGGTCCCTGCTCCTGCCAACCTAGCAGTTCGAAAGCACGTCAAAGTGCAAGTAGATCAATAGGTACCGCTCTGGCGGGAAGGTAAACAGCGTTTCCGTGCGCTGCTCTGGTTCGCCAGAAGCGGCTTAGTCATGCTGGCCACATGACCCGGAAGCTGTACGCCGGCTCCCTCGGCCAATACAGTGGTGCCTCGCAAGACGAAATTAATCCGTTCCGCGAGTCTCTTCGTCTTGCAGTTTTTTCGTCTTGCGAAGCACGGCTATTAGCGGCTTAGCGGCTTAGCGGCTATTAACGGCTTAGCGGCTTAGCGGCTTTAAGAAAAAGGAAACAAACTCGCAAGAACTCGCAAGACCATAGGGAAATTCGTCTTGCAGAACAACTCAAAAAACAGAAAACTCTTTCGTCTAGCGAGTTTTTCGTCTTGCGAGGCATTCGTCTTGCGGGGCACCACTGTAAAGCGAGATGAGCACCGCAACCCCACAGTCGGCCACGACTGGACCTAATGGTCAGGGGTCCCTTTACCTTTACTTACATTCACAGTGAGTGCTTGAGACCTTCTCGCAAAATACTGACTGTCTGGAGGCACACTTTGTTTCTTTGTGAACACACTTGTATGGGCCACGGTGCCGATTAAGGAAACATGCAAGGGGCATTGGATTGCACAGGAATGAATGGTCTGATGTGCCTTATTTCATTGTGAGGTTTCCTGTATAGTAAGCAAACACAGATGCAAATTTTGACAGGCCCAGTGGGGGGGGGGGACCCTATAAAGACAGGGCTCACTTTTTGCAATTAGTGGAATATGAAATATGAAAACAGACAAGTAGTTTCAGCTGAGAACCAGGGTTGCAAAGTTTTCAGCTTTGCACATGAGTGCTCCTAGGTATAACTGGCTACTCATTTTGTTTTGTTTTGTTTTTAAAATCCTGTTCACAGATATAGATATAATTGTGACCTGTTATTTAATTGTGTTTTCATTGGCTTGGATCCTAAGGCAAGAGGACTTAAAGAAGTTCAAAGAAGAAAAGCTTCCTATCCCTTGCTGAAACCACTTACACCCTGCAAAACATTTCCAGAAGGTTGTGAGACCTCCTGGACAATGTGGGATGCAGCTGTTAATGGGAGACTCAGAATTGTCTGAAATCATGATTGGATTGTAAGGTAAGTTAATGTTAGAGAACATTCTCAGAAGGTGTTTTGTACCAGCAAGCGCCCTCAACACAATGCACAATGTTCTGGAATGGATCGCAATGATCTGAAGTGGCCTTTGGACCTCACAGGGAACTGTGGTGGGAAGGAGGAGATGTGAAACTCTTTTTCTGTGCATTTCCCTAAGCTGCTAACTTACCTTAAGATCCATGCCAGGATGTACAAACCAAAAATAACCGTATAGTCCTAGCACTATATAACTAAACAACCAAATGAATAAAAAGAAAGCGATGCTGGCAGCAAATGCCTTAAATGTCCTCGGGTGTTTTTCTTTCAAATGTGTTATGGTTCTGCTGTAGGCAGAAAGCTTTCATTGTTCACATAATCCTTGTAATAAGCTTTTTGTAAAATTGGGAATGAATTGGGTTTTATTAAAGGAATATCTATAAAATTAGAAGCCCCGGGAGTTATTAGTTCTCAGAACATAGAGGAAATTAGTAAGAAAATCCAAAAGTAACTATACAAGTGAGAGTAGCAGCCAACAATAGCTCATAGCTAATAGTTGATTACAACTTGCACATCATTTTAGAAATGACAGGGTAAAAAAAAAAAAAATCAAGAAGGAAAAGTCGCTGGACTTACAGAAGTAAATAGAATGCTAAAGTACATCAATGAAAAGCATTTAGACACATTTACTTGAGACTAGGGAGCAATCCACACACATATAAAAAAAGTTCTGAAAATACTTTTTAAAAAGGCATTTTTAAAAATACAGTGGTACATCTACTTACGTTCACCTCCAGTTAGGTATCCATCGTGATACGTACATGGCAAACCCAGAAGTATTTTTCTGGGTTTTGCCGCACGTGCATGTGTAGAAGCGCTCTATGCGCCGTGCAGATGCGCAAAAGCGCTAAACTGCACCACATGCATGCGCAAAAGCGGCACCTCAGGTTGTGAATTCCTTGGGCACTGATTGGAGCACCGGAATGAATCCCGTTCGCAACTGGAGGTACCAGTGTACATTGAATTTTCCATAAGGCCATCGCCATCTAGTCTCACATTGTATAAAAGGTAAAGGGGACCCCTGACCATTAGGTCCAGTCGTGACCGACTCTGGGGTTGCATTGCTCATCTTGCTTTATTGGCCAAGGGAGCTGGCGTACAGCTTCCAGGTCATGTGGTGAACCAGAGCAGAGCACAGAAATGCCGTTTACCTTCCTGCCGGAGCGGTACCTCTTTATCTACTTGCACTTTGACATGCTTTCAAACTGCTAGGTTGGCAGGAGCTGGGACCGAGCAATGGGAGCTCACCCCGTTGTGTGGATTCGAACCGCCAACCTTCTGATCGGCAAGTCCTAGGCTCTGTGGTTTAACCCACAGCGCCACCCGCGTCCTTGCACTTAAAATACACTTAAAATGTTTTATTTGCAGCTCTATAGCTGAGTCCTCCCTGAATTCAGTGGAAGTTACTTCTGAGCTGACAACAGGATTGTGATTTTGTTTCGGCTAGGCCCATTTTGATCTTTTTTTCCAAGTCCATGGATCTGCATATGTGGACCGAAGTTGGCTTGCATCTTCAGCAATTTTATAGTTAGAAAGAAAGCATTTCAAGACATTAACATGCACATGCTGTGGATATCATGGGTTGTGTTCATGAAATTCACATGTCCAAGGGTGGCCCCCAGTACTCTCGGGTGTCAAAGAAACCTCCAACAGGAATACTGCAGAGGACTTTAATCTCAATAACCATAAATTTCAATTTAAAGGAATAGTTTGCTGATTACTTTTTTGTGACTTTGCTATCAAAGTCTATATGGCTGAAAACCTCCAGGGAAATGGAAATGAAAAATGGATAAAACTCAGTGGTGGTTAATTTGGACAAAACAGATGATTTCACAATTACTTTAGGTGGCAATGATTACTCACCCTTAATAACTAAACTTAAGTTCTCAGAAATAAAATGTAACAGAAAAGTCTGAGTTGTTATTGTTATTATTTGCCACCCATCTGACTGGGTTTCCCCAGTCACTCTGGGTGGCTCCCAACAAAATATTAAAACATAACAAAACATTAAAAACTTTCCTAAACTGGTCTGCCTTCAGATGCCTTCTAAAAGTCAAATAGTTATTTATCTCTTTGACATCTGATGGGATGTCAAACAGTACAAAGCTGTATATTTCATTACAGCTTCTTCCACCAAGGAGCAATACATATTATTATATGCATATCAAAGTATACTGTCAATAAAAGTCAAATTCTAGAAGAAACCCATGAAACTTCCCTTAAAACTTCTTTAGTTGTTTAAGCTCAGTACATCTCAATTTTATTTTCACAAAGTTGTTGCCAGTGTTTTTGTGGTAGGATGATGTGTATAGCTTATCAAATTTGCCCATTCCCTTGTTGGCTGCCTTTGTGTGGGCTGTTCTTATTTATATTGAGTGTTGTGTACAAAAGAATCATAGATCCATAGATATTATTTGAGCCTGAGGGACAATTGCCAAAACTCATCCCTTTTTGTGGTACAGTGGTACCTCGGGTTACATACGCTTCAGGTTACATACGCTTCATACTCCGCCAACCAAGAAATAGTGCTTCAGGTTAAGAACTTTGCTTCAGGTTAAGAACAGAAATTGGGCTCTGGCGGTGTGGCGGCAGCAGGAGGCCCCATTAGCTAAAGTGGTGCTTCAGGTTAAGAACAGTTTCAGGTTAAGAACAGACCTCCGGAATGAATTAAGTACTTAATCCAAGGTACCACTGTACAGCTCACATAACTTAACTACACTCACATTAGAGGACAGATGCATTAAATCTAACTTCCTTCACGCCCCACACTGCATCATATCAACAGATCACATTCTAAGCAAGCATCATGCCTTTCATTATGAGAAAGGTTGTGACTTCTTGTTTTTCAAAAAAAGAACAACAAAGGCTGTGCTTTTTACAGAATTGTTGAACTTTCAGCTTTTGGATCGAGGGACAAATGCAAAAACTGTTATCTGCCATAGTTCTATCCAAAGAGCAACCTTTTTACATCTGTGGTGCGTATGCACTAAATATGTACATCAGCTCTGTGCATACCCCAAAACTACAAGGCAAATTAGGGTGAACTGGGGAAGGTGCTCACGTTCCCAAGTAAGATTGTGCTGTTAGCAAGGCATCTTGTGGAACAGGGATTTAATAAGCCCTGTAGAGTTCTCTCTCTCGATTAAATCATGATTCTCTCCACCCCACAAGAAATAAAGCAAAACTGACTGAGGAAACACCCATACTTCAAGAGGACAGGGCAGTAAGGGGGGTGAGAGTAATCTTTCATTTTGATGAATAGGTCTCTTTATCACTGAATTATTTTCACAGGGTACTACAGTCAGATTTTCACTGTATCCCCACCCCCCACCCCACAAAGGTGAGGCAGCAGAAGCCAACCCCTACTAACAACATTTAGATAACAAGTTCCTTTGGAGCTGGTGGTTGAAGAATTCCATCAGAAATGGGAGCAGATATTGTTAATGCCTACTTATTTGTCCCATGTCTGGAACAGAAATCAATCCAGTGAATACAACACGCATCTGTTCCTGTTGCTGCTTTCAGTCTACAGATCCAGTCTTTCCTGCAGATCCACGTTCTGTTTTCAACCCCTTACTCGCTTTGATTCCTATTCTACCATCCCACTGGCAAGACCCACTATAGCTACTATTCTGAAATTTCCCAGGTCTCATTACCTTAAAAGGGATGACCATGACTACACATTGCATCCAACTCTAGCAGAAAATCAAAAAGTTAAGAGATTTCTCCTATATCTGAAAAAAAATAATAATCAAAGTTTAAAGGTGCAAAACTCTTTGATGCATTCGCCCCCAAAACTGGCAGGCTTAGTCCACTCTAGGAGGGCTCCTGAACCTGAGCATTTCGTCCACTTTGGCCAAAAGGGCGAAAAGAAATAGTTGTTTTTAGATTCCAATGAATGGAAAACACAGAGCTTCATTTAAACACAGCAGCTCAGAACCTGAAGCAGAATTCAAAGTGCAGATCGACTCAAACCAGTCCTGCAGATCAAGTGCAGAATTATTTGTTGTACATATTGCTAACCGTGTGACTAACCTTTTGCTAAAATGCTGGAAGAACAAAAGTAATGAATGCCTAAGAGAAAGTTATAGGAGTTGGGTTTTGTTTTTTTAAACTGCATTGAAACTTTCAGTTGACCAAAGATTCTTAATCCAAAACACAGCAGGAATGAATGACTAAAGCTCATTTGTGCATAAAACACATATTGGTGGAATTCTCCATTACTAATTTGGAATTTGGATATTTAAATATAATGAGGAAATCTGTGTAATATTGAGTGTAGTATTTTAGAAATACTAATGTTTCTATTTTAAGTTTCCCCTGATGATTCTAAGGGGTGGATGATTAGCAAGAAAGACTTCCGGGTTGGCGCCATCGGTAATGGCGGACTCCCTCTGAGTTTCTGAGGGACCAGCTCCGCGGAATCGGGTCTGACCGCTGCGGCGAGGTGGGGGCCCTTTAAAAATCACAGGCGGGTGAAGCCTGTGAACGTGGGGACTCGGCGGGCACCTTTTGCGCCCCCCCAAATTGCGAAGGGACCCTTTTAAGGGCTCCGGAGCGAGACGGGGTGAAAGGCGCGGTGCTGAGAGTCGACTGCTTCTTCTGCGGAGTGAAGCCGCATAGCCGTTATCGGAGAGCGCTGACTTTTTCCTGGGACAATTTGACTTTGAAAGCAACTACCCGTGAGTAGGATTAAATTGGATTTAAAGGGGAAAACAAGCTAATTCGGCACCGAAGCGGGAAGGTATAAACAGGAAGTCTGCCTTCCTTTCTTGTAAATAGATCAAAGCAAAGAGACTGTAAGTGGAAACTCTGAAAGACGCTTGAAAAAAGATTTAAATCTCAACATCAGGAAAGCGATCTCCCCTCCGGTTTGCAGGAGAGGAGGGGGGGAAAGGTTTGAACTGTATTTATCTGCAAAAAAAGGGGAGAAGGAAGCTAAAATCCACTGCCTAAAACCTGGGAACGGACTGCCCTGAGATAAGGAATGCTGCTCTGTGGAAAGTCTATCGGTAAGCAGAGGACTTTTGACAGCTAACTCTGCAAAAGAGAGACAGTGTTTCTGAACTTCTCCTGGCTTTAAAGTAACTGATTAAGTGCAACTGAAACTGTTGTTTTTATGTGAACTGGGGGACTTATAAGGACTATTTTCCGTTTTTAAAGTTGCAAGCTTTGGCTGTTACTGTGTCCCCCTAGAGGAGGCTTGACATTGTTACAATAATAACTGGGCTAGAGGAATTTTCCATTTCAAAACAAATTCCAGCCGTGGGATCGACCTTGGACTCTCATGAGAGTGTTATGGCAGATGGAAGAGGAAAGTTAGAGTTGACGCAGGAAAAAACTGCTAGGTCTGGCAGACTCTATCGGACAGATACTGTGTTGCAGTGAAGGGCTTCAACATCTGGTCCTTCTGGACCATCTGGAATACCAGGGGCTGCACCTCTGCAAGTTAAACCAAAAGTTATGTCGTCCGAAGACGTTTTGGCTCAGGCACTTGGAAAAATTAATGAATCTCTGGAAAATTTAGCTAAACAAGTAGCTGAAACAAATAAACAAGTAGCCGAAGCATCAGTTAAAATTGACCAGAATACTACAAGCATTAATAACTTGGGACAGAAGGTGAATACCAACACAGAGTCTATTGAAAAATTACTACAGGAATCTGCTTCGACCCGAAAGACAGCTGAAGAAGCAAAAGATATAGCAACTGCTACTCAAGAGAAGATACCACCAATATATAAGCAACTTGAGGACCACGGTTTGACGTTGTCTATGATTGAATTGAAGGAGAAACAAAGAAATTTAAGAATCAGGGCTGTACCAGAACATGAGAAAGATAATTTGGCTGATTTTCTTACGCAGGAATTTGCAGATTTCTGGCAACAGGATTTGGGGAAGGAAGAATTTAAGATAGTGAGTGCATTTAGACTTGGAAGAGGAGGAAGGAGGAACAAGGTGAGAGACTGCTTGATTACCCTTCGAACAAAAGAGGAGAGAGACAAAATCTTGAATCTGCATTACCAAAAGACTTTAGAAATTTACGACTCAAGTGTGGAGATATTCAAGGACATTCCAAAACACCTTTTGGACTTAAGGCTCAACTACGGAGATCTGGTTGCCCTGTTGAGAAGAAATAGAATCATCTTTAGGTGGGGATTCCCTCAAGGCCTGTCCTTTAAATATAAAGGAAGAAAGATAAAAATAAGATCAGTCAATGACAAATATAGGTTTCTGAAGGATCACAGAGAAGATCTACAGAAAGAAGTGGAATCCGGAGAAGAGCCAAAAGCACTGGAAAAAGGAATACTAGATATAGCAAACTTATCTTTTGGATTGCATGGTCCAGAGAAAGTGACACCACTGACAGAACAAGAACAGACACTTGGCGCAGTTGGAGGTAAAGCGAAGTAACCCCATCATGGCTCTGCAACTGTTAAGTTGGAATTGTAATGGTCTAAATTCCCCTCGGAAGAGAAAAAGTGTTTTTCATTTACTAAAAAAGGAACAATTGGACTTGATTTGTCTACAAGAAACACATGTAACAAGGTTACACAGGAAACTACTGATTAACAAGAGATTGGGACAGGAGTTTATTTCATCTGACAAAGTTAAAAAAAGAGGAGTTGTGATTTATGCAAAGGAGAGACTATCACCGAAATTTATTTTTAAAGACGACCAAGGAAGATTTCTGGCAATTGAAATTCAAGTTCAAGGAGAGAAATTTTTGATAGTAGGAATTTATGCACCGAATGAGGGGAAATCTGAATTCTTTAAAAAGTTGCATGAGACCTTAATGGACTATTTGGACTACAATCTGATTTTGATGGGGGATATGAATGGAGTAGTATCTACAAACATGGATAAGGCACAAAGACAGGTAGTTACCAAGGATGGTAGACTACCGAAAACATTCTTCGAGATGACAGATCATTTGGACTTAGTTGATACTTGGAGAACAAAGAACCCCTTGGGAAGAGAGGGAACCTTCTTTTCTGAAGCCAAGATAACATGGACTAGAATTGACCAAATATGGGTAACTAGAGGAATGGCACCAAAGATAAAGAAAGTGGAAATCTGCCCAAAAACCTGCTCCGACCATAATGCTGTAAGGATGGAGTTGAAACTAATATCAACTGGCTCCTTCAGATGGAGGATGAATGACACCTTATTCAGAGATGAAGAAGTGTATAAAAAGGTCCAAAAAACCTTGAGAGACTATTTTGAAATAAATATGAACACTAATGTAGAAAAAAGAGTAATCTGGGACGCAAGCAAAGCTGTTATGAGAGGGTTTCTGATACACCAGAATGTAATAAAGAAGAGAACTCAAAATGAGAAGAATGACAAAATTTGGGGGAAAATAAAAGAAAGTGAAAAGAAATTGAGAGCAAAACCAAAGTCGCAGGAGATTTTGAGAGAAATAAAGTTATATCAAGTACAATATATGGAAATGATGAACCAGGAAATAGAATGGAAAATCAAACAAATGAGACAAAAAACATTTGAATCGGCTAACTAATGTGGGAAATTGCTGGCCTGGCAAATGAAAAAAAGACAAAAATTAAACACTATCACAAATTTAGAAGTGGAAGGAAAGAATATACACAACCCAACGGAGATTAGAAACTGTTTCCAGAGGTATTTTAAACAACTATATACACAAGGGCCACAGAAAGAAATGGATATAGACCGATTTCTGAAGACAAATGGATTACAAAAAATCTCCCAAGAAAGTAAACTAATGTTGAACTATAAAATATCTGAACAGGAAGTAGAAGGTGCCATTCAAAACATGCAATTAGGCAAATCTCCAGGACCGGATGGGCTGACTTCTAGATATTATAGATCTTTGAAAGAGTGGTTATTACAACCTTTAAAGGAAGTCTGCAATGAAATATTGGAAGGGAAAAGGGCACCAGAGTCGTGGAAAGAGACGTACATTACACTTATACCGAAGACAGAGACTGAAAAGACTCAGCTTAAGAACTACCGCCCCATATCGTTACTTAATGTGGATTACAAAATTTTTGCAGACATTTTGGCCAAGAGATTGAAAAAAGTATTGATGGAAGAGATTCATAAAGACCAAGCGGGCTTTCTCCCAGGAAGACACTTGTCCGATAATTTGAGGAATATAATTGATATTTTGGAAAAACTAGAAGTGAACATAAATACTAAAGCAATTTTGATATTTGTGGACGCGGAGAAAGCTTTTGATAATATCTCTTGGAGTTTTATGAAGAAGAACCTACAGGGGATGGGGGTAGGCCAAGGTTTTGAAAACGGTATAAGTGCAATTTATTCAGAACAAAAGGCTAAACTAATAGTAAATAATGTGGTGACGGAAGAATTTAGGATAGAAAAAGGGACAAGACAAGGTTGCCCAATTTCCCCATTGCTTTTTATATCGGTCCTGGAGGTTCTGCTGAATATGATTAGAAGGGATCGGTTGGTTAAAGGTATACAGGTCGGAGACAAACAGTACAAATTGAGAGCATTTGCAGATGACTTAGTATTGACGTTACAGGAGCCAGAATCTAGTACTAAAAGAGTTTTAGAACTGATTCAAGAATTTGGTCAAGTTGCAGGATTTAAATTGAATAAGTTAAAGACTAAGGTTTTAGAGAAAAAATTAATTCCAATGGAGAGAGAGAGCTTTCAGAATGAGACAGGTTTAACAGTGGTTAAGAAAGTTAAATACTTGGGGATTAACATGACAGCAAAAAATGGGAATTTATTTAAAGACAACTATGAAAAATGCTGGGCTGAAGTGAAAAAAGATTTAGAAATTTGGTCAAATTTGAAGCTTTCACTGCTGGGCCGTATTGCTACGGTAAAAATGAATGTATTGCCTAGAATGTTGTTCTTGTTTCAAACATTGCAAATTGTGAACAAAATGGACTGTTTCAAGAGGTGGCAGAGAGATATTTCTAGATTCGTCTGGCAGGGCAAGAAGCCTAGAATAAAATTTAAAATATTAACAGATGCAAAGGAAAGAGGTGGATTTGCCCTGCCAGACTTTAAACTTTACTATGAATCAGCAGCTTTTTGCTGGTTAAAAGAATGGTTGCTTCTTGAAAACACTGACATTTTGGATCTAGAAGGTTTTAACAATGTATTTGGATGGCATGCATATCTGTGGTATTATAAGGTCAAAGCACATAAAGCATTTAAAAACCATATTGTCAGGAAAGCATTGTTTAATGTCTGGATAAGATATAAGGACTTATTGGAAAATAAAACCCCAAGGTGGTTGTCACCGATGCAAGCAAAAGCTCTGAAAAAGCTCAATATGGAGGCCAAATGGCCGAAATATTGGGAAATTTTGGAACAAGACGGAGATAGACTGAAATTGCAGAGTTTTGAGAAATTAAAAAACAAAGTGCGAGACTGGCTTCATTATTATCAGATAATGGAGGCATATAATTTGGACAAGAAAATTGGTTTCCAGGTGGAAAAATCAAAATTAGAAACAGAACTGTTAGAACCCAAAACTAAGATTTTGTCAAAGATGTATAACTTGTTGTTGAAATGGAATACTCAGGATGAAACGGTGAAATCTGCTATGATTAAATGGGCACAAGATGTTGGACATAACATAATGATGGCTGACTGGGAACAGTTATGGACCACAGGTATGAAGTTTACGGCATGTAATGCCTTAAGAGAGAATATTATGAAAATGGTATACAGGTGGTACATGACTCCAGTCAAGCTTGCAAAAATCTATCATTTGCCCGATAATAAATGTTGGAAATGTAAAGAAACTGAAGGTACATTCTTTCACCTTTGGTGGACGTGCCCAAGGATTAAGGCTTTCTGGGAGATGATATATAATGAATTGAAAAAGGTATTTAAATATACCTTCTTGAAGAAACCAGAGGCCTTTCTCCTGGGCATGATCGGCCAAACGGTGCCAAAGAAGGACAGAACTTTTTTTATGTATGCCGCAACAGCAGCAAGAATACTCATTGCAAAGTATTGGAAGACACAAGATCTACCCACTCTGGAAGAATGGCAGATGAAGCTGATGGACTATATGGAACTGGCAGAAATGACTGGCAGAATCCGAGACCAGGGAGAAGAGTCGGTGGAAGAAGATTGGAAGAAATTTAAAGACTATCTACAGAAATATTGTAAAATTAATGAATGTTAGAATGATGTTGGATAGAAATTAAGTGGTTTCCAGCTGTAATGCTTTAAGGGAATATGAAAAATGGGTTGTTAATAGGTAAAAATCTAACGTTACTATTTTAAGACCAAAGATTAGGATAAATAAAGAGGGTAAGGATTTGCTGAACCAACAAATTGAATTGGAATACAAAAAAGGGAGGTATGAGGTCCGGGAAACAAGCTAAGGAAAAATAAGTAATGGAAAAATTGAGTGGTTTTTAATCATTTTTATTTTGTATTTTCTTTTTCTTTTTCATGTTTATATTGTAACTTTGTATCTTCTTTTTCTTTTTCATTTTTAATTTTCTGAAAATCTTAATAAATATCTTATATATAAAAAAAAGAAAAATGTATATACTGAGAAACAGCAGACATATCTTTCCTCCCTCTCTCTTGTTCCATACAGGCAAAAAGCTTGCCTCTTTTCCAGGAACATCTTAACAGCTACAAAGCATTTAGTGAGGAAAGTGAAGGCTACCCTGAGGAAGCTATCTTTAAAGTCAGATTGCCATTTTGACAGTTGGAATATGTAAGTAATAAAAATGTATAAATCATAGTTAGCATACAGTCCTGACGTTACCTTGAGATATGTTGCACTTAATTGCTAGGCTTCCTCGCTTTGCTTAAGCTTATGGGAAACATCATTCAAAAGGATAAGCTTCACTTCTGTAATTGATTTCCATTAGCTACTAGTTTTAAAATGGAACAAAATTGCAAAGTATATTTAAAATGAAACTGCAGTGCTGATGTTATTCCTTGCAATACCTTGGGGGAAAGCAAGTGATACACAAAGTTTACTGGAATGTTTTTGCTGACCATATGTCCTCTGTCTGGGGCAATATATCAAAAATCTCGGTCCAGCATTCTGTGAACTGGTAGTAACAAAATATAAGTTTGCATCATCAAAATGCTTCACATCAGGTTTTATTGCGGGGGAGATTCATAAATTCATGATTTCTTTTTAGGAAAAGTAAGTGAACATTAACAATTTCTTCCGTTCGTAGAATCTTTTCTACAGATCAGTTATATTCAATGTGAGACAGGATGAGGCTGGGGAAGAAGAGTGGGGGGAGGGGGAAGAGAGGAGAGGGTTATAAACTTTCATTCTTTTACACAGTGTATGTGCAAGGTTCCTTGACATGAGGGACCTGTCAGGAATGAACATGGACCACTGGTACCAAACTGTAGGAGAAACAGCCCTACTAGAAAAGCTAACCAACAAATTGAAGCTAGCACGGGGATAAACGGAAGAGGACACCTTCATTATGTACACAGCCCAATGAGAAAGCTCCCCAATTTCACACAAATCAATATGGCTAACTTGACCTAGCTACTACTTCTTTTAAAGGACTATGTGTACTCTGCACCATCTCTTCCATGCAGGCTTGACTGGATTGGAACTATCAGAATACATTTTGTACTCTGAAATCATTCTATACTGTTCTGCTTTTCCCGCACTTGAGGTGTTTAGAGGCAACCATGGTTACTTTGCTTTCCTTTTTTCCCCCCTTCTGCCCAGCTGTAGTTTTCACAGACAGCTTGGCTCTTTTGATATAGCAGACTCCATCCACTAATCACTGATATGACGATAAAGGAAAGTATATGAAACTAAAGCAGATGTGTGCTGCAGAATGTTTTAGCAGGAGTTGGACATTTGTTTGTACATCCTGTTCCCAAGTGCATTCTGATTGAATTGTCACTCAGCCCTAAGAAGGCTTGAAACAATGAAGTCTGGCGGGGTGAAACTATTGCAGATACGGTCACCTGAGAGATGAAGGGACTTGAGAGATAAAATTCTGACAGGCTCTGCAGAACGGGAGCCAGCTGCCATCCCATATCACACAAGCACAGCAAAAGCATGCAGCTCATAATATTGCTACCCATTTTTTCATTGTTTTCTTTTGCATAGCAATAGAGGCGTAATGGTGACGGCAGCCACGAAATTAAAAGACGCCTGCTTCTTGGGAGAAAAGCAATGATAAACCTAGACAGCATCTTAAAAAGTAGAGACATCACCTTGGCAACAAAGGTCCGTATAGTTAAAGCCATGGTTTTCCCAGTAGTGATGTATGGAAGTGAGAGCTGGACCATAAAGAAGGCTGATCGCCAAATAATTGATGCTTTTGAATTATGGTGCTGGAGGAGACTCTTGAGAGTCCCATGGACTGCAAGAAGAACAAACCTATCCATTCTTAAGGAAATCAGCCCTGAGTGCTCACTGGAAGGACAGATCCTGAAGCTGAGGCTCCAATACTTTGGCCACCTCATGAGAAGAGAAGACTCCCTGGAAAAGACCCTGATGTTGGGAAAGATGGAGGGCACAAGGAGAAGGGGACGACAGAGGACGAGATGGTTGGATGGTGTTCTTGAAGCTACCAGCATGAGTTTGACCAAACTGTGGGAGGCAGTGGAGGACAGAAGTGCCTGGCGTGCTCTGGTCTATGGGGTCACAAAGAGTCAGACATGACTAAACGACTAAACAACAACAACAACAGAGGCATAATAGCTGTACTCAGCTTGTTGTAGCGCTTCCTGAGGAAGTATTCATATGGATTACATTTCATTGTGACCACCTTGACAATTAAAGAGGCAATGGCAGCAATGTGGAAGAGCCATACCTCGATGGCAGAACACATGCTTTTCGTTCAGCAGGTCCCAGGTTCAGTCAGTTGGTGGGCAGTGAGAATGTGCCATACTCTAGGAGGAGGAAGTGACTTACATTGAAATGGCTGCTAAAATAAATTCCCCCACTCCATTTCAATTTAACAGTGGTTTCCATGAAAGGTTCAAGTGCAAGGTTCAAAGCACAGTGTGGGCTGTTTGAAAGCCCTTTTGCAAACAGCCCTGCACTGCTCTTCAAGATTTCAGTTTTTGGTTGTTTAAATAGCATGGCTGTATGCAAAAGGACTTTCAAACACTCCACACTGTGCTTTGAAGTCCCAACAATTGGAGCTTCAGAGCACAGCATCAACTAATGTCACAGTGATATCAGGTGATTGACATGTGGGCAAGAAAGAGGATTTCAACCTCAACGTAAGAAAGAACTTCCTGATTGAAGGAACTGTCTGACCTTGGAACAGACAGCCTCAGAAAGTGGTGGTCTCTTCTTCATTTGAGGTTTAGAAGCAAAGGCTGGATGGCCACCTATCAAGAATATTGCAATTCTGGTTTTCCTGCGAGAATGTTCAAGGTGTTAGATTAGATGATTATTGGGGTTCTTTCCAACTCTATGACTCTTTAGAGGTGTGAAAGAGAAGAAATGGGAGCATCATGTTGATGAACGAAGTTAAGCATATGTAGGAAGGAAAAATACACAGCACAAAAAAATGGTAGTATTAGACCCATTTTGTGCAATACTGGGTCCAGGTGAACCCTGGAAAATTAGTAGTGCAAGATGTGTCAGCTAGTATGTGAAATTGTAAGAGGATAGTGATTGTACAGCAAGTAGATTAGTCATCTAGGAGGGCAGATATACTATGCCTTTGGAAAAGAGGTCAGATGGTTTAAAGGTAAAGGGACCCCTGACCATTAAGTCCAGTCACAGACGACTGGTGTTGTGAAGCTCATCTCCCTTTACTGGCCGAGGGAGCTGGTGTTTGTCTGCAGGCAGCTTCTGGGTCATGTGGCCAGCATTACTAAGCCGCTTCTGGCAAACCAGAGCAGTGCACGGAAATGCCATTTACCTTCCCACCAGAGTGGTACCTATTTATCTACTTGCACTTTGACATGCTTTCGAACTGCTAGGTTGGCAAGAGCAGGGACTGAGCAATGGGATCTCACCCCGTCACAGGGATTCGAACCGCCGATCTTCTGATCGGCAAGCCCTAGGCTCTGTGGTTTAGACCACAGCGCCACCTGCATCCCTTTATGGGGTGGGTTTAGTGGAGCCAAAATGAATGTTTATATCAAGGCTCATACTCACATATGAGGAACCCCTTGAAGGTGCAGTTTTCAGGTTATGAACATGGATTTGTGAACAAGACTCAGCTTCAATGATAGATTCATATGTTATGACAGCATTGTTGAACAATTAATGTGGTGTCTGAGAGCAGCCCAGTTTATTGTTAATCTTATTGCTAAACAGCCTCTCTTAAAACAGTTTCTCCTGAATAAACAAATGTGCCCAGCGATCAAATCTTTCATATTGTTTGTTTGGTGGCAGCTCTCTAAAATGGGCAAGTTGGCTTCTGGCAAAATCTGTATTCTGTGTACAGTTTCCTTTGACTGAGACACTTTACCTGATAAGCCTCCTGCAGTAATATGTTGTCTAAAATTGCTTTCAGATCAGGGAAGAACAAGTTTCACTCTGAAAGTATTTGCAAAGTTTCAGTCAGATAAGAACTGATGATTACTTACAGACAACAACTGAACAGCGCATGTCATTTGTAAACGTCATCAGTTAAGATCATGAGGTGTCACTTGAGCCTGTGTTCTTTGCAGCTCTATTTAATTTTTTGTTCATCTCCCTTTGCAGTTCTTCCTAACACTGGTTAGTAACAAATCCACAACAGGCATTAGAAGCTATAGAAAGTGGGGAAACTGTATCCCAGACACACCTATTTCTATAGCTGCATGAAAACCATATGTTTACTTATTGCAGTTATATACCCCCCACTTTCTCTAAGGAGCACAGACCATATACCTAGGGTTTATTTCCTGTTAAATCATAACTAGATCTAACTGGTGATACTTGGCTGCCACTGGAGATACTTGAGGATTTTGATTTGTAGGAATTCCAATGCAAATATGACTTTACCTGTTCTGCACCTCCCAGACTACTGTGTGCACTGAAACCTCACTGATCCACTGGGTTTTGTACTTTCCAAATGTATTGGCACAAAACAGTCACAAAAGTAGCACAATGCATTTACAAATGTGTATTTTGAGAGAAAAATAAAGTGAAAAACGAATATTTAATATATATATTTCAGTGTAGAATTATGTGCATGTTGAAAGAGAGAGGAAGTAGATTCACTCTTTCCAATTTGTGCCCAGTAACAATATCGCATCATTGTCACACTTCCTGTTTCCCTATCTTCTTCTTCTTTGGCGATCACTCATAGCTGAGTAAGATTGTCTTCCATAAACACAGTTTTAACAATGAGTCCGTAAGTGACTATGGAGGTCAATTCTGGAACCACATGTCGTTCCACATTGGGGACATTGGTTTCCAAGTGGGAGTTGATCACAGTGTGGATTTGCCAAGCGTGTCTTCCTCCTAGCACGTTTCTCCATTGTGTCCTGAGTTCAAGAGTCTTCAAAGCCCATGACAGCTTTAGTAAAGGCTGGTCTCCAATTGGAGCACTCGCAGGCCAGTGTTTCCCATTGGTCAGTGTTTATACTACATTTTTTAAGATTTACCTTGAGACAGTCTTTAAACCTCTTTTGTTGACCACCAGCATTACACTTTCCATTTTTAAGTTCAAAATAGAGTAGTTGCTTAGGAAGACGATCATCAGGCATCCCCACAACATGGCCAGCCCCAACGAAGTTGATGTTGACGAATCATTGCTTCAACACTGGTGATCTTTGCTTCTTCCAGTGCTCTGGTATAAGTTCGCCTTCCCAAGTGATGTGTAAAAATTTTCGGAGACACTGTTGATGGAATCTTTCATGGAGTTGGAGATAGCATTTATAAGTGGTCCATATTTCACAAACATACAGTAAGGTTGGTAGTACAATAGCTTTGTAAACAAACATTTTGGTTTCCCTGAGAATGTCCCTGTCCTCAAACACTTTGCACTTCAATCGGGGAAAAAGCCTCACTCCACAAAAGACAGGCAAGGAAACACAGTGGGGGACAAAGAAACTTGGAGCATGATAGGATCACATCAGGCATTTGTATTAATACATGTCATCAAGAGAAGAGAAAGTGAAGGGGCTGTTTTGCTGTTTTGGCACCAGTAATGCATCTGCAGTAACACCTAGATCTGGCCTTAGTCTGGCCAGAAAAAAAAACTTTACGCTAGGAGATATATCTTGTGACTGGTTGGAGATGCATCAGATCATACACTTCCTAAACCAACCAAATCTAAGGGCCCAGGCACTATGCAACCTAAACAATTATTTGATTCTAGCAGCCCACTCAGAAAAGGAATAATCTCCCAACTATATGAAATCCTCACACAATTGACTACCCCTCCCCTTATATCATTAAGACTAAAATGGGGGAAAGCTTTTGGAGAAGAAGTAGAGGAAAAACATAGGAAATAAATTTGGACTACACTGCCATTGGGATCTATCTCAATTAGGACTCGGGAAAGTACTCTAAAAATAGCACATGACTGGTACATGTGCCAAGTCGGTTAAAATAAAATTAACCACAATACATCCAAATTCTGCTGCCGGGAATGCAATTTGCCAGGTTCCCTAATACACATGAGGTGGTTTTGCTCAAAAATTATTCCCTTTGGGGGGGAAATATTTCAAATAATTAATCAGGTGACACGACAGTTACTACAACCAGATCTCAAACTAGCCCTATTATCTTGGTACACTCCTCAGTTTAAGAATACAATTAATTAAGATCTTATCCTTGCAGCTAGATTAGTGATAGCAAATAACTAGAAAACTTTAAATTCAAATCTTTTTCAAACTTGCATTTCATGAGTATGAGACATTGTGCACTCTGAAACGTCTGCTCAGTGTTGTTAGTTGTGTTCCTCCTGTAAGTCAGATTTTATTTCCTAAATCTGAGCATCCTCATTATTTAGCAATGTTCTGTACTTTTAATGTGGGTGCACTTATTATATTAAGAAAAACAGATTCAGTACTGATTCATATTACATGAAGTTTACTTAATGAACTTGAATACAGATTTTATTATGTTTAGGGCAGATTCGCTAAACTCAATGGGAATTAAGTTTGTCCTGACTAATTTAACCATTCTTTATTCAAATAAGAGGGACGCGGGTGCCGCTGTGGGTTAAACCACAGAGTCTAGGACTTGCCGATCAGAAGGTCGGTGATTCGAATCCCCGTGATGGGGTGAGCTCCCGTTGCTTGGTCCCTGCTCCTGCCAACCTAGCAGTTCGAAAGCACATCAAAGTGCAAGTAGATAAATAGGTACCGCTCCGGTGGGAAGGTAAACGGCATTTCCATGCACTGCTCTGGTTTGCCAGAAGCGGCTTAGTCATGCTGGCCACATGACCCTGAAGCTGTACGCCGGCTCCCTCGGCCAATATAGCGAGATGAGCGCCGTAACCCCAGAGTCGGTCACTTACCTTTATTCAAATAAGACTTCTCTAAGCATGACTAGATCCAACACTCTTTAGATGCCTTAGTGATAAAGATGTGCCAATATTTGCCATTTTCAAGACTTTGGAATAATGAAATCTAAATAAAATGTTGTAAATTCCTCTCTCTCCTCCTCCTCCCATTGTCCCCCAGGCCTCTAGACGTTCCTTCAACTCTCTGGTATAAGGAGTGAGCAAGGGGAGCAGAGAAAAATTATTTTTGTTGCATGAGTAGAAGTTGTTCTGCTCAGATAATAACATGTGCTGGATTCAACCCAATGTGCTTGACTCTTACCCTACTTTTAAACATATTTTAGGATTATCATTTTGTCCAAACATGCTTTGATCTGCTGAGGCACCTGTAATTTTCCTTCGGACCAGCTGTTATATTGGCAGAGGCAGTGAGGGACTAGCAACTTGTTTCAGGAGTCCTGGATTAATGACCTCTATTTTGGATCCATACAGAACAATATTCAACTAAGTTTTACTCAGAATGAAATCAGTGGACCTCAGTTATGTCCATCAATTTCAGTGGGTCTTCCCTGAACACCACCCATAATAATTTGAAGGTATTTAATTTCAGTTCCCTTCACACTGTTTACTAACCTGTTCTTCTGATCTCTCTCTCTCTCTCTCTCTCTCTCTCTCTCGCTCTCTCGCTCTCTCGCTCTCTCTCTCCCTCTTACCTATGTTTCAACTGTGGTATCCTGAGTTAAACCAGAAAGCAAATCTCTAGTTCTTGGTCATGAAGCAAAGGTAAACAATATTTTGATTGTTAAATTGTATCCAGATAGTTCTCTTTGATGAGATATGAGTGTTGGAAGTGAGCTATGAGGTACCCCTAAAATGCTTTTTGTGTATGTGTTTTTCAAAAAGACTTAACCTCCACCTCCCCACAGCTGTTAGAAAGATAAAGTATCAAAAAGCTGCTAGAAATGAAAATAAGAATATTCCCACTCAGTGGCCAATTTTTGTATTGAATTCCTGCTGTTAGGAATGGCCTGCTAATAAAACGGTGACAGCGCATAACAAAAAACCGCACACATTTCGTTACATTTGGCAAACAGCTGTAAACCCAGCTCTATTCCACGGTGCAATACTCTTTTTCACCTTCAACAGATTGTGAAATTAAAATCCTGCTAAATCGTGAAACATTGACTGTTTCCCTCTTCTTTTGCATATTAAGAATGGTGCCTCTCTTTACAGCGACAGATTCTGAAATCTCTGAGGTGAGACATATGTAGTGCTTGGGAATTCAAAATGACATGTAAGTGTGGGCAAATTGCAGTTACCAGGGAAGAAAAGGAAGAATGTGACATCTGTCGCTGCATGATTATAAGTAATTAAAGACAAGCAAAACACCTGAAACTATCACTTCTGAACTTTTGTGTTGGTGCCTCTTTGGATTTACAGCCGGTTTAATGAGCCAGCTGGCATTTTTCCGTAGTGCAACAGCATCATCCAGTGGTCAGTTCCTTTCATTGTGGTTCAACAGGTTCTTGATTCAATCACAGCATCGAACTTTACCTGGCAGTTGTTACCAGGATTTACTGAAGGCATTAGCAGTGCTGTAGATAAAATGCGGGTGGAAGTTGACATTTGCAAAAATTAAGTGAGTCCTGCCCTTCTGTGCAAAAGGGTGACATTGCATAATTATGGAAGAACTTGAGATAAAGGAAACACTTGTCTCATCAGAACATAAGAACAGATCTGCTGGATCAGACCAGTCATCTGTCTAGTCCCATAGCTTTTTTTCACCCAGTGGCCAGCCAGATGCCTATGGGAAGCCCTCATGCACTATAAGGGTCCTAGCATCCTCTGAATCTAGGACTTACATGTACCATGCATGGTGGTCAGGGTGGAAGGTTCATGGGACAGCTTTCTGCTAACTGGGCACCTAGTTACTGTGGTGTAGTGGTTATAAGAGCAGTAGACTCGTAATCTGGTGAACCGGGTTCGCTTCCCCACTCTTCCACATGCAGCTGCTGGGTGACCTTGAGCTAGTCACACTTCTCTGAAGTCTCTCAGCCTCACTCACCTCACAGAGTGTTTGTTGTGGGGGAGGAAGGGAAAGGAGATTGTTAGCCGCTTTGAGACTCATTAGGGTAGTGATAAAGCGGGATATCAAATCCAAACTCTTCTTCTTCTTCATGATGTCTATGCTGTCACCAGCGTGCCCACAAGTTCAGCGGTTTTGGGTTTTTTTTTAACAAAATGCATTAAGGCTGCAAATCTGTATACATCTACCTGGGAGTAAGTACCATGGAACTCTGTGGGACTTACTTCTGTGTAATCATGAATACAGTGACAGTGTTATTACTGCATCCTATGGCAACAAATGTTTCTGCATCTTTCTCCACAAGAAGCATAATTTAATAACACTACATCATGTTCCTCTCTTTTTTCTAAAGCCTTTTCTCAAAGGGGAAACACTCCAGACCCCGATCTTCCTCTTCCTTTTCATTTCTGAAGGAAGGCAATATTGTACCCGGTATTTTAAGCTCCACAGATTTCTATATTGCTACATTGGAAATGTGGGTCCAATGGCCTCTTGCAGTATGTGTATAAGACAGATGTGAGTCTGAAGGAACAGGCTCACCCTCACTTTCATGTGTTCATTTGATGGTCTTCAAACAGTAGACCATTTTGTACCAGTAGTGGCTGGCTCGGTGGTGTGGTACTGCTTACCTGACTTCCCAATGCAGAGGTTGCTACCGAGGAGGAGATGGTGGGGAGTTTGGTGCAGTGGAGGTGCAACCCAACATTCCCGCCCTGCCACTGCACTTGCACTGTGGCAACCTTCGCACTGCCCCCTCCCTTCTCAGTTACTGGCAGCACCTTATGCATTGGGGACCCAAGTAAGCAATGCCACCCCACCCTACCAGCCTTTGTACACACCTAAGTGCTCTCTATCTACAACCAGGAACATTGAAAAAGCAAGTTGCATGCATGGAGGCTTCATGTCAGAGACGTCTCTGGCCATGCTGGGTAGTTGCTGATGGGAAACCTATGGCTTTCCAATCTTGCTCCACGCAGACTTCCAAATAAATGTGTAGAAGTCCAGAGCAGAGCCTAAGCATGTATTTCACCTCCTCTCATCCCCCCTTCGTGCATTCATTTTGTAAACTACTTGAGCTTATGTCAAAGACCTCTGCGTGTTGGAGGCTTGTTTTGGTTTGCTTGTTTTTCAGTAGTGGAGAGTATTCAACTATTACCGCTCCCACCTGCGTTTTGAAGTAGTCCACTTTTCTGGGAACAATTTCACCACCTCGGCTATCGTTTGTGTATTTCAGGACTTAAGCGTCATGCATCTGAAGAAAAGTATTGTGTGTTATGCATCAGAATGTGGCTTCTAGACCTCCCTTCAAATAGAGATGATGGCTCTCTAATTCTTCTACCTGCCCTCCCTTTCCTGGATTTGCTGTGACAGAATGTACACAAAAATTACTACTTGCATTTATATAGCTAATTCAACCTTTTGCGGCTTTCTCTGTGATCTCTGTGTTTTCCCGAGCACTTGCATTCCCCTCTGAACACCTCATCACTTTCACCTGTTATTTGCTGTGGACTCTGTGTCTGAAGGGTTAAGTAACTCACTAGAGAAAGGATAAGCCTGTGATGCACTGCTGTGTTCAATTAAGATTTATGGAGAGTGCTGTTAATGGGCAGCAGTCAAGGACAATGGGAGGCTGTGTTTGGAAATGAAGTAGATGGAGGAAATAGACAGGGTCATGCTGAAGGTGCCTGGCATCTGGTATTAACTGAAGACAAAATGTGGAGAAAGTGAATAAAATGTGTTTATTGCCATTACATGCTATCACTTCTGTTGCTGTCTCTTATAGATTTAACTCGTTCTTTTTTCCACCCTTTACATTTTTATTGTACAGCAGCAGGGTAAAATTCTAAGGTGGCTTTCCCCAGCCTACTGCCTTCCAGATGTTTTGGCTACAATACTTGTAATCCCCAATCAGTATAGTCAATGATCAGCAATGATGGGAGATGTGGTCCAAAATGCCTAAACGGCATCAGGTGGAGGAAGGCTCAGTTAAAGCAAGAGTGGCTATATTCTCTGTTCTCAGGGACCATACGTGCTATAAAAAGTGGAAGTCCGAATACAGGATCCAGTCCTGGGCTGGATCTCCACTGACCTGTTTAACATTATTTCCCCCTATTAGAACGATAGAGATGGTCTTCTAAAACGTCGCAGGGCATACTTGTTAATTAAAACATTCTTTTTTTATTTTTACGTAATACCTAGCCACACCATTTGCATGTCGAGGTCCCCAGGGCCACCCCAATAACTCACACATCACACAGAAATTTTAGTTTGAGGTTTTTGGCATAATTTTGGCCACAACTTTATTAAAATACAAAAATGTGAGTGGTTGCTTAAGCATTGGTTGTGACTATCTGCCCCCCCATGGAGGACAGACTGACATTCCGCACGCCTGCGAAAGTCAGAAAAGGGGAATATACTTGGGGGTAGCGACAGAGCAGGGAACCTGCCCTCAGTCCTCCCCAAATGCAGCCAGGAGCTCTTGCAGTGGCCCGAGCCCCCTTGACAGGGTGGACAAAAGCAATAGTGAGCCCCTGATTCCTTTAACGGAATCCCTTGCAGCAGCAGCATTAGAGGGGCAGGCACAGCCAATCCATGCCCCTCAACCAACCAAACCATAAGCCAATGCCTAACCACAACTTTACAAGTTGTGACGATTTGCTACGCAATAGGCAAAAACCAAATGGCCCCAGCCAATCAGCCAGATGGACAAAATTCCTACTAGGCCCCTGCCCCAAGAGCAGACGACCCCATGACAGGCATAGCAAGGTCAAAGCAAACAACCCTAAATAAAGGGAGGGGGGACGGGCAATCCAATGCACGGAGCGAAAAGAGGAAGCTCCACGCCTCGTGCAGGGAGTTTTAGCATTTCTGGCTGTCAATCAACAAATGGCAACATTAACTTCTTCCCAACAAGGGAAGCCCAATCACATCAGTGGCCAACGATCAATTAGCCCGCCCCACAACTTTGGAGTGTCCTGTCGGCCCCCACAGCAACACGTGCTCTCCATGAAGGAGAACACGCTTTTCCAAAACACTGTTTCTGTCTCTGCTGCTGGTTGCTTTGTTCCACCCTCTGCTGTAACATTTTAATCCATCCTCCCTCCCTCCCTCCCTCCCTCCCTCCCATTTATTATCTGCCCCTCCAATGCCATGGTGGGAGGATGGAGTTTGAATGCAGTAAAAAAAAAGGGGGGGAGATAGAATGCTACATAGGGATAACCTCTGCTTAAAAAAGGAGAGTCCACCCCCTTCCAATGTAGACCCTGCTGCTCTTTGTCATGCTTGCTCATGAGCAGGGCCGTCTTAAGTATATCTGGTGCTGTGGTGCAAAGATCCCTCCGGTGCCCGCCCGCCCCATTTCCCAGAGTTGCTGACCTTTTTACGGCACTGGCAGCTTTGCGGGGCTGGAGGAGGTGGGCAGTGGCTGGAGGGTGGCTCCTCTGGCGGAAAAGAGGCAGAGGCTCCGGGCGCGGCGCTACTTCACCGAGGCGGGTGAAGGTGGAGAGCTGATGCCGGGAGGTGCTGCGCCCAGCCTCTGCCTCTTCCCTGGCACCCGTGCTACGGTGGCCATGGCAGGCGGAGGCTCCAGATGTGGCACTGCTTCGGCGCAGCATGGCGGAGGTGGGCGAGGGCAGCAAGCTAATGCCGGAAGCCGCCTCGTCCAGCCTCTGCCTCTTCCCTGACACCCTCCAGAACTTGGCTCCCTGGCACCCCGCACCACTTGCCTCTACTCATGAACTCAGTATTATCATTTTTAAATGCAAATGGATATTATTCATTCAAAGCACAAACCTCCATTTTCCCGTATGTGAAATGTATTCAAGGCTGGGAACATTTGTTCTTGCATAAAGGTGAAGGTAAAGGGACCCCTGACCATTAGGTCCAGTCGTGACCGACTCTGGGGTTGCGGTGCTCATCTCGCTTTATTGACTGAGGGAGCCAGCGTACAGCTTCCGGGTCATGTGGCCAGCATGACAAAGCCGCTTCTGGAGAACCAGAGCAGCACACAGAAATGCTGTTTACCTTCCCGCTGGAGCGGTACCTATTTATCTACTTGCACTTTGACGTGCTTTCGAACTGCTAGGTTGGCAGGAGCAGGGACCGAGCAATGGGAGCTCACCCCATCGTGGGGATTCGAACCGCCTACCTACTGATCGGCAAGTCCTAGGCTCTGTGGTTTAACTCACAGTGCCACCCACGTCCCTTGTTCTTGCATACTTCCTGGCAATTATTTAAGTACACAGATGCAGAAATACCTGCTTGTATGCCCAGAACAGAAAAAAAAGGTGTATGAGAGGGGAGAGTCTGAGGGGAGGGGAGGATTTTAAGCTCTGCCTGCTGATGTTGATAGCAAGTGGCAAAATTCCTTAATAGGGGACTCAGCGCACATGCGTGCGTACACACACACACACACACACACACACAGAGACACACTATTGAGGGGGACTGCCGAGCTGAATGCAACACGACATCAAAGGCAGGTCCTCCTAAGTACAAGAGAGAAGGAACTGCAGCCATTGAAACTGTTCAGTGCCAGACAAGGCCTCCTCCCGTCACTGTGCGAGTGACGCGTATATGATGTCACAGGCACTCATTGTGTGTGTGACATCACACATGCACCATGCTTTACCACTGCCAATCTTCAGCACAAGGCGGCACCTCTGTACTATTAGCATATTTAACAACTTGGTACCAGTGGAATTGGCACTAGTACAGGGGTTGAGGGTTTGTTGGTTGCTGTTTGTTACAGTCAAAAAGTGCATAAATTTTATGAAATAAAAAGTAAAATAAACACACACACCCTCAAAATACAGATTTTAAACTGTATTTGTTCATATGTGCATGCCGGAGAGAACTGCACTGAAACATCGTGAGACGTGCGGAAGCCAGCAGAGAACTAATCTCCAATCTCCACATTAGTCCAAAAGACATGGATCATGTCAGTTTGCATCAGGATTTGCAAAGCTCAAATTCCACAAGCATCCCTAGATCTGTCCAACTGGCAAGGGCAGCCGGCAGCTTAATCTAGCAGCTGAATCTGTATGAAGCGATGCCTTTCTCTGACAAAGTGCTCAAGTCAATAAAACAGTCGACTATGTCGCTGAATGCTCTTTAAGTTGATTTGTCCTTTTGGATGGCCACCTCCTGACCCTTCTGTAAATGTGTGCCTTGTGCGTTATGACGAATTTGAAATACATGTTGGTGTATCAGTTCATTGTCTGAAAAAAGTGGCCTTAAAAGACTTGAATCCTTGAGACATGTGGCGTAGTGCTTAGAGTCTTTGACTATGATCCAAATCCTCCATATCAGTCATGAAGCTCAATATATCATCTTTATTTGGAGGGGGAGGGGATAAAATTTAAATGTATGACATAAACACAGCGTCAAACTACATATGAACCATACAAGGAGCCCTTTTGAGCCAGGACAAAGGCCCATTTACTCCAGCATCCTGTTCTCGTGATTGCCAACCAGCTGCTTATGGGAAGCCCATGGGCACGTTCTGAGTGCAGCAGCTCTCCCCCATCTTGGGATTCCCAGAAAACTGCCTCTGACATTGAAGGTAGATCACAGCAATCATGACTAATAGTCGTATCCTCTATGAACGTGTGTAATTCTCTTTTAAAAGCCACCAGAACTGATGGCCATCGCACACACAAACACACACACACACAAACACACACACACACACAATTTCAAGATATATACAGGGAACCAGGCAGAGGGCCTTCTCGGTAGTAGCGCCCTCCCTGTGGAACGCCCTCCCACCAGATGTCAAAGAGGACAACTACCAGACTTTTAGAAGACATCTGAAGGCAGCCCTGTTTAGGGAAGCTTTTAATGTTTGATGTATTACAGTATTTTAATATTTTTTTTGAAGCTGCCCGGAGTGGCTGGGGAAGCCCAGCCAGATGGGCGGGGTATAAATAATAAATTATTATTATTATTATTATTATTATTATTATTATTAGCCGACAGGCATTTGCATATATTCCACACATCCAATTTTACAAAATCTTTTGCTTATAAAATTATCCCTGAAGTATACAGTAGGAAAACCACCATAAAATCTCTGTGGTAAATAAATACGCACAAGAGTTAGCTATTAAGCCAACAGAAAGCTTCTGTTAAATGACTGCTTTTGGAGAGTTGGTGCTGTAGCCCAATTTTATGACATCCTAATTCAGTCACAAACCGCACACACAGTGTTTTCCACCTATCTGAGTCTTTCCTTGTTGAAGGTTGAGTGTGCATTAGCAGCAATGCTGGAGACGAAGGAGAGGCGTGCTTCAAAATTGGTAATCATTAGGCTCTCTCTCTTGCACTGCTTCACCTGTTCTGTAAAGGATGTCAAAATTCCAACCAAGCTGCGATGGGAAAACAACTTGCTACATCAGCAGGAGTGCAAGTTTCTCGGCTCATGGGATGAATGTGTAAGTCTTATCTGGAGGATCCTGAGACAGCACAGATTTCTGCATACGCTAAAGCACAGAGGCAAAGCAGATGTTATAATGATCCGCGCTTATTAAATCAAATGCACTGCCATGCCGTGAGAGCAGAAGACTGCAGCTCCCATAACAAGGAACTTATTATCTCTGACTACAGAGCGCTGTGTCCAGTTGCAGAGAGCCCCTTAGGGAGCATTTGAAGGAGGATGTGTTCCTTTATATAGCTGTAGCCTGTCTCCAGCACAACATGGCACCAAGCCATCTTGATTTGTGACTCCTCTATTCCCCTCGACCAAAATTAGCACAGGTAGCGTTTTTGTACATCCTTTTTCAATATATGTTACCCCCATTTATTTCTTTAATTAATACACAATTTGTTATGCAACATAACACAATAGAACATAATTATGCATTCCAGGATTTATCCTTAAGGGGGCAGAATGCATCCCTTTTAATGAATTACAGTTTTATGATAGAGAAAAGCAGGACTCTATCGGATGTTTCATTCTTCTTCCATGACATCTAGGCTCTTATTGGGCATCGGAGCAATAATAATAATAATAATAATAATAATAATTTATTATTTGTACCCCGCCCATCTGACTGGGTTTCCCCAACCACCCTGGGCGGCTTCCAACAAAGATTAAAAATACATTAAAATGTCACACATTAAAAACTTCCCTAAACAGGGCTGCCTTCAGATGTCTTCTAAATGTCAGGTAGTTGTTTATCTCTTTGACATCTGATGGGAGGGCGTTCCACAGGGTGGGTGCCACTACCGAGAAGGCCCTCTGCCTGGTTCCCTGTAGCTTTGCTTCTCACAGTGAGGGAACTGCCAGAAGGCCCTCGGCACTGGACCTCAGTGTCCAGGCAGAACAATGGGGGTGGAGACACTCCTTCAGGTATACTGGGCCGAGACCGTTTAGGGCTTTAAAGGTCAACACCAACACTTTGAATTGTGCTCAGAAACGTACTGGGAGCCAATATAGGTCTTTCAGGACTGGTGTTATATGGTCTCTGAGGCTGCCCCCAGTCACCAGTCTAGCTGCCACATTCTGGATTAGTTGTAGTTTCCGGGTCACCTTCAAAGGTAGCCCCACATAGAGCGCATTGCAGTAGTACAAGCGGGAGATACCTAGAGCATGCACCACTCTGGCAAGACAGTCTGCGGGCAGGTAGGGTCTCAGCCTGCGTACCAGATGTAGCTGGTAGACAGCTGCCCTGGATACGGAATTGACCTGTGCCTCCATGGACAGCTGTGAGTCCAAAATGACTGCACACCTGCTCCTTCAGGGGCGCAGTTACCCCATTCAGGCCCAGGGACTCCTCCACACCAGCCCACCCCCTGTCCCCCAAGAACAGTACTTCTGTCTTGTCAGGATTCAACCTCAATCCATTAGCCACCATCCATCCTCCAACTGCCTCCAGGCACTCACACAGGACCTTCATTGCCTTCACTGGTTCTGATTTAAAAGAGAGGTAGAGCTGGGTATCATCCGCATATTGATGGACACCCAGCCCAAACCCCCTGATGATCTCTCCCAGCGGCTTCATGTAGATGTTAAAAAGCATGGGGGAGAGGACGGAACCCTGAGGCACCCCACAAGTGAGGGCCCAGGGGTCTGAACACTCACCCCCCACCACTACTTTCTGCACATGGCCCAGGAGGAAGGAGCGCAACCACTGTATAACAGTGCCCCCAGCTCCTCTAGACGGTCCAGAAGGATATTATGGTTGATTGTATCAAAAGCTGCTGAGAGATCCAGATTTATCTCATTCAATCTGGGCAGATTATGAACCAGATCGAGTCCTGAGTCTACTTCAAAATATGACATAATTTTGATTATGAGGTGGAATAAGGACTGTATCAGGGCCTCCATAGCTGTAAAATAATTCCAGACCTTTAAAAAAATGGTAACCCAGTCAACCACAGCCTTAAGTGGCTAGTGTGTGGTGCTCCTTGCTATCACACATTTTGCATGCAAATACAGCAAGGGCGTCTCTGGGAGTGACAGGACTTGATGGTGTTCTGTCACTCTTAGGGGGAATTGGATGGAAGTGGGTGCTGCTGTCTTCCAGTGTCTATCAATACTTAGGAATAAGAAAATATTCATTTTTTCCATCATGTAGGCCTCAACCAGGCAGTGGAGCCTGGAGTATCAGGGCAAATGGGACATTGCCACACTAACTTTAGTCTTGATTCCTCCAAGCCCAGCATTCTGTCTTCTTACTTAGAAGCAGTTCAGAGTCGCTGACTGAGAGTTCCTTCCTCCTTTGTCTCATATTTGCCCTTGTCGAATGCAGCAGGGAGGAGGCTGAGGGCAATCGCTGAATTAGTTGGCTCCACACCTGTCATGGGACACGGGTGGTGCTGTGGGTTAAATCACAGAGCCTAGGACTTGCCGATCAGAAGGTCACTGGTTCGAATCCCCACGATCTGGTGAGCTCCCATTGCTCGATCCCTGCTCCTGCCAACCTAGCAGTTCGAAAGCACGTCAAAGTGCAAGTAGATAAATAGGTACCGCTCCAGCGGGAAGGTAAACGGCGTTTCCGTGCGCTGCTCTGGTTAGCCAGAAGTGGCTTTGTCATGCTGGCCACATGACCTGGAAGCTGTACGCTGGCTCCCTCAGCCAATAAAGCAAGATGAGCGCCGCAACCCCAGAGTCAGCCATGACTGGACCTAATGGTCAAGGGTCCCTTTACCTTTACCTTTACACCTGTCATGGGCTCTGGCTTTCCCCACTTTGGCAACTGTCCTTTTTTCCAGTCCCAATGAGCACTGACCACTACTGTAAACAGTCTTTTAAGGGTTCAGTATCGTGGAAAAGACATGCACACTATAGGCAAATGTTCGGAGCACAGATCTGTCACTGCTGAGTGCAAGTGTGACCAAAATCTCCAGAGGGTATGAGTTTGGTTTCAAAATGATGAATCATAGATCTCTTTACTCTGTAAAAACTGCAGTGTATGTATTACATATACTCCATATTTCCTCACAGTTAGCAGAAAAAAGTTCCGATTTAGACTTGTTCAAAAGTAGCTGACATAAGACCAAATACTGAAGAGGAGTACCCAGAACTGTCTCAGATTTACAAATCCAATTAAAGTGTAACTTAATTCAACTTTAACTTAATTCAGACATCATTTGCTCTCTCATTCTTCTTTGCGCGTTTCAGAAATGTGGAATCTAATCCTACCCATGTTTACTCAGGAGTAAACCTAACAGTATTTCAATGAGGCTTACTCTCCTATAAACGTGAACACACATTTACTGCCTCAGAACACAACGGATGTTTATTCAAACTGGAGAGAGACTAATTCTGCTCAAAAATTTCAGAATCAGGCTCAGTAAACTGGGCTATTTTCCTTTAAAAGGAGGAAATTTCCAACTTTTTTGCAATCAAAATTCCAAAATTTGAAGGACTTTTGCATTTATGACATTGTTAACAGTGCCAATCCTACCCACTTAACCTCCTCTCTCTCAAGGCACCCCTTCTTTTTGGAGCTTGTCCAACTGCAACCCTCCTCTTAAAGCTTGCTCAAACTGCCTCCCATTAGAACTTGCCCAAAGCCTTTTACTGCCCTCCCCCTCCATTTCTCCCACCCCAATATCAGAGGTGCAAAGGAGAAGGGCAGGACGGTTGCAAAAAGCTCTGATCTTCTTGTGATGCTGCTCTGACCAATTAGGTAGCAGGATGAGTACAGGAATGAGCAAGGCCCTCATAAGTGGCAGCACGCCAGTCTGTAGATCTTACTGAGGAGTGATTCCCAGCTGAGTTTCCCTGTGAGAGAGCATGTGTAATCTTCCATTGTGTCTGAGAATATTCTCTGTAACCTTATGAGTCCCAGCAGTTGTTCTGCTGGGGGGCAGATGTCATAGGCGAAGGGGATCGAGATACGGATATGCTCGTACCCCTTCCAATCTGCACCCCATCCCAAGAGACGAGGGTAGGGTGAGCAAGGATTACTTACCTCCGTCACTGGTGTTGTGCAATGCCAGGTCTATAGGCAACAAAACCGCCACCCTGCGAGATTTCTTCATCTCGCAGGGGGTCGACCTGGCTTGTGTGACGGAGACCTGAGTGCGCGAAGGGGATACTGTTACCTTACGAGAGATGGCACCCCCGGGTTTCTCCGTCCTCCACCAGTCGCGGACTGTGGGCCGGGGGGTGAGGGGTGGCATTATTAATCCGGGAAGATTGTTCTTTCAGGGCTCTACCATCGCCATCGATCCCCGGCATTTAATGTGTTGGCCTAGTGTGGGGCTCCGAGGTGAGCTTGGCTGTCTGGCTGGTGTACCGGCCACCTAGCGCACCAGCAGCCACCCTGTCAGGCCTGCTGGAGGCGGTGGCTGGCTGGGCCTTGGAGTTCCCTAACCTATTGGTATTGGGGGACTTCAACATCCATGCTGATGCCACTCCCTCCTCACAGGCTCTGGACCTGGTGTCTTCCATGGCGACACTAGGGCTCTCCCAGTTTGTTTTGGGCCCCACACATCAAGCAGGCCACACGCTGGATTTGCTCTTTGGTGTCGGTATAGATGTGATCATGTTTCCTTCAATGAAGGTGCCATGGTCTGATCACTACGCTCTGAAAGCCAGGATTGACATTCCACCCCCACCCTGCTTAGGTGGCGAGCCGATTTGGGCTCGCCCGCAGAGGCTGATGGACCCTGATAGATTCCGTCAAGCCTTGCGGGACCTTTCTCCCCCTGGCGACTCATTGACTGAGCTTGTTGAGGGCTGGAATACCCAGCTCCTGGCAGCCATCAATGAGATCGCACCTAAGCGCCCTCTGCGACCCCGCAGAAACAGGGCTCCCTGGTTTACCAAGGAGCTCCGGAAAATGAAGCGGGACCTCAGACGGCTAGAGCGAGTATGGCGGGGTGCCCGTGATGGAGCCTCAAGAACATCTTATAGGGCTTTTATGAAAACCTACAAGATGGCAGTGAAGGCCGCTAAGAAGTCCTACTTCTCGGCCTCCATTGCATCCGCTAGCTCTCACCCGGCGCAATTATTTAGTATAATTTGGTGTTTAACGTCCCTCGAAGGACAGCCAAATTTAAATAACAATTTGACACACAGCTGTGAGGCATTTGCGAGCTTTTTTGCGGAGAAGGTCCTGTTGCTCCGCCATGACCTCCCTGCCAATTTGGATACAGTAAAGGAACTGGAGGCCCCGCGACTGTCCTCGGGTCCAGTATTGGACCACTTTGACCGGATATCCCCAGCCGATGTGGACAGACTGCTCCGAGCTGGAAAGCCCACCACTTGTCCTCTCGACCCGTGCCCGTCCTGGCAGATTAGAGCGTGTCCAGACGAGGTGCGGGCCCCCCTGGGGGATATCATCAATTTGTCCCTTGGCACAGGGACATTCCCAGGGGAACTGAAGGAGGCAGTGGTGTGCCCGCTTTTAAATAAAACATCATTAGATCCCTTAGATATATCCAATTACCGCCCGGTTTCGAATCTTCCATTCCTGGGTAAGGTGATTGAGAGAGCGGTTGCTGAACAGCTTGATAGGTTTCTGGACGAAACATCGGCTCTGGATCCATTCCAGTCCGGCTTCCACGCTGGTCCTGGGACCGAGACGGCTCTGGTCGCCCTAACAGATGATCTCCGCAGGCAGCTGGATCGAAGCGGGTCGGGGCTGCTGATTCTTCTAGACCTGTCAGCAGCCTTCGACATGGTCGATCACGAACTCCTGGACCACCGCCTTGCCGACATGGGGATCCAGGGCACAGTCCTTCAATGGCTGCGCTCGTTTCTCTCTGGTCGGGGACAGAGGGTGGTGCTTGGGGGGGAATTGTCATCCCGCCACTCCTTGATGTGTGGAGTGCCCCAGGGTGCGATACTCTCCCCAATGCTTTTTAACATCTTTATGCGCCCCCTCGCCCAGCTTGTCCGGAGTTTTGGGCTGGGCTGCCATCAGTATGCTGATGACACCCAACTCTATCTGTTGATGGATGGCCATCCTGACTCGGCCCCAGACACACTGATCAGATGCTTGGAAGCTGTGGCTGGATGGTTACGTGGGAGCCGGTTGAAGTTAAATCCTTCGAAGACAGAGGTCCTCTGGCTGGGACGGGACGATATGGGATTGAGGGGGCAACTCCCATCTCTTGCGGGGGTGCAATTAGTGCCAGCACCATCCGTTAAGAGTTTGGGTGTAATCTTTGATACCTCCCTCTCCATGGAGGCGCAGATTGCAGCTATAACAAAGGCGGCATTTTTTCATCTCCGCCAAGCTAAGCAGTTGGCTCCTTACCTCTCTCGCCCTGACCTAGCCACTGTGATCCACGCGACGGTCACCTCCAGACTGGATTATTGTAACTCGCTCTACGTGGGACTGCCCTTGAGACTGACCCAGAAACTCCAGCGGGTGCAGAATGCCACAGCTAGACTCCTTACGGGGTCTTCGCTGCGAGATCACATTCATCCGGTGCTATATCAGCTGCACTGGCTCCTGGTGGAGTACAGGATCAGGTTTAAGGTGCTGGTTTTAACCTTCAAAGCCCTATACGGCCTAGGACCCTCGTACCTACGGGACCGCCTCTCCTGGTATGCCCCACAGAGGAACTTACAGTCTTCAAATAATAACATCCTCAAGGTCCCAGGCCACAGAGAGGTTAGGCTGGCCTCAACTAGAGCCAGGGCTTTTTCAGCTGCGGCTCCAACCTGGTGGAACGCTCTGTCACAAGAGACAAGGGCCCTGCAGGACTTGACATCTTTCTGCAGGGCCTGCAAGACAGAGCTGTTCCACCAGGCCTTTGGTCAGGGCACAGCCTGACTCCCTCCTTTGGCAATCTTTACAAAACTTTAATTATGGTTGCCATCAATTTTGATTTTAATTAATTTTTATAATGTTTTTATAATGTTGCACTATTTTAGTGTTGTTAGCCGCCCTGAGCCCGGCTTCAGCTGGGGAGGGCAGGATATAAATAAAATTTATTATTATTATTATTATTATTATTATTATTATTATTATTCAGTCCCATGAATATCCATGGAAATTTTACAGAATCAAAGCCACAGAATACTATTTGAATACAGTGGTACCTCGGGTTCCAGATGCTGAAGGTTCCAGATGCTTGATGAACATGATGAAACATCAAACATTAAAAACTTCCCTAAACTGGGCTGCCTTCAGATGTCTTCTAAAAGTAGATACAGTGGTACCTCGGGTTACATACGCTTCAGGTTACAGAAGCTTCAGGTTACAGACTCCGCTAACCCAGAAATAGTACCTCGGGTTAAGAACTTTGCTTCTAGATGAGAACAGAAATTGCGCAGTGGCAGTGGGAGGCCCCATTAGCTAAAGTGGTACCTCAGGTTAAGAACAGTTTCAGTTTAAGAATGGACCTTCAGAACGAATTAAGTTCTTAACCCGAGGTACCACTTTACCTGAAGGAACATCTCTACTCCCATCATTCAGTCCGGACACTGAAGTCCAGCTCCAAGGGCCTTCTGGTGGTTCTCTCACTGTGAGAAGTGAAGTTACAGGGAACCAGGCAGAGGGCCTTCTCGGTAGTGACACCCACCTTGTGGAACGCCCTCCCATCAGATGTCAATGAGATAAAAAAGCTACACAACTTAGAAGACATCTGAAGGCAGCCCTGTATCAGGAAGTTTTTAATGTTTGATGTTTTATTATGTTTTTATATTCTGCTGGAAGCTGCCCAGAGTGGCTGGGGAAACCCAGCCAGGTGGGCGGGGCATAAATATATTATTATTATTATTATTATTATTATTATTATTATTATTATTAAATCAAGAAAATATATTAATGAACAGAACAGCAGGCCAATCAAAGTTCTTGGTTTGGGGAATGTGCTTCCAAGTCCCCCCCCCCCTTCTAATTCCATACTTTTGAGCATCATTGGCTGCAAAGTTATCTTCCACATTTGCCTCACTGATATATTAAGCTGTCAGGTTTTACATCTGACCACATTAGTCTTTTGGCCATATGTTGTGCCACAGAATCAGTGAGTAATATTTCCCAGCAAATTCTGCTTTTTCTAAGCAGGCCAGTGTATACGTGCTCCGTTAGTTTGCTCGTTTTGCAATGCTGCATTATAGATAAGCATTTCTAGATAACCATTTCCAAAGCTACATCTTCTAGTGTGAAGAGGTCACACTAGAAACCTCTTACATAGATAGCTCCATTATTTTCAGTGATGATATGTTCACCCACCCACCCAAAAAAGTTGTTCACCTGCATTGAATACATACTCCACTGGCTACACAAATGCTTACATAGATTGCAAGCAGAATAAGGATGAAAACTTTTCCTTTGAAACACTTTCAAATGAAACCAGAAGGTCATGACAACCTGTTGAATGGATAGGCATGCTAATGTTCAAGTGGTTTGTTTTGAGGACTGCTTAAATCATTTGATCTTATTTTGCATAAAACATTTAGAGAGAGAAAAGGTTTTGCTATTGTTGGTAGTTACACTTCAGAACTAAGTATTTATGATGGACAATATTTATTTAGCATTTTTTTAAGTGTGCTTCTGTTACAGATATAATAATAAATAAAATCGCACATACCTATTAGTAAAATGTCTTTCCCTTATGTGGTCACTCATTCTGGCCTTGCAGGGGGTTGAACTAGATGACCCTTGGTGTCCCTTCCAACTCTAAGATTCCATGATTCCATGAAATGAAAGGAGGAAGAGGGCTAAAATAGGGGGTCTGAGCTTGAGAAAGGACATGTTTCATTTTTAAAGCCTCAAGCCCCTAAACTGTCCAGGAATAAGGTCTGTGCATGCCTGTTGCCTTCATGCTTGCAGTTAGAGATGCCTGAGGAATTCAATCTGTGAATCCCACTATGAACTGATTTGATCACCTGTGCCTCTTCAACTATCCTCCACCAGGGCCAGGGCTTTTTCAGTGATGGCTCCGACCTGGTGGAATGCTCTGTCCCACGAGACTAGGGCCCTCCAGGACTTGATCTCCTTCCGCAGGGCCTGTAAGACAGAGCTATTCTGCCTGGCCTTCAATTTGAATTAGCCTGATCCTCTATTCCCTTTCCCCCTTTCCTCTTCTATGAAGTAACCCTTTCTGGGACCCCACACTTAAATTCTTCCCTGGTCTCCTTGCTGGCCCTAGTAGGACCAACTTGGCCACTTAGCCCTGGTGATCATTTGATGTCTACTGACTGGGGTTTGTTTTGTTTGGTTTTTTTTCTTTTCAAAACTGACCCCTGAATTTTATTGATGCTGATGTTACATTTTATGTTGTATTTTATGCTATTTTATTCTGTTTTTAAGTCGCATTCTAAACAATGTTTTATATTTGCTGTTAGCCGCCCTGAGCCCGGTTTTTAAACTGGGAAGTGCGGGGTATAATTTTTTTTAAAAAAATTATATTTATTTATTTATAAAGGAACTTCATTTCCACCAGACTTCATGAACCCCAAATATTCTCAGTAGTTCTCAGCCAAAGAGATATCAAGATGTGCTTTAAAAATGTTTGTTTTGAGAGGAAATGTGCTGGAAACTAAGCTTTTGATGGGAAACATTTATGTCATAGCTGAAGGCCATTCATCATATATATGACCTATGAGTGGACAAAGGGAAAAGGCTACACCTCAAGCCATTCCAAGAAGCCAACCAGCCCAGCCGATTGTCCCCCAGGACAGAGACAGAGCATGAACAGCTGGTCGGGTGACCAGTTGCCCGTCATGCTGAGAATAGGTCTTTATAATATTTGCTTTATTTATACATATATACAACCTGAGCCTAGGATAGAGGCTTCACAGCATGAACACCTCAAAGCGTCAAACTTTGCTCCGATTTTCCCTCCAGCTCGATGCTTCACTTCTAGGTCACATCATTGCTACAAAAACAATGGTGCCTTCTTGGTAAAACCTATTTGGTGTTTCGCAACTTTCTGACTAGTTGCAGGACCTTAGCCAGACCTAGCAGAGTAAACACAGAATCCACGGAAGCAATTGGCGACTTGGCTGCAGACAGGATAGATGAAGCAGGAACCAGGAACTTGTAGTTAGGTGTTTATTATATACAGTGGACTATTTACAGGAACAGAACACGGACCTTTAGCTAGCTCTCTCATACATGACTCCCAACTCCCAACCTCCAACTCCTACACTGACACAGAACTCTGAACACACGAACTACTGAACTACCAGTTAGTAGGCCATTAATTATCACTCCCTTGAGAGAGCTTGACCAATCAGGGAGCGGTCTCCATGTCTCTGTTATCACCAGGCAGATTTACTCCTTCAGATTGCCTTCTGGCTGTTTGCCAAACTTTAATTGACTCTGTGTGAGTAGCTGCACGTACAAGGTTTCCCAGCAGTACTGATCCCCTTATTGCCCATCAATGGCTTACCCACACACCCGGCTATCATCTCACCAGGAAGCTAGCTTGGCTATTCCAAGAAATAGAAGTCCTGATTTAATTCTAACACTTGCTAGATCTGAAAATTAGAGGGGCCTGGCACCCAGCTTAATACCCCAAACTCATAACACTGAGAAAATGCATTTTAAGTACACATTTCAAATGAGAATTTTCATCTAGAACTTTTTTAATGCTTTCCCTCAAGGTATTGGTTTGTACAGATGGCATTCTGGTTTGCTGAATCTGAAAGGACTGAGAAAAAGTAATAGAAAAATGGTTAATGTTAGTCCTTGGGGCTAACAATGTTCTGCATTGTTTCTGACCTTTAATAACAATCATCATAAAACATGCACAAGTGACAAGGACATGGAATAGTTCTGGCTGACCATCTGTTGTTCTTCCAGTGAACATTGGCATCAGAGAGAAGCTTGCAGTTAAAAACCTTCAGACAACCATTTGCCATTTGATTTCCTTCAGACTGGGTACCCAAAATAGTCAAAGATGGAGTTTCTAAGGGTACAGGTCATATCCCCCCAATAAGCACGAACAGGGTGTGTTTCTGTCCTGACCTTGGGGTCCAGATTTCTCTATTCTGAGAATAAAGTTGTGGACTTGATAGGAAAAATCGGCGGGTAAAAGGAAATTGTCCGCAGAGTGAGTCAAACTAATCTTCACCTTCCCTAGAAGCAACAGCATAAAAGGAAGCCATTCTGCGAACGCTTTACAGGCCTGAGGATGTCACACTGTGATTCTCTGCCTGAGGAATCCTCAACAGAGCATACACACACACACACACAGAGAGAGAGAGAGAGAGAGAGAGAGAGAGAGAGAGAGAGAGGAGCTTACATAGTAAAATATGGCAACATTTGAAGATAATTCACATCTTACGATGGTAAATGGGGGGAGGGGTGGTACGATGGGGCACCCCAGAGGGCATTTTGTCCGGGGACCCTGAGGCCTTCCACCAGCCATGGATACAGCCTCTCTGCACAAATGGAGAATGCCAGGATATCTGAGGGCATGTATCCACAGTAACCACTCGAGTAAGGAGACCAAGACAGGGGTCTACAGAGGTAACTTTATTGATTCAAGTTGACCTGTCTGAGCTTGGACAGAAGAATGACTAAGACTCATTTATAGCAATATGTAACCAAACCAAGCTGAGGAAGACCCACTTCAGAGGAAGTATTCTGCTTCCCAGCTCAAGATGGGCTGCATGCGTTGCCCACAATGGAACCATGACAAGGAAGTGTGGTAACACAGAGATTAGGGGAAACTCTACTTTGACCTACCCCTCATCTCTACCTCTCTGTGAAGGTTTGTTCTAGATCCCCACTTGTCTATGTATTATGAGCAAATATATCAGTACTTTAAGGACAAGTAAATAGGTTACTTTGTAAGGTTTAAAGCAGGTATTCCAGGGTTATCATGACACTCTTACACTGGATATGGAGGGAACCTATGACCCTCCAGATGTTGTTGGACTCCAACCCCCCAGCCTCAGGCAGAATCATCAATGGTCAGGAATGATGGCCATTAGAATCCCAAAACATTTGGAGGGCCACAGTTTCCCCATCCCTGTTTCATATGATGTAAGACAACTCTGAATGATGATACCCAAGCAACTCACTTAGATTCAACTTTTCTGAAAGAGAATATCCTCCAGTGTAGAAGGAGCCCTGCCTAAGGGAGAACGAGGCAGCAATAGTGAGATGGAGATCTGTCTCTGATGACATCCTCACAAATTTTCTTGATTCATTGGTTAGGTCGCTGAGGCAAAATTTGTAAAAATGAAGCATATTATAGCAATATTGTTTAATGTAGTGTGCACTCTAGTTAATGAATGTATACTGCTTAATGTTTATATATTCATCAATCATTTTAATCTAGTTTTTCTCCCCTCTCAAATTGGCTTTTAAAGGTACCCCTCTGCAATTATTCAAATAAGGGATAAAATGAAATCCAAATTTAATGTTAATGAACACCAAACACTAACATTCCAAAATTCAATTTTTGAAAGTTTTAGGTGCAGAAAGAGATGGGGGAAGATACTCTGAAATTCTAAGAAAATGATGTAAACGTGTTTTTGTTTTTATATGAGCATTTATAAATGCCCAACTTATTTTTAAAAAATCATGGGATTTAAAAAATACCTTTAACAGAGAAATTCAGCATTTCAAGAGAACGTCAACTCTGAAACACAGACACAACCACCAACTAGATCTCATCTGAATCTCAGATTTTCTAGAGTGCCTATGCTACTGGCAAGGATAAGGCCTGCTAATGAGAAGCAGGATTTAACCTGTAAAGGTAAAAGTTAAAGGACCCCTGGATGGTTAAGTCCAGTCAAAGGCGACTATGGGGTTGCAGCACTCATCTCGCTTCAGGCTGCATGAGCCGGCGTTTGTCTGCAGACAGCTTTCCAGGTCATGTGGCAGCATGACTAAACTGCTTCTGGCACAATGGAAAACCATGACGGAAATCAGAGTGCACGAAAATGCCGTTTACCTTACCACCACAGTGGTACCTATTTATCTACTTGCACTAGTATGCTTTCGAACTGCTAGGTTGGCAGGAGCTGGGACAGAGCAACAGGAGCTCACCCTATTGCAGGGATTAAAACCGCCGACCTTCTCATCAGCAAGCCCAAGAGGCTCAGTGGTTTAGACCACAGCGCCACCTGCATCCCAATTTAACCTGTAGTACCCATGCACAGCATTAGCTTGCCTAAATTGTACATGGAATCGCAAACAAATTCTGGCAGGGCTGTAGCTCAGTGGTAGAACATCTACATGCAGAAGGTCCCAGGTTCAGTCATAGGCAACTCCAGGTAAGGCAGGTAGAGACGCTTGCCTGAAACCCATGAGATACACTGTGAGTAAATGTAGATGATACTGAGCTAAATGGACCATTGATCTGACCAAGTATAAGACAGCTTCCTATACTTCCATCTTCCAAATACAAGCACGGGATCATCCTCCTTCCAGTATCAAATCAGAAGCAGGGGTGGCTTTCCTAATTCCAGGACTATCCCTGGAAAATCAGGACACCTGGAGGCTCTGCTATCTCCAATACGGGCAGCAGGAGGCCGGCAGAAGCCAGGGTTCCAGGAATGAGAGGACTGAAATAGTTGGCGATAATATTCCTAATATATTTGTATTTTGACATTAATGGCTATCTTTGATCTGGGCTACAGGAGGCCAGGGCTAGACAGAGGGGTATCTCCATTAAGTCAAACCCTACCCACCCAATGGAGCAAAGAGGGCTTGGACTCTGCTACCCATCCGAATTCAACTGTTGGTATTTCTCTCTTGTCCGCAGCCTGTTTTTCAGCATTACTAGTTTCTCATCATTCATCTCAAACATCCTATAAATTCTTATCCAGTGTGATAGATGTTCTAGAGGCAATCTAAGGAAATCATCTGCTCCTAACAAATAAAATAAAATAAATGTCAGTTCCGTACACAAATTCAATTTGCAGTCTGATTTCTTCTATGATCTACCCGCCTGGATTTTTATTTTTATTTTTTTTAAAAACCACCTTCTTCTATTTATTCGCTTTACTTTTTCAGAAAATGTATGTAAATACGAGAGACTCATTCAATTTGTTCATGCCTATTTGCCAGCCTTTCCATATTTTACTAGTTGTGTAAGCTTTGGTTTTAAACTCACTTCTTTTGTAAGGGTGATACTTGCTATTTGAATAAGAAATAGGAAGAAGGGATCCAATATTGTCAAATGTAACTTATGTTATCCTACACAATTTTCATTTCCCTCAGCTTATTACTTTTTAGTTTTCAACTTCTAGGCATTGGCTGAGCCTTTAACAAGAGCATTATTCAAACAGTATAAAAGGGTACTAGAATTATGTTTAATGCCTCTCAGTGTGTTACATAATTGTGTTAAACATTCACACACATACAAATCAGTAACCTCTAAAGGAGGTTCTCTAGAGGGCAGGCTGTTTTGTGAAAAGTAACAGAATATTTCCATAAGAAAATGGGAGGTTTTGATTTAAAATGCAGTGATTTAAAGTCCTACATAGCAAAAATTAAAAATAGATTTTAATTTATCACACTAGCTAATCTCAGTGACTGGTACTAATTTCATCTGAGTGGAACTGTATGGAATAAGCCACTAGGGTAAGGGAAAGGGAAAGGATCCCTGGACGGTCAAGTCCAGTCAAAGGCGACTATGGGGTTGCGGCGCCACTGGCGGAGGAAGAGGGCGGTGGGGGAGTGCACCGTCCTCAGCAGTGCGATCCCAGTGGGGTGCCATCACAGCTGCCCCCCTGCCTGTGCTGGGCGCCACACCCCCACAGGCGGTGCACTACACCCCCACGACACACGCCACACCACTGCAGGCAGCGCACCACGCCCTCAGGACATGCACCCTGGCCCTGCAGGCGGCGCGCCATGCCCCCGGGACATGTGCCATGCCTCCAGGATGTGAACCACACCCCTGTGGGCGTGCCTTGTTCCTGGGGTGTGCACCATGTCCCCAGGATGCGCGCCAGGCACTCCCCCGCATGCTCTCCACCCCCCAGTGCCAGAGCATGAAACTCCACCACTGTGCGGTGCTCATCTCACTTTTAAGGCTGAGGGAGCCAACGTTTGTCCACAGACAGCTTTCCGGGTCATGTGGCCAGCATGGCTAAACCGCTTTTGGCGCAACAGAACACTGTGATGGAAACCAGAGCGCGCAGAAACACCGTTCACCTTCCTGCTGCAGCAGTACCTATTTATCTACTTGCATTTGGTATGTTTTTGAACTGCTAGGTTTGGCAGAAGCTGGGACACAGCAATGGGAGCTCACCCCGCCGTGCGGATTTGAACCACCGACCTTCCAATCAGCAAGCCCAAGAGGCAGTTTAGACCACAACGCCACCCAGACTGGGTAGATGCCTAAAACTGCAAGTGAAAGACATGTTATTGTGGAAGCTTGCAAATCACCCCGGAAATATTCTTGCACAGCCCAGACACAGCAGGTAAATCCCACAAAGGTCAAAGGGACCTACTTGCATAATAAATATGCATAGTTCAAGCATGCAATTATGTAGAAAAACACATCAAACTTGCAATACCTTCCACAAAGTCTGATGCCATTGTTTTCATAGGCATATTGATGTGCATACCCACTTTCAAGGGTGAATAGAATGCTGCATGAGGGAGAGTCACAAATGCAGAACACAAAAAACTCAAGCCTTTCTATCTAAAAGTTTAATGCAATTAAAAGTGAAAGAACAAAACATTAAAATAAAATATATATACACCTTGGGTTGCTAATTCTTATCTCAAATATTTGCTTTCTTTCTTTACTGTTTTCCACACTTGGTTTCAACTTCTTTCTTTCTTTCTTTCTTTCTTTCTTTCTTTCTTTCTTTCTTTCTTTCTCTTTCTCTTTCTCTTTCTCTTTCTCTCTCTCTCTCTCTCTCTCTCTTTCTTTCTTTCTTTCTTTTTCTTTCTCTTTCTCTTTCTCTTTCTCTTTTTCTGCTAATAAATACACCTTTATAGTTTTTCTTCAACTCTGCATGGATAACTTCTTCCAAAAGAACTGCAAGGCACATTTCAGAGACTGCAGCCTTGCTTAGCCATTCTGTGCATTGGGCACATTCATGTGTATTGCTGTACTCCCTGATACTACTCTGACATGACTTTAGGACCCTGATTGTGCAGGTTCTAAGTTGTGCGGTAACCTCCACTAGTAGCGGAGGCTCCCTGCTTCACACCATTGTCCTCCAGGGCTGGAGGGCTGCAGGTATGGCAACACAGTTGAAGAGCTTAGTGCGTTCATCCCTGCTCATATAAGGTTTGCACACAAGTAGAGTGCCCACATAGATCTATGGATTCAGTGATTTTTTTAAACTGCCAGTTCATAAAGTATAGTCTTCACAGAGATAGGCTCCTGCACACATTAGATGTCAAGTGCCATCAACTTTTTAAAAACACCATAAAAAGGCCAGCTTGCTCAAAACCTTTCACAGTGGAACAAACGTCTATTTTAAGCAACCGTGCTATAAGCAGCAGTCTTGCTCTTTTCTTTCCCAGTCTAGGCATTAACATTTTTCCCTTATTCACAACCCACAGGACATCTTTCCTGCAGCCTCTGATAACCATTTAGAAAACCTAATCATTCTTTGGCTGCACTACAAAAACGCACAACAACTTTGATTTCTGGTGTCTGAAATCCTTTCCAACACACCACTATTTAAATGTATATATTCAAACTTATCTCCACATTCCTTTCTTTGACTTTTGCTTTGCCTTCTTATGTTCACAACCAATTTTGACTCAGTTTAAGCCAACTTCAAAACCCTGTCACAGAGAAGAAAACTATTTTTTCTTCTTCAGAATATGACCATTTTATTTCAAGATACTGCATTAACTACATGAGGAAGAGCTAACTCATATCTTAAAAGAGGGCTTGTTGAAATTCTCCAACTTGACATTCCCCTGAGGTCACATGGCATTTGACAGACATGCCAATCAGCAAATCAACAATGGATTACTTGCCCGCTCTGACACCATCCACAATGCTTAGGGTATTTATCTGCTTGCTTTACAAAACAATGGTTGATTGTTTTCTCATTGCATTTCCAAACAATCCTATGGTCTCAGTTCCTCTGAAAATAGATTATGTGGCAGACGAGCCATTACTTTCTAACCCCTGCAAGGGTATACACCAGGCATCCCCAACCTTGGCCCTCCAGATGTTTTGGCCTACAACTCCCATGATCCCTAGTTAACAGGACCAGTGGTCAGGGATGATGGGAACTGTAGCCCAAAACATCTGGAGGGCCAAGGTTGGGGATGCCTGGTATACACCATCCAACCACCTCTTAATTGTTTTAAGGTTAGAAAGACCAAAAGAAAAGCCCCTGCTCCCTCCTCAAAAATGTGATGTGAAATTGACCTGACATAATAAAAGTATAGTCCATATATGAATTATAGAAGAAAGTGGGTCCCTTTTACTTCTCCCACAAAAGGCCGTAGACCTACTTGCACTTTTGTAGGCTTAATTCTGTCTGGAGGGGCTCCTTTGCCTACAAACTCCACCCCCAGAGGGGGAGTTACACCTGGTTTTGGATTCCTCACAAGAGTGACTGGAAAACAAAGAGGGTTTTATTTTTATAGAGATCAGCTCAGAAACCAAATTGCCGATTCAAGTGGAATACAGAGTGCTGCAAAACCATTTTTTTAAACAAACCACAAATAAAATGCAAAGTTCACACTCTTATTCCAGACTTTCAAAGCCACTCTTCCAGGTAGAACAGTACGGAACCCTTGAATTTTTATTGGGCTTCATAATATAGAGGTGCCAGCCCATCAATACTGTGTATGTTGTTATTTATACAGTGTCCTGACCCCCTGGCCTACCTGGCAGCAAGTCAGTATGCCAAGTCCCCAGTCAATCCAATCCAGAGTCCCACCGAGATCCTGGCACATTCAAGCTGAGGTCCTTAAACATGGGCAAAAGAGTAGACACAGCACCTTAGCTTTGCTGCTCTGTTATCTTATGCCTCCTGATTGTAGCATCTGGGCTTGGTGAGGCATGTGACCCTCACCTGCTCCAAGCCTACTCAAGCTGAGAAATCACATACCTCCTCCCAGATTTAGCGAGCCCCACCTAGACAGCTAGAGAGCTGGGCTGTAGGCCTTTGCCTGCCTTAGCCTCCTGGAGCACCCCACCCACTGCTCCCTACATCTCTGAGCCCACCATGTTCATGGAGACAGGGGCTCCTCTGGTGATGGGTCCTGCTGCTCTGGTTCCTGCGCACTGACCCCCATTTCTCATGAGTAAACCAAAAAGCACATGAGTCGGTGTGTGTGAAAAAGGAGACCAACCTTTATTTCTGTGCAGAGGTTTGATCCAATGGGATTTCTCTGCGAAGACTGGACCTCGAACAAAGAATCCAACAGGTTTTATATTCATTACATCCTTTGGTGTAATTCATTTCACCCTTTGGGTGGTTTACCCTTTCAAATTCAAATTCAAATTTCAAATTCAGTCACCCAATCAGATATTTTTGTTTCTCTCTCTCTCTCTTACAAAGCTCATTGGTATGCACATGCTGTCTACCTGTGATTGGTCCGAATTGCAAACAGCGTGAACATGTTAATAGATCTTAATAGATGGTCCTGGTTGAGGGCAGGTTCTCAACCTGTTTTCCCCCACCCTGGCGTGGGTGGCAGGAATCAGATATAGTCTTGCCAATACCGCTCTCATTCCTGTAATCAATAAAGTTGTGGCCAAATTATGGCCAAAACCCTTAAACAAAATATCCGTGTCTGTGTGAATTTATTTACCCTAATGGGGGGTCAGCTTGAGGGTCTTGACACGCAAATGGGATCATCTTAATAGATGGTCCTGGTTGCGGGCAGGCTCTCAACCTGGTTCCCCCCACCCTGGTGTGGGTGGAGCTATCGCCCTCACACCGGGGTGGCACGACAATCACCCAGGACTATTGCCCAATCATGTCAAAGGATGATAGTGGGGGAAAGTATAAAAGTGGCAGCATGACATGTGCTTGGCTCCTGCTTCACGCTGCCAAACACCTGGCTACCCTCCCTTTAATTTAGATCCTTTGGGCTTGCTTTGGACTTTGTTTGGTTGCCCGGCTTGAGTAAGGGGCCGGGTAGGTATTTTTTTCCATTTGGCAAATTGGCACGGGCCACTTGGATTTTGCCTACCTCTTAGCAATCGTCACAACTTTGTAAGGTTTGGCGGTTAGGCATTGGCTTATGGTGAATGGGAGAGGGGAGGTCGGCCATTGCCTGCCCCTCCAGTTTCAAGGGTATTCCATTAAAGGAAGCCGGGGCCTGGTTCCTGTCCGAAGTCTGCTTGAAGGGTGAGGGCCATGCCAGGCCTCTGGGAACACCAGGGGAGATGCAGGTAGGTTTCCCTGAAGCAATTTCCCTTTGGGTGGTTTATCCTTACAGACTTCTTGCAAAGGGGGCAGGAGTCAGATATACTCTTGCCAATGCCGAAGCCAATACTGTAATCATTCCTGTAATCAATAAAGTTGTGGCCAAATTTTTGACCCTCAAGTTGTGGCTTGAGGGTCTTACCACGCAACTGTCTATAGACAAAGGAAATTCCTCGTGGTCTGTTAGATTTTTATTGCAGGATTAGATTTCCCCACCGCTGTTGAGCATGCTCAGATCGTATCAAAACATATCCAGTACGTTTCCCTGTTCTTCATTACCTCACCATCCTGTGAGTACTTCCTACATCAACCTCTCCTTCCCCATCTTGCCCAATCCCTGCTACACCCCTTGCTGGGATCCTCTTCCTTCTCCCCATAGTACTGCCAGTTTCCTGACATACAACAAACAGCCATAACCAGTTTTCTCAGGCGTTTTCCTAGGAAGTTTAAACAGCCTATGGAACTTTAACAGAGGTCCTGCCTACTCTTATTTGTACATTATGTAAAATGAAGGTGTACCAAATGCCACACTTCCAATTTTGTTGCACTATTTATCTCCCATGAAAGTTTGGGGTATTATTTTGTGACTTCCGGAGGATGGATGCCTTTTAAGAATTTCCAGGAGAACTGTTGCTTTTAAATACAAGGTAGCTGAGGGGTTTTTCCTTAGAAGCCTTCTTCGGATCTTCCTGTTCCTGGAAGCAGGGCTTGCTTTTGTAAACCTGTTTGCTCTTGTCTATAAATGCTCAGGGTATAACATTGAGAAGAGCTGTAGACAACTGATATGTGCCACACTACAAGAATAACCTGGAAGAAAGAAGCTTTCTAAAAAGATAGAGTTACGATAAGCTTATGAAGAAGATCATGGCTTCTGAAAGAGTTGTGTGTCGAGGTCCCCAAGCCACCCCCCAAATAACTCACAACGCACACTTAATTTTTGTTTAAGGTTTTTGGCATAATTTTGGCCACAACTTTATTTAAATACAAAACCGTGAGTGGTTGTTTAGGCATTGGTTAAGACTATCTGTCCCCCCGCCTGGGGACAGAACTGACTTCCGGGCACCACCGAAAGACAGTGCGGGGGAAAGCAAGTCGGAGAGAAATGGAGCTGAGTCACAGACCCTCAATTCTCATCCGCATGCTCCCCGAAGGCTTGCCGGCCCTAGTCCCATTCCAGGGATTGGACAAAAAGATGGCAAGCCCCAGGATTCCTTTAACGGAATTCCCTTTCCGCAGCAACCATGGAGGGGCAGGCCCAGCCTATCCTAACCCCTCCTCCACCAATTTATAACCAATGCCTAACCACAACCTTACAAGTTGTGACGATTTGCTACGCAGTAGGCAAAAACCAAATGGCCCAGCCAATCAGCCAGATGGACAAAATTCCTACCAGGCCCCTGCCCCAACGGCAGACGACCCCATGACAGGCATAGCAAGGTCAATGCAACAACCCCTTACTCAAGGGCGGGTGGGCGGGTGATCCGTTGCACGCAGCAAAGAGAAAGCTCCAGGCTGTGTGCAGAGTATTTAAACATTTTACCCCTCCCACCAAAATTGCAACATAACTTTTACCCCAGCAACCCAGTGAACCAATCACTGCCCCAGGCCATCTTTAGAAACCCTGCCTGGTAACAGAGGGGTGGCTCAGCAGACCCCACCGCAACACGTGTTCTCCATGAAGGAGAACACGCCTTAGAAGAGTACAGAGGGGATCTTTGCCAAAGGAGAAGGATATTCTCATTGAACCCAAACACCACCACCATGATTTTCTTATTTGTACCACACCCATCTGACTGGGTTACCCCAGCCACTCTGGACGGCTTCCAGCGCATATAAAAACACAACAAAAAATTAAACATTAAAAACTTCCATAGGTTCTAAAGGTTGCATATTTACTTATAACCTACCAGTAATGTGCTTGTGTGCATTCACTGCAACAATGCTGGGCCTGTGAGAAAATGTGGAACACAGAAGTTGCTTTGCAAAAGTCTTCAGGCAAGATCGGTGAAAAGAGTGCTTTCACAATTATTTGGATCACTGCAATGTGACATAATTTTTGTGAAAGGCTATGCATTAGTATTCCAGGAAAAAAGGCTAAGCTATTGATTAACAAAATGTATTATGACTTCTTGGGTATCATGAACCTATTATTTATGCATTTTTAACAAATTGGTTGCTTCCCAGACAGCAACGGAACAAATCAGGCTTTAATAGGGCATTTGGCTTCAACTTTCATTATGGAAAATCTACTAATTTTCCATATATATTATTTCCCATGCGCAGATTCATCATGATGACTTCTAGGTATTAAACAAACAGTTGTGTGAACACAGGAGTGCCTTGATGTAAGATGCTTCTTCTATGATAATCTTAATATGAGAAGGGGCAAAACATGGATCAACAGTGGAATTTGAGGTATACCTGAACCAATAAACTGGGTGTAGCAGACCACCAGAACATTGTAGAGCTATGTCAAATCTCTGAATGACCTTCGGTGCGATCCTTCAGAGGGTACCAGATGTTTGGCTCATATACCTGAAGTATAAAAAACACAGACACATAACCATTTGTACATATTAGACTACAGGCTGGAGGAGAATGTGTGTGTATTTTGCCTGTGTGTGTGTGTGAGAGAGAGAGAGAGATAAAGAGAGAGAGAGTTCTTTTCATTTTCAGATTTCATTTGTTGAAGGTAGAAAGCCTTGTTCATTTGTCTTTCATTCATTGGCACATCTTTTGTTAGTTTCATTCATTAATTTGTATTTGCATTCATATTTGCTTCCCCTTCTAATTTGTGCAAAAAAAAAAAAAAAAAATCTCCCACCTCTGACAGCAGATGCAGAAGACCTTACTGTTTACCAGCTCCATCTGGAACGCAGGCTGAGGCCCTGCTTGCCCACAGACTGTCTCGCCGGAGTGGTGCATGCTCTGCTTATCTCCCGCTTGGACTACTGCAATGCGCTCTATGTGGGGCTACCTTTGAAGGTGACTCGGAAACTACAACTAATCCAGAATGCAGCAGCTAGACTGGTGACTGGGAGCGGCTGCCGAGAGCATATAACACTGGTCTTGAAAGACCTACATTGGCTCCCAGTACGTTTCTGAGCACAATTCAAAGTGTTGGTGCTGACCTTCAAAGCCCTAAACGGCCTCGGTCCTATATACCTGAAGGAGTGTCTTCACCCTCATCGTTCTGCCCGGACACTGAGGTCCAGCACTGAGGGCCTTCTGGCAGTTCCCTCACTGTGAGAAGCCAAGTTACAGGGAACCAGGCAGAGGGCCTTTCAGTAGTGACACCCACCACCAGATGTCAAAGAGAACAACAACATTTAGAAGACATCTGAAGGCAGCCCTGTTTAGGGAGGCTTTTAATGTTTGATGGACTACTGTATTTTAATATTTCATTGGAAGCCGCCCAGAGTGGCTGGGGAAACCCACCCAGATGGGTGGGGTATAAATAATAATAATAATAATAATAATACAAATACATTGCCAGCTCTTTGGCATTTTGTTTTTGCCAGAATGTCCTGGACAACTCATCATTCTCAGGCATTCCAGGAAAAAATATCAGCCTTATCCCTCTGGCAGATTCCACATTTTCTCTCCAATGCCCCAAATATCTGGAAGAGTGTGGAAAATATTATACGTTCCTGTTTTAAAGCATGACTAAGCACCGATAAATAATACATATTAGATCATTTTTTAAATTTCTGTAGCCTCTTAGGAATGGTATAGTTTAGACCCTGAATTTTGTTAGTTTGCTGCATATTTATCAAAGGCAAGATTTTTGAAGCTCACACTATGCTAAAGATTATGATTAGCATGGAATTATATACAAGTTGTTTTCTTTTTGGTACCCATTAAATGTTAATTGAATAGAGCTTCCAGTGTTTTGGTAAACATGTACAGAAAACTGAGAGTACTGATTATGTATCGTGTCCATTTTGCTTTAGTTTTCATTGAATTTCTGTCTCTGTCTCTTTTGTGCTCTGTTTTAATAATTAAAAATTCAATAGCTTTATTTACTCCATACCCAAGAGAAAGACTCTTCAGTGCCCATCCTATGTCAGTTATGTGCTTCTCTTTTCTCATAGGTGCTATATTAATGGTTTGGTTGGGCAGATGCATTAAAATACAATTTCCTTCCCAATTTCTTACAAACGGATAAACTAGAGGGGGTGGACTAAGACTAATGTGTGCATAAATTAAAAAAGAAAACTTAGATAATCTTTGGACAAGTAAATACACGTCAAATTTAGTGGAATGTAGAGTAGCTGTGAGCATATGTATGATAGTCTCATTTAAGTTAGCCTAAAAACTGCATCAGTGGAGACATATTTCTAAGGAGATAATCCTATGGCAAGATCCACTTTAGGATGATGTAGAACTGCATTAGATTTTTTTGTAGGTGTGAACTGCTAGAGATGGATGGCTCTGTCCATTTCATTTCCACTAATCTAGTGTTGGTTCAGTAAATGAAAACTTGTTAGGTTCTCCTTTCAATACAAACTGAAATTGTTTTCTTCCTGATCCCTGACCTGAAGGCAGCAGGGCAAAACATACATAGAAAATTACATATTTAGTGTGAAGATCTGAAGGTACCATAGGTGCCAATTCTATGGGGCCGAACCCCCCAATGTATGTGGGGATGCCCCCCATTTTTTAATGGAACTCTCCTGCAGGCCCCATGGCCTCCACTAGCCCTGGAACAGCGACACAGCATTCCCAGGAAGGGGTCCTGGTTTTGTGGGACTCACAGATACTCTCTTGTGAGCACCTGGTATAGCAGAGTAAAAGCAGCGTAGACGGAGTTGAGGAGGTATCTGGGCATACCTACTTCATTTCTACTAATTATAGATTAAAGAACATAACAAACACATATGAGAGGAGCAGCCCTCATACAGACATCATGTTTCGTCGCAAGACAGAGCAGAAAGAAAAAGTACAATAGTACCAGAGACGGAAGTCACACAGACTGGCTTCCTTTCTCATGGAACAAAAAGTAAACAAGGAGATCAGATGATCCTTGCAATGGGAGGAGTAACATGCTAACAATTTTGAGGGGCTGGGCTGTGGTGGTGGAGGGTCCCATCAGGCCTCCCCACTGTGGTAGAGGGCTCAGCAGGGACTCCTCACAGTGGTGGAGGGCCCCTCCAGGCCTCCCAGTCTCCTCCTGATTGTGTGACATCACACATGTGTGTCGTACGTGTGATGTCACCCTCACTGAATGAGATGACCCTCCCGCCATGTGGGGCAGAACTCAGTGCCTCTGGAAGCTACTTCTAAGCATATCATCTGAATGTGCTTAGCTTCCCTGTGATCAAGAATCCTGTGATTTCCGCTTTAAGGCTGATGAGGCTACAGTTTTAATATTGTGTCTATTTTTCTGCCTAACTCTTACAAGTTATCCTGTTCAACTCTCCACTGTATACAATATATATTATAGCCTACATCTAGTGTTTAAATAGTTTACTGCAGGCTAACATATGCTAGCATGTGTAAAACATAAGCTCCTGCTATGGCTAATATATACATAACAAGTCACTATATGCTGTTTGGAACAACTCCCCCATCATATGTTTAAGCTGTGAACAAGTTTCCAAAGAGACAATCAGGTCAGGTTGTGTTGGTTCAGTCTTAAGGTAGACACCATATTTTCTCCCACTCAGTTTTCTCCCCGTTGTAAAATTCTTATCTTGCATACAAACATATAATGTAATACTCAGGCTGGATCGTTTTTCAGGGAGTTGATATTTGGAGACAATAACCATCAGTGCATGTAATAAGAAAAATTAAAAATTCATTGAATTTTTTACACTGTGTTAACCTAGGAGTTTTGAAAATAAGTGTTTTAACCAATGTGTAATATTTTACAATTTGCTTCATCTTCAAACCAGATTTGGTTCTTGTTTTGTCTCGGAAAAGAGGCATGGCATTGATTTAATCTACATAATAGTTATATAATCAAATTTCACACCCTGCAACATTTAAAAAATGATAAATGGGAATGGGAATATTTATTTCTGTTCACATTTTAAAAAAGCAAACAGTGTGGTGATTCAAGAGCTACTTTCGAATTATGAGAACATCCCCCGCACCTCCCATATTGGGCACCCCCAGGATGCAGGAACAGTTGGAAAAGGATTCTTCCTGGATGAGAGTGACCCAGGTCTTTCTCTTCCATATTCTCCTGACATATTTGAAGACTGAACGAGACCCAGTATATGGTGCTGCAGTGTTTTCTACCCATAGGGCAAATTTGAAGGCAATTGTGAGGGCTTCTCTTTCATCAGATTCCTTCAAACAATGAGAACTGCACCCAGTGCTCACCAACATTTTTAGTTTTGTAGTAGTTTGCTCTCATCATTACTGTTGTTTCAGCTCTCCTTCACCCATTCCAAATGTCCTTATCTGTAACCAGAGATGAAAGGAAGAGACAACCCTGACTAAAGAAGAATGGCAAATCAAGCTGATGGACTATGCCAGGCTTCTTCAACCTTGGCCCTTCAGATGTTTTTGGCCTACAACTCCCATGATCCCTAGCTAGCAGGACCAGTGGTCAGGGATGACGGGAATTGTAGTCTCAAAACATCTGGAGGGCCGAGGTTGAGGAAGCCTGGACTATGCCAAAATGGCAAAATTAACTGGGAAGCTCAGGAATCAAGAATACAAGAAATTTTTAAAAAGAATGGGAAATGTTTATAATGTATTTATAAAATCATCGTAAACAGGTTAAAACATTAGCAGGATTTTAAACATGTAATGTAATAGAATGTATAGATAACTTAGGAAGATGAAAAATTGGAGAAGTATTGATATGCAGTAGAAAATAGAACCCAAAGGATCCATGGAGGGGGATGCGGGGAAATCAAGAGATTCAGGGTGATCTCGATATGTGGATATTGTATGGTTTTTTGACGTATGTTTACTTTCTTTCTTTTTCTGTTTTTGAAAACCAAATAAGAAGAATACACACACACACACACACACACACACACGTCCTTGTCTGAAGTCTCCCAGGCAATTGGGGGTTATGTAAAAAATGTGACAATGTCCCAACATAGTTTTGCCGACCTGATTGACTTGCCTGATTAGATTAGATTAGAGCTCATATTTATATCCAGCTTTACTATTAAAATAATATTCAGTGTAGCTCACAATACAAAACAACAAATATGCAATATGCAACAACAGAAATGCAATATAAAACAACAATAGCAGAGTTACTAAAATTAGATACACAATCTAATAATATCAAGGGCAATGATATATTCCAGCGGCTGGTCTTCTTGCTGGTCCCAATACAAAGTCAGTTTAGTCTGAAGTTGGGAACCTTTGCCCTCATTCTGAATGTGTGACTAAATGGCCAATCAGAAACAGCTATTTCACTTCCCAATGCCAGTTCAGAATGAAGGCAGTGCTTCCTGCCCTCACTTGGAATGGATGAACACTTTTATCTCTGTTAACAGCCTCATGTCCTTAAACCTCTGAGTGGGTGCTTTTTTGCAGCTAAGTAAAGCTAAGGGAAAAACCTCATTTCTTTGTCTTCCTTGGGACATCTGCTTTGCTTATTTCCCATGGATCTGAATGTGTCAGGAGTACCAAATGATGGAGTCTCACACTAAAATGATTTTACTCTTGCTACCACCAAGATGGCTTGTCACAAGCTCTCAGCCTGCCCTTTCTCCTTGCCTCCAATCTCTCAGCCTTGACAGCACCCAGTTTTGCTTTGATGGAAATCTAAGCATTTCACAGCTTATCAACTGCTCTTCTGTAAAGTGAAGTTGAAATGCATATTAAACCTCTGGGCACTGCAGAGGTGAGTAGAGCAATCTTGGCTCTTCCTTCACATGTGTTTTTTCTTTTTCTTCATTTAACTCACAACAGTGCACCAGTTACAGCTGCTCCTCCACAATTCCATTCCCTTCACAGTGATTGTATAACATGTCACAGGTGCCCAGACTCTGATATGGAATCTATCACACCTCAGTTGAAGGGATGTTGGTTAGAAGCATGTTTTCAGTTTCTTGCTGTTGGAAACGGCCTGGTGGAAGGAGATCAGTGATCAGACAGCAAGCCATTTTCATTGTATTTGTTCTTTCGGTACATTTTTCTATGTGACTTGGGAAATGTTGCTGATGGTAAAAGCCTCATCTAGCCATCCAAATTAAAGAGTTTCCTAAAAAGGATAATTTTTTAGAAGAAATGAGAATGCTGTGTGTGTGCGCGCTCACTCGCATGTGTGTGTTCATGTTTCACATTTTAACTTCAGTGTGTTGGTAGATATAATTGACATTGGCAGAGAAAAGTGTTGCTGGAACAGCTGCGTGAAGGAATGGGTTTCCCAAATCTAAAATCTGTCCAAAACAGGCCCCAAAATCCATTTTTCCTTCTCCAAGGATGCATTAGCTAAAAACCATTAACTTGAGCTCTTGAACAAATGCATAACAAGAACACAGCTGTATAAACAAAGCTCTCTCCTTTATCAGTCCGTGACGCCTAATGAATGGCCTTGTCCATTCCAAAGTGGAGCAGGGGTGGCACGTCTGGGTATTATCTTACATCCTGACCACAAAGACACACAGACCTTGTCAGGTCTGACAAGAGACCCGGGAACGGCGCCAGGAGTTGGTGACCTCTTAGAGTTGGTGACCTCCTGCCTCAAGATAAGAGTATAGGAACAGGAACAACCTTTTATGGTCAAGAGTACCGGAACAGGAATATCTGTTTATGGTCATGGATGTCAACTTACGTGTATAAGCTGACGTGGCTGGATTCCTGGGGAAGGGGGGAGAGGGTGCCTGGAGTATATATATACTGCATGAAATTTCTCATTTCTTTGGACTTGCTGTGGACTGACCATGCAAGTGCCTTCTGCTATCCGGAGAGCAGAATAAACTCTTTCTCTGAATCAACCTCGGTGTCATTTGACTTCCTTCCTCCCGTCTGGGAGCAACGCAGACCCCACCAGTCAGTAAAGTCTAAGAAGGCTACAGCGAAGGCTCTTTGTTGTCTCCAGCAGCATATCTCCTCTTTTGCTGCAGAAATGTTTTGCATTCACTGCATATTGTACTGTAGGATGTAAAGGTTTTGTTTTCTGCTGCATTAGCTGACTGTGCAACATACACACATTCACACTCACCTCACCACTGCTGCAACTCCCGTTACACCAAGGAACGTGAGATCAAACTTGGCTCTATTAAACAGGATGACTTGACTATCTACCCAGAATCCCTTTCTGCAGCCTTTATCCCATTCTTCCTCTATCTAGGTCCAGGAGCATATATAAACCCAGCATCTTTAAGCAATCTCCTCCTGCCCTCCAATCATAGGAGCAAACTCCTAGGGGCTGAGGGGTTTTTACCCCCCCCCCCGCAATAAAATAGTTGAGAGAGCTGGGCCTCTGAAAGTTGATCAGCATTGCTATTCAAATGGTGTGTGTGCACCACATCATGTGATTGATTATGTGGGATGGAGCTCCCCCCCCCCCCAATATTTTATTCAAGTTAGGCACCCTGCCTCCAATTCTACCTCCCAAACACCTCATCGCAAATTACTGTTCAACAGAAGACATGTGGAGAGCTACAGTTTCCCTATCCTTGGTGTAGATTCATCCTTAATATAGTGGGTATTATACCCTTTGGTAAAAGGCAAACAGCATCTCTTTGTATTCTCCTGTTGTGTTTCTTCTGACATAGCAAATAAGTTAAAATATTTATTACAATGCTAGGTCATGTTTTGGTGATTTGACCATTCCCCTGCCACAACTTTATACATATTCAGGGGATTTAAACATTTCAGTTGACTTTATTTCTGCTTTTATGAACCTCACCATCTCCCTGGCTTCCAGCCTGTAGCTCTGTTTTCTCTTACTCTGAAAAGGCCATTTGCTCCTAATCCCCCTTCCCTGCCAAGCCTAATCCAGCCCCCAATTGAACAGCTCTACTGAAATCCCCTTCCGCACGCTCCTTCCTTTTCAGCACTAAAAAAAAATTTAATCAGAAGGAAAGAAGCACCAAAAATGAGAGTGCAAGGGTACTGTCAAAGAGACATTTTCAATATTGCTGAAGAGCTTTCCTTTTGTTTACTGTGTCAAAATATGTGTTACATCTAATGTATTGTCAGATCACAAAGCGATAAAAAAAGGCTTTTTAAACATAATGACTGCAATGCTGTGTGTTCACTTAGGGCCAAACTATATATGATGCTCAGCCAATGTAGTTTATCCACTAGGTTTCATTTACAAAATGTACCCCTGGAGGCTTCTGTCTAAAGTGAAAGAAACACAGAAAGACGATCTCCTTAACCTTTCTCCCTCTGGCGGCTTTTCTATGGAAAAATATCCCTCAAACTGCTTTTTGCCCTTCAGGATTCAAGAGATTGATAAAGCTTGGGGGAGGGGGGCAGAGGAAGGCATTGAGGACAAACCACAATGAATATTGTGTGCAGTTTGCCCATCATACACCCATTTCCCACCCACCCCTTACAATTTTATTTCTGGATTCCTCATGCAGTAAAACAAGTTCTGTTCTAATTGGTTCCTCTCTCTGGAGCCAGTAATGTCTGACATAGCACAGTGTTGGGGTGATGTTGTTCCCCTGGCTTCCCAGCACACAGTCGCTGTTGGAGAGTGGCAAGGAAGAGGGGAGATTGGTGCTGTGCAGGCACAACGATGGAGCCAAATCAGTGCTCCAATTGCAGCATATGCACTGCGCCCAGCTCACTGCCACGTCGCCTGTCAGGCTTGATGAATCCTCTCCCTTCTCCCGATGGCACCAAGAGGCAGGGAGGAAACAAGAAAGTTCTTACGTATGATTTATTCAGTCATCAAGGTGAAAGACAAAGAATTCCAGTCCTTCCTCCATAATGGAGTTGCTCGCACTGAACTCCTCCCCTTTCCCTCTCTAAGAACAACACCTGCTTCTACGGCATCTGTCTGTGGACAATTGTCTCTGGGCTCTTTGTTCTAGCACCCTTAACGAACACCGTTTTTTGGGAGAAGGGGGGTTGGGTATGCTGTCTCCCTCCTTCTCCTAACATAGCATAACTTGGCGGTTTCCCTGTCTCTGAGCTGCTATCTTCCTCAAAGCCCTGCTGTAATTTGAGACTGCCTTCCTCTTCCCTGTAATCTACAGGAAAAGGGCGGGGGAGACCTCCACCATTCCCCTTCCTCTTCAGGTACAATCCCTGACATCGCCCCTCTTGGTTACAAGCAGCGACCTTTGTGTTAGGAAACCGGATGAACAATGCCACCTGATCTGCTGCTGTTGCTTAGGCCCAACCTTACTATTAGGTAAGGTGAACAGGTTATTGTTATGCAATTATTTGTTTCCGTAGTTTCACTGCCAGAAGTTGTGACAGTTCCTTATCTGTCATTTGAGGAATTCTAGCCAACGAGGTTGAGTAGACCCACTGACATCAGTGGACTTTAGTTAGTTATCTCTATTAATTTCAGTGGTTTTACTGACTAATGTTTAGCATTGAAGATATAATAATAATAATAATAATAATAATAATAATAATAATAATAATATATTTTTGCTCCACCCATCCGGCTGGGTTTCCCCAGCCACTCTGGGTGGCTCCCAATAGAATTAATAGCACAATAAAACATCAAACATTAAAATCCTCCCTAAACATGGCTGCCTTCAGATATCTTCCAAAAGTCAGATAGTTGTTTTTTCCCTTGACATCTGATGGGAGGGCGTTCCACAGGGCGGGTGCCACTACCGAGAAGGCCCTCTGCCTGGTTCCCTGTAGCTTTGCTTCTCACAGTGAGGGAACCACCAGAAGGCCCTTGGCGCTGGACCTCAGTGTCCAGGCTGAACGATGGGGGTGGAGATGCTCCTTCAGGTGTACTGGGCCAAGGCCGTTTAGGGCTTTAAAGATCAACACGAATACTTTCTGTGCTCAGAAACGTACTGGGAGCCAATGTAGGTCTTTCAAGACCAGTGTTATATGGTCTCGGCGGCCGCCCCTACTCCCCAGTCTAGCTGCCGTATTCTGGATTAGTTAGGCGCCACTACCGAGAAGACCCTCTGCTTGGTTCCCTCTAACCACACATCTTGCAGAGAGGGAACTGCCAGAAGGCCCTCGGAGCCGGACCTCAGTGTCCAGGCAGAACGATGGGGGTGGAGACTCTCCTTCAGGTATACTGGGCTGAGGCCGTTTAGGGCTTTAAAGGTCAGCACCAATACTTTGAATTGTGCTCAGAAACATACTGAGAGTCAATGTAGATCTTTCAGGGTGGGGTTTTCTTCCCCAGTGCCAAAGCCATAACCTTGTGGCAACTATACCATCTGGCTTCAGAACAAAAGGAGAGACACAAAGCAGGGCTATCCCATTCCTGAACAATCTGTTGAAGCATCTTCTCATCTGTCCACCATCACAGGCCCTGCAGTCAGTAGGCATGCTCTTCTCATAGTCATCCCAGTATGTTTAGCTGACTGTATGGCACAGGATAGGGTCCTCTCTGTTGTTCCTTGCAGGCATGGATGACTTTAGGGATGGAGAGAAATCTGATTCAGTTCACATTTAAAGGCAAACTTAACTTATTTGCACCTTCCAAAACAATACAAGAACAAAAAGCCAGCCATCCTTTGAATTTCACATTTCTCTGAATTTTGTAATGCAGTTCTCCAGTCAAGTAATGTGTGCAAACATGCACATTCAGGGCTCTATTGTCCCTAGAGATGCACATTTGGTGAAAATAACATGCAGAAATTACTATTTTAGGGAAAGTTATATTCAAAATATATATTTGGGAGAAATTCACATCCAGATGCAGATGAATTTTTATGCTGGCTTTTTAAAATGCAAACTGATGTGGAAATTTGGGGAACTCAGTTTACAACTGTAAAAATGAGAAACAGAGAGAACTTAAAATGGACAAATTGGTTCATCCCTAGGTGGTGAAGTTTTGATGAGTTTTAATCCCCAAGTGAAAACATTTCAGTTTACCTAGGCTAATGAATGAGAGCCACCATTTCTAGTGGTAGCTGGATTGCTGCAGTAGTGTTTTGATTCTTATTGGTTGTTTTATTTAAATGCATTTTATATGTTGGAAACTGCTGTGGGATTTCTGGCATGATGAAGGGCAATAATAAGACATTAATAAATCATTCTAGCAGGGAGGAGAGGGTGAAGCTAGTTCAGGGGTCAAACATCTTAACCTAGCATTTCTCAGCCTTGTGCTCCCATCATCCTGAGCCAGCATAGGTTTATGGAAGTGGTAGCCCATAAGTTTTTAGATTAGGAAAAAAGATATTTAAACAAGCTGAAAACAAGTCAGGATTTTTAGCACTAATATTCCCACAGGTTTCGAAACAAATGAAGGAAAATACCTATTTAATTCATCAAAATGAGAAGTGTGGGAAATCTTTTGTAAAGAACTTGTTTGGGTTCCCTCCCCCACTCCAAAGAAGTGGTCTTATCTGCTTTCCAGAAAAATTAACCTTTGTGATATCTAGTAGCATTGGTTCAGTTTTACTCACTAGCATGAAACCTAGTTTAAAGTCTCTGGTCTTCCAAAAGATACCAGGTCTCTTTGTTTACTTCGCTGGAATGCTGTATAATATCACTAAGTTTATGTCACATTGCATTGCCTTGCCTTTCTGTTGTTAAGTCAGGGCGACATGGCATAGCAGGCAATGTGAAGTGGTGAGAAGTAATTCTCCGTGACATGAAATGTCGCTAAAGAAGTGTCAAGTTGAACATAGGAGCACGGAAGGAGTTTTGCTCCTCTGTTTTATCTTTTTCTTTTCAGTGCACGCCAAAGAAATATATTTTTCAAGTATGGATGCAAATTGACTTACCAGGACTTTGATTGCTATAATAAATGCTAAAAATTAAGGTGATTAACTGTCTTATATAGCCCTTCATTTTTGAGTGGCCTAACAAACTTGCAAATATCAGATTTCAAAAACAGAAATAGCCAGCCATCAGTAAGCAGGTTCTTTTTTAATGGTGCACTCTGAAGTTTTAATTCCATTTTTCTAAGACCTACAGAGCATTGGCTCTTCACAGAATTGAGGCCACAGTCAAATCCTGGAAATTTCTGTCTGTTAAGGGTGCTGAGAGTTGTGAGGAAACTGTAGTTCCCTTCACAGTGCTACGATTCTTGGAGTTATTGTAACAATGAATCCCGTTTCCCACAGAACTCTATAAATTGTAGCTCTGTGAGAGGAATAGGGTTCTTCGAACAGCTGTCAGCACCTTTAACAAATGACATTTCCTGGAATGATTTGGAAAAAATTATGACTGTAAAAGTGGTACAGTAGTGGGTGGTGCTGTGGTCTAAACCACTGAGCCTCTTGGACGTGCCAATCAGAAGGTCGGCAGTTCAAATCCCCGCTACGGAGTGAGCTCCCATTGCTCTGTCCCAGCTCCTGCCAACATAGCAATTCGAAAGCATGCCAGTGCAAGTAGATAAATAGGTATTGCTGTGGCAGGAAGGTAAATGGCGTTTCCGTGCACTCTGGATTCCGTAACGGTGTTCCATTACTCCAAAAGGTTTAGTCATGCTGGCGACGTGACAAACGCCAGCTCCCTTGGCCTGAAAGCGAGATGAGCGCTGCAACCCCCTAATTGCCTTTGACTGGAGTTAACCATGTCAACTGGAGTTACCTTTTTAAAGGACCCCTGGATGGTTAAGTCCAGTCAAAGGCAACTCTGGAGTGTGGCGCTCATTTGAGGAGCTCATTTGAAGGAGCCGGCGTTTTGTCCACAGACAACTTTTCTGGTCATGTGGCCAGCATGACTAAATTGCATAAATGGCAGGATTTTGATTATTTGGGGAGTGAAGGGAGAAATACAAGCTGCAGAGGAATTCCTGGCCAAGCTAGGGCAATTAAGAAACAATACAAGACCATTGATAGCATTGATAGACTAGCAATGCATTGTCAATGTAAGAGAACTGTCCTTCACAGACTGGGGGTTTGGGAAGCTGTCAGGATAACTAAGTGTGAGGTGACAGTAAAAGAGAGTTTTTAGCAAGGAGTTCTGGGAAGAAGGAGGGGGGGGGAAGACTCATCTTGGGCAGTCTGGTTGAAGGCTGGCTGCAGTGCTGTGGGAAATGACCGTGCTGTAAGATCTGGACTGCCTCCATGCAGACTGAAGATGTAGATATGTGAATAAACCATATTTCTTAAAGTCTCCACTGTGTCTCGACTCTTGCAGAAAGTGGGGGTGGTACATGATTTTTATAACAATATTGTTGCGCACCACCCCAATCTTTGAGCAGCACAAGATTTCAGGGGTTACAGCCACTTAACCAGGGTTTGTGTTTCCTTTGGTATGAGATACAGACAAGACTGTGTCTTTACGATATATGGATTATTTACACATACACACAACCTGTGCCTATGATGGAGGGGTTCACAGCATTAACACCCCAGTAGGGTCTTCCTTCTCCCATGGCTGCAGCCTTGTATTCCAGCAAAAATCAGGCATGGCTCTAATCCTCTGCCTTCCCAGCCTGTTGCCTTGCTTTCAGCTTCCAGCTCACATAGCTCAATTCTCAACTCTTGACTTTGTCTTTCTAATTACCAGCGAGTTGAGGGAAGGGCCCATCCAGACATTTGTTATCTAGCACAGAGCCACTGTCTTTGTTTTCTTAATGACTCGTTGCCTCACCAGGAAGCTAGCCAGGCTATTCCAGGAATTAGAAGGGTATTGGCATACAGCATATCCCCCCCACCCCCACATCGTAACAGTGTGATGTGGATGTGGCCTTATTCTATTATTATTATTATTATTATTATTATTATTAATTGAATTTATATACTGCCCTGTCATTTGCGTCAGGAAAGCTCAGCGGGAGTATTGTGATTTAGGAGGCAGGTGTCAAATCTTTTACTTGACTGAAGTAATTATTGATATATTCAAATAACAATCAACCGAGGGAAAAGTTACCCCTGACTACCTGGTGCATGGAGTCATTCCAAGTTTATTAAATGAGGTTTCGTTCTGTCTCTTTATAGCAGTTGTTGTGGAGTGGATAAAGATTTGCTAAAGATCTCGCATCCCTGTGTTTCTAAACAATGAGCAGTCTAATCCTTTTGGCAAATGGAACTAAAGCCAACGAAGGAGGCACTCTGAAGCGTTAGCAAATTTTCTTTCAGAAGTATGCAATGAATTTCCACTTGCTGGTTCTGGAATCACACATAGCGAGCCAGCTGAAAGGGAAGGATGACAGGCACCTTTGTCTAACAGAAAGCTATTTCTGAGTCACAAGTCTGTGTGCTAATTGTTTAAAATATTATGTTTAAAGGTCTGGTCTTTTCCTTCTTTCTTTTTTGAGATGGAGCAAGTTGCTAATCCAGTTAATCCAGTTAGAAATAACTGGCCCTCTTTAAATTAAAAGCTGTTCATTCGTGGCTCATACCATTGCTTTGCCAGACTGCTCAGCTGGCTAATAGCAAGCTGAGGATTGGCTGACAGCTGTTACAGAAAATTGCCTCTCTCCTCTGTGTGTTTGTGTGTTTCTTCTCTTGCCTGTTGCTATCAAATGCCTCTGCTTGATGCTCTTCTGGCTTTAGCTATGTCTGGCTCTGGCTTGCAGTCAGAGCTGCCTGCTTGCCTCTGATATCACTTCAAGCCATCCATCCCTGTTCACTACAGCACATGGTAGGAGATGCCTTTTCGGAAGGCAAGCTTGATTCTGCTCCTTGTTAACCCCGACGGCCTTGGTGCATGTGGAGCAATGAGGGCCAAAGCCCCTCCATAGAAAGCATGTAATGCCACTTGTACACTCTGTGTTTACCCATCCCATCATACTGATCACTGCAGCATCCGGGTGAGCATACCTTCAAATGTTTTATAGTTGAGACGTTTATATCATATTTATAATAAGAGGGGCCAAAGGGCCAATATAAACTATTGGGGCAGGGGAGTTAAAAGGGGGTCTGAAATTCCCCAGCATCACTGGGCCTCGGGCCAGTATACCTGAAGGAGTGTCTCCACCCCCATCATTCAGCCCAGACGTCCAGCACCAAGGGCTTTCTGGTGGTGCCCTCACTACAAGAGTAGTGTGGTATAGTGGTTAAGAGCAGTAGATTCGTGATCTGGGGAACTGGGTTCATGTCTCCACTCCTCCACATGCAGCTGCTGGGTGACCTTGGGCTAGTCACACTTCTCTGAAGTTTCTCAGCCCCACTCACCTCACAGAGTGTTTGTTGTGGGGGAGGAAGGGAAAGGAGAATGTTAGCCGCTTTGAGACTCCCTCGGGTAGTGATAAAGCGGGATATCAAATCCAAACTCCTCCTACAAGAAGCAAAGTTATAGGGAACCAGGCAGAGGGCCTTCTTGGTAGTGGCGCCCGCCCTGTGGAAGGCCCTCCCACCAGATGTCAAGGAAATAAACAACCACCTGACTTTTAGAAGACATCTGAAGGCAGCCCTGTTTAGGAAAGTTTTTAATTTTTGATGTTTCATTGTGCATTTAATTCTGTTGGGAGCCGCCGAGAGTGGCTGGGGAAACCCAGCCAGATGGGCGGGGTATGTATGTATGTATGTATGTATGTATGTATAAATAAATAAATATATTAAACTTTTTGCACTGCCAGTTTGACAATGTTATTCCCTCACACTAGTTGTCTCCTCCATATTTGACAATCCCTTTGCAGCCTGCCCTTTCACCCATGCCCACCCTGGATCTACTTTTAAAGGGACTTTTGTAGAGACGTGGGTTGTGTTTTGGTCCAAACCACTGAGCCTCTCAGGGTTGCTGATCTGAAGGTCAGCAGTTTGAATCCTTTGCGATGGGGTGAGCTCCTGTTGCTTTATCCCAGGCTCCTGCCAACCTAGCAGTTTGAAAGCATACCAGTGCAAGTAGATAAATAGGTACCGCTGCAGCGGGAAGGTAAACAGTGTTTCCGTGTGCTCTGGCATTCATCACGGTGCTCCATGCGCCAGTAGTGGTTTAGCCATGCTGGCCACATGACCTGGAAAAGCTGTCTGAGGACAAATGCTGGCTCCCTCAGCCTGAAAGTGGAGATGAACGCTGCACCCCATAGTCAAATTCAACTAGACTTAACCGTCTGGGGTCCTTTACCTTACCTGTGCATGGGGAGTGATTAAAAGAAGTCTGGGGCACCAGTTTTAAAATCAAGGCCTAAAAATAAAATCCCACTCAAGATCTCGCTGCTTAAGACACTGGGCACAATCCCCATGGAAGTTTTATTTAAAATAAAATATGTTAACAATTTTATTAAGGAAAGCACATTTTGCATCTTTAATCACAGAGCAGTAATATATTTGAATGTAATTTGGTGCATGCTAGAAAGTGGAATATGAGATTAATAATAAAACCAGTGTATTAAAAGACAGGGGAGTTTAGATTTAAAACTGGGATTTGTGTTGTGAGAATAAAATGATCAGTACTGGAATATTAACTACCTTGTTTTGCTGGTGTGTAGTTTCTTCTTTTTTAAACTTCTGTAATTTAAAAAGAACACTGATGGTTTACTGGGGTATTTTTCGAAACTTTTTTTATAATTAGATATTTATACACAGTGATTTCTGTATCTATTGGGCTTTAATTAGTTGCTCAGCCTCTACCAGAGAGTTTTTAATAAGATTTTGAATTCATTTGCTGGAGCATCTATTAAAAGTGACATTGTAATTAATTGTTTATCAGGGGAAAGAAAAAATGATAAATGAACAAAGAGTGAGAAAACTCCACCCAAATACTCATTTTTTTTTGTTTCAAGAGCTACGTATTTCATGATGACATCAAGATACCTTTTCTGGTTCTCGTATTTACCAAAAAACCTGACAGTGCTTTTGAGTTCAGACGGATTGAGAAACAGATGGCCTGTCTGTAATACAATTTTAACTACCTGTTGTAAGTTTAGAATTTCACACCTGCTTTCAGCCACAAAGGATTCAGCGTCCTAAACACTGAAAAATCAGATCAAACCTTTCTTGACTGCAACAGGCAGAGTTGTCATGGCAATGGAGCCAGGATCAGCTCAACATTCCCACCACCCTATGCTGGTGAATCCACTGAGGTTGGACCATACCAGACCTGTTCCATGGGAGCTGACCAGTGCTGAATCCTGTCGTGGTGCAAGCCAAGCTGTCAAAGTCTCACTGGGCAGCCAGGGTGAGGATTCTAGTCAAGCAGACTCTCTGACCCCCTCCTTTTTGGCAAGTTGTTGGCACTAGAAGAGACCGACTTGCCCTCTCTTTGGTAACACCTCCTATAAAACCTAAGTGTAGTGTACATTTAACTAGTTTTTGCTGAGTTGAACTACATTGGCTCATGAAGACGGTGACTGCTGAAACTTGCATTTTGCATGTCGAGACCCCGAAACCACACCCTCGTTGATGAATTAGACAGAAGGACACAGATATTAGGTTAATGTTATTGGGCAAATTTAGGCCACAACTTTATTGGTTACAGAATGTGAGCAGAAGCAAGGTAAGAGGAAGCTCTCTGGCTCGCGCCTCAGTTTAAATGGGACCTGGCCATGCCTCCCCAGCCAGCGGATTGGCTGGCTGGATGATGACGTGGCTGGGAACCTCCGGGTGATGCGGGACTTCATCCCCCAGCCCCAGAGGGGAGTGGGTGGCCACGTGGTCCACTGCAACTCCTCCCCACTGGGAAGTGGAACGGATTTACCACTTGCAACTAATGCATTCAGAATTTAGAGGATTCTATGAGCAGACGATTGTGGCAGGGGGGTTTACATTTTGCCTTTGACTGCTATTGTGGATTTATATATCTTAGGGGAAAGTCCCATGGGCTTATTTCTGGAAAACCAAGATTGCTACCTATTATGTTTGAGTCACAGAGAATCACAGAGAACCTGGAGAATCAAAGCACACCTACAGAGTTAATATTTCAGTGCATGGTTTCTATGGACTGGTGGAGGGGAGTTTGTATATCTTATGGAATTATGGTGGCTTTATTCTGACTGGTATTAATGTTTTGTTAGCTAATGCCTCGTAGACCCTTGTTTTTAAATAAACACGTTGAAACCTTAATTTGGGAAGTCTCAGACCACTTTGTTGATTCTGTTTTTGATTCAAAATTTCCCTTTCATGATATTGTTTAAATACACACGCAGAGTACTCACTGCTCAGATTGAAGGCAAGGCGCTGTGCAACATTGGCTTCCTCAGTTATTAGGTTTTTGAAACGATTTTTGTTTCTAGTAGTTCCAGAATTTGAAGCAGCTCAAACCCATTTTTACTTAGGTCTCCATGTCTCTCCCTGCCCTTCACATCAAACAGCCATGTACGATTCTGGTAGGCCTCACTCTTTTTGATAAAACCATTTGTTGATCCGAGGGCTCCTCTGCATGCTCTTGGCTCCCTGACATTTACAAACACTGAATTCACCACAGAAAGGATGTAATCTGTGAGATTACAGAATAGATAGGTCTCCGAGTTCAGTCTGCAAGTTAACTCATTAACATGCTTACAGTATTGGCAATTGTCTTGAGCTGTGGAGACATGAGCATATACGCCTCACACAATGTAATGCATGAGGTGGGCATGATGTGGCCTGTTTGTATGTAAATACAAATTACATGGCCTTTTCCTTTTGTTTTGAGGAGGAAAAAAATGTGCAAATCAGGCCTCCAGGCATATAGGCCTTTTTGTGCAATAACCACATTGATGCAATAAATGTGCCTGGTAGGAATTAGGAGATTGCTGATACTTTTCTACCATGCTAAAATACTATCAGTCCAGTAAATGCATGCCCTCCAACATTTCTCTGATGAAAATAGGAATGTCTGATAATAATAATAATAATAATAATAATAATAATAATACCTCACCCATCTGGTTGGGTCCCCCAGACCCTCAGGGCGGCTTCCACCTTACATGAAAAGATAATATAACATTAAACATTCAAAAACTACCCCATACAGGGCTGCCTTCAGATATCTTCTAAAGGTTGTATAGCTACTTCTTACCTAGGCTCGGGGGCGTGGGGGTTCACATAACTCCATAACCTCCAACATTTTTGTGATGGAAACAGGTATGTCTTAAGGAAAAGCTCAATGTTCTGGGTTCAAATCAGAAACTGGGTTGGCTTCTGTAAATCTGGGACTGTCCCTGGAAACTAGGGACACTTGGAGGGTCTGTAAATGCATTAAGTGGGCCCAAGTCTCTTTGGTACTGCTAGAATAATAGTATGTCGTTGTGACGACATGACAGCACGTTTTCCCCTGGCGCCATTGCACCTGCCCTCACTTAAATATAGTGCACCCACATCACAGAACAGCAATTCCACGAATTCCTACAAACTACCCCAGTTTAACTTGTCGGGGATTTGTGTGAGGGAAAACTTAATAATTTGGAGTCTCAGGCAGGATTTGATCAAATAAACAAGAATGATTTTATTAAATAAAGGAAGTTTATGGGTAAAACATAAGATACTTCAGATTATAATCTTATTTCACTTCAGTTCTTTCTCAGTTGTTGCTGCTTAATACTTTGGTTCTTAAACAAGGTGGTACTTCCTGTCAGTTACACACCCCTTAGACAACCCTACTCCTGAGGTACTCCAAGTAACAGACCCAAGGGATCTCCACACCCCTCTTAACTGGTTTGGAAGTCTTCTCTTTTTGTAGAAGAATCTCTCCCCTCCTGACTGGAATGAGTCCTAAGTAGACGGTATTCTCACAGCTTCTACTTCTCCTGGCTCAGCCTCACCCTCCCAGTTAATTCCTGGCCTATTATTCTCCACACACTGTCCTTCACACTAAGCTCAGAGACTCCTTTCTCTAGCTTGTGATATGTTCCTCAGAGTGGGTGTTTCTACCCAGAACCAACTCTGTCTCCTCTTATTCCCTATCTCCCAACCTATTCTCCCAACATCTATCCCAACCTAAAAAACTGTTTCTCCAAATCCTCTCCTTTTCAACTCCCCCTCCTGGAACCCCAGCCAATCATAAGCTGACATTCGTTAACCATTTGCTGTCAGGGAAAAAGAAAAAGAAAGCACTTGTAGACCCAACCTGCCCAGCAAAAGCAAACTTTTCCGTCACAGTAGTCTACTTTCCTTTGGACCACATCAACGAGGCCAAGAGGGGATCTTGACATACACCCAGGGTCTCTATACACACTGCCTAGGCTTGTGGCCTAGGGAGGTTATCAATGCTGATAACATAGTGGTTTGACTTCTCAAGACAGACAGATGCCAACAACAATGTGTTTGCCTTGAAGCACACTCTGAAGCACACTTTATAGCTCCCTCAGTGGGACCAAGGAATGGATACAGTAGCCTTTTCCCAGTTTCAGCTCTTCTACAGATGCTCATTCATCAGTTTCTTCTATCCCCTTTTTGTTGTAATTTTCTTTAAAATAATTGGATAGATTTCTCATTCAAATATGTAATTAGATAAGTAACTATAAACATAGTTTCAAGATACATATTTATCCATGTAGTTTCTTGAAATTTGTATTCCTTCTAAACACATTTTGATATTTTTGATTTATATATTTTTTTGGAGTTGAGAACAGCATCACAACATTTGGAGAAGGCACAGTTTGATAGATAGTTATGGCTCACACGTTTTAGTCCAAAAAGTGCAGAGCAGATTGGGTCAGAAATGCACACAGATCAATTTTCTAAAGCATCCATAGCGAATCCTCAGAGGAGATAGCTTACAACTGTGTTATTCATAGCAAGGTGTAATGCAAACAGTACATTCTTTTAGCTTTTAAAACAATCCAGTTAGCTCCAATAGTTATTCTTCTGGGATATTTGTGAGATGTAGTAGATAAACAAGGCAACAGGGAACTAGTGCCTAATGTAATTATAACTGCAGTAGCAGAAGTTGTTAACAAACAGAGAAAAACAGATTTCCCTTTAATCAATGAATGGCAAAAAAAGAGCCTCGATTTTTTATGGATAAATTGTATAGGTATCTTCCAACAAGCAATTTGGGTACTACTACACTACATTGCATTTCTGTGCGCCGCTCCGTTTTGCCGGAAGCAGCTTAGTCATGCTGGCAACATGACCAGGAAACGGTACGCCGGCTACCTCGGCCAATAAAGCGAGATGAGCGCCGCAACCCCAGAGTCATCCGCGACTGGACCTAACAGTCAGGGGTCCCTTTACTTTTACATTTCTTTTGCAAGTAAATAGAATCAATTTATTCACTATTTAGAATATCATAAAAGCTGTTAACTCAAATATATATATATAATTTTAGTTAAAATGTTGAGTGTTACTACTTGTCTTTTTTTTCATTCTTTTTCACATGTTACAAATAATCCTTCTTATTTTTCCTTTGCTTTTCTTCACCCAACTGTAAGCCATTTATATTACCCCAAAGTAGCTACATCAAACGTATGATGGGTTTCAGTTAAGTCAGACTTCTTCAAAACACTCACTCCTTCAAAACCAACACATACGCTGGGTTTGCTTGTTCCACCACTGAGCCATGTGTATTATTATCTGACACATCTGATTTATCTCCAGGTTGCTTTTCATGCTTGGATATTTGCAGACTGGGTTTAGTGATCATGCTGTATATATCAGGAGATCATTTTCTCCGCCGTGAACAACAGACCTAGCAAATCTGGTTTCTGCAGAACAGGATTCCTTGGGAAAGAAAGAATAAGTTCAACCCAAACATAATTCAAGAGCTAACCGTTATCTTTGGCTAAACTTTATTCCTTAAGTCATAAAGAACAGTTGTTAACCTGCTTGCCATGGGCATTCATTTTGTTCTGTTTAATGTTTTCATTTATTTTTGCAAGGAAACCATTATTATCAGTGAAGACGACAGGTCAGACTAAAAGACAGCAGCCCTCTGCAGTTTAATTCTCATCGTTAAAATGAAAAGTCAGCTATACAGGGCATCACAAATGAGGCACCGATAAAGACATTCTGCCAAACAACATCCTTTTAACTGTCACACATCCTAAAGAAACGTAATCATTCACATTCCTTTGTAGTAAGTGTGGGAGTCTATTAATACCTCATTTTTCATAGCTATTTCTCTGTGGAACCAAGGACCATAAGTATAACTGTACATATTTCAGAAAGGAAAAACCAACCATATTGGCAATATTACAGTACCTTGCACAACTTCTAATGGAGGAACCCGTGTCCAACCAAAAGGTGGAGCAGCTCTAGTTGGGGCTGCAAATGACGCCGCCCTATCACACACCATGTTTGTCGCAAGCAAAGCCATAGTTCATAATAGCCAATCTATTTGGCACCTGAGATGTGAGACCCCCAAAGGGCCTCTCCCTGGGAGTAAAATATAAATTTGTTCATTTATAAAAGTACTTCTGTACCACCATATCATAAAATATTAGAGCAGCTTACCATGCTAAACTGCAAAACACTGTTTAATAATGCAAAAAGAAATACAGATCAACATTGAGGAGACTGGCTAATGTAAAAAAAATTAATGCATTGCTGCCGGCCTAGTGAATCTCTGCTGGAAGAGTATTACAGTGGTACCTCGGGTTACATACACTTCAGGTTACATATGCTTCAAGTTACAGACTCCGCTAACCCAGAAATAGTGCTTCAGGTTAAGAACTTTGCTTCAGGATGAGAAGAGAAATCGTGCTCTGGCGGCGCAGCGGCAGCAGGAGGCCCCATTAGCTAAAGTGGTGCTTCAAGTTAAGAACAGTTTCAGGTTAAGTACGGACCTCCGGAACGAATTAAGTACTTAACCCGAAGTACTACAGTACATCGTATGGAACTGGCAACACTAAATGCATACCCTCCAACATTCCTCAGATGAAAATAGGGACATTTCTCACCCCCCACCAACTGACCTTCCTCAACCTCCCATTTTTTGTTCAGTCCTCCTCATCTGCTCTCTAGCAGCCACTACAAGATGCAAGGCCAGCAGCATCAGCCATGGAGAGGCAACGGGATGCTCAACTTCCAGCTGAGGCAAGTTGGAGATCCTCAGGGTACCTTCCAACTCTACAATTCTATGATTCTATGTCAGCACAGTAACCTTGAACCTGGCCTGGTAGCATATGGGCTGTCAGCACATAAATATTACTTTGCTGCCCTTCTTCCATGACAAACAAAACCAGCTGCTTGAGGCAGCCACATCACTCTGCCTAATGTAAGGGTTAGATGTTAGAAAGGAGGGACGACTGCATAACAGTGGATTTTACTTTTGTCCCAATCTCATTACTGGCTGTTATCCATTCTGGTAATCAAATGTACATGCATATCACTGGATTGACAGTTACACTATCACAAAGGAGTATTGATCCAAATTACATCTCTTGCAGAAAACACATCAAAACCCTTTAGTGATCTCTGTCGTGTCCTCGAGGTCCCTGTTTAGGGAAGCTTTTAATGTTTGATGTATCATAGTATTTTAATACTCTTTTGGAAGCCGCCCAGAGTGGCTGGGGAAACCCAGCCAGATGGGCGGGGTATAAATAATAAATTATTATTATTATTATTATTATACGTACTATGAACTGATCATTGTCATTAAAACAGAGGGTGCACTGGTGCTTAGTATATTTTAATGGATTTATGCACACTTTCCTGTGATTTGTCTAGAAAAAGCATATTCTACCTTCATAATGTGAATTCTCAATTTGACAAGAGAAAGGTTTTATACAAGCCCTCTTCAGGGCTTTCAGGGCAAATGGATAATGTCTTAAAGAGGCACACACACACCCCCAATTCCTACGCAGACCTTCCTGAATAGGAGATGCCTATTGAAGTCACCTATTGTGGAGCGTGATGACATCCTACATTTTTATGTACATAGGAAGATTAGGAGAAATTCACACTGATGCTACATTCAGACTACCTCTTATTCTGTCTTCCCGACATTTCCTTTCTTGTTAATTCGCAAACCTATTTGTATAGTATTTATTTTGTATATTTGCATCACTTTCATCCTTTAAAACAAAGTCCATGTTTTATGTGATCTTTCACATAATTTTGGAAATCTAGCAGAATCCAGCAGAAGTCTAGAGCCCCATAAGGGCTGCCGCTTACACGGTGACCATACAGGCTGCCACGTGAGCGGCATCCCATACGGACTGCATATGTGAGGCATCCTGTAAAGACTGCCCCCCCTTCCTGCACCCCTGATCCCAAGTCACATAGGAGGTATTATTTAATACCTACTAACTTTTTAGTCAAGAGAGTTCTGTTCATAGAGAGATAAAGCATACAGAACATTACTGTCAGTAACAGAATATAAGCTTGCATCCAAACGTATTTTAATTTAACATAACAAAACCCACTCCTGTACACTTGTACACTTTCTCATTTTCCACTATGTTTCTTGTTGACTAGACCAATGAACTTTGGTTTCCCCCTCTCTGACAAGTTTTCAAACAAAGAAATCTCCAAGGAGAGTCACAAGTAATTCCAAATACTGTTTCAGTTTTATTTCAAAGCAAGCTCAGATTGCGGTTTTCCTTTAGGTCACGCATGAAAGATTTAGACAAAGAGAGCTCTTGAGCCTCATGTAGCATTATTGAAACCAAGGGTTATTCTCCAAAGTCTGCCATGAATTTGATAGGTCACCTTGGGTAGATCACTGTCTCTCAGCCTGATATCCTGATCTGCTGATCTGCAACACAGACCTACCTTTTAGGGCTGCTGTAAGGATAATAAATAATAAAAATAATTTAATTTAATTTAATTTAGCTTTATTTGTACCCCACCCATCTGACTGGGTTGAGACGATGAATGTGATGCTATATATATATATTTCTGTTCACTTCTTTTTTAAATACCACATTTCTGAGGCCCCTTTTTTTGCAAGTATTTTGAACATAAGGTGATATTCAGTGCTAGTCATACTCAGAATTGATCCATAGAAATCATGTAACATAAATCCATCGCTTTCACTGGGTCTGAAAGGATGTAATTGGTTATTATCCTTAGCAAATATTAGTCACATTTATGGTACATTATGAGCATGATATTAAGAAATAAAGCACTATCAAAACAAATCGATGTCAGGGAGGGGGTTAAGCATGTACTTCTAGATCTCTCACTGAATACAATGAGACTTAACAATGTTTAATTGTGGCTGGATTGTGCCCTAATTTATTTATTTGGATTGTAATCCATAAATCCACTCCATAGCATTGCCAGAATAAACCTATTCTAATACTTTTTTTTAAAAAAAGGAATAACTACATCAGAATGTTAAGGAAATACAACTCTTAGTACAGTGTTATGCATTTCTGCTTATAAGAAAGTCTCACTGAATGCAATTAGTTTTACTCCCAGGTAAGTATGACTAGGATTGCAGCCTAAATTCTCATCTGCACCTTAGTCTGGGAGTTGCATTGCAAGTGAGTTCCTCCTGACACTCAAAAAGACCTAATTCCTCAAGTATCCCTCAAACACTCACATTTGATGTCCAGAAGATGACCAGAATGGCAGCTAAGTCTTACTTTTAACACTGCAGATGGGACAGCATTTCTTCACTGGACATGAGGCCAAAATGCTAGCACACGGAGGCACAGATCTGTCTCTGTGAGACATATCACTGTCTGCTTCCTGACCACAGCATCTGCCACCTCACTCTGCCCGATTCTAGGGCTAACCCCAGGACCTCTTTGCATCCAGTGTTAGGCAACCACACTGACTTCTGTGATCTAAAATCTCTTTTAGAGATTTCTGATTTTTTGTATACACTATTCCATGATGTCGATTTTGAGCAGAAGATGGCCCTCACAGAGGGGAAAGGGTTGCCATTTTGCCGTTGCCATTTCTCCATTCAGACTCTCAAGTTTTGAAGTTGTTTTCTTGTTTGTTTTTTCTTTAAAAGTGTGCTGTGTAACACCTGCAGAGCAATCCAAACTAGAAGAAGCCAGTGCAATTTGCTGGTGTAAATTATGCTGGTGTAACTTGCCCCTATTCCAGAATCCACTCAAGAGTGCAGCTAATTCCAGCTAAGCCTGTCCGAGCCTGGAGGATGGAAAACAAGCCTTTAAAATAGAGTTTGATTCATGCCACCCTTTTCACCAATGTAACTTTTGCTGGGTTGCTAGGACACTTGGCCAAGCTGAACAGAGATTGGAATAGAGGTAATTATCCACCTGCCCTGCCCTGCCCCCTCCCCAACATCACCAACCTGGAACACCCCTTTTTGAGACTTGCCTGGCTAAGTCAAGATAGATGACTTCCGTTGGCATCCATTGTCAGCATGCTGTCAGCGGCTCCCAGCTGGTTGCCCAGGAAATTATAAAGACAAGGAAAAGTTTCTTACCATCCTTTTTTATTTCAAACTTTACAGAGAGAGGCTATAGAACCCAGCGTCTTGGATAATGGCATTGTCCCGAGTGAATCTCCACCCCTCATCTCCTCCACTTCCTCATTCATGACTTCTACAGGTGCTGCTACCTGCCCTCTATCTTTGAGGTCTTTGCTCTCCTACTTCCAAGGCTCGCCGGGTTCTGGGAGATGGTGGGTCTGGAATGCTTTCTAATGACACCGTGTCAGCTGGGTGTTGCTGTGGCTCTGTCTACTCCTCCTCTCCCATTATTTCCCAACTTTCCCCCTCATCTGCCTCTGAGCTGTGACCTCCCTCAAACCCCTGCTGTCAATCTATACAGTGGTACCTCAGGTTACAAACACCTCAGGTTACAAACACTTCAGGTTACAGACTCCGCTAACCCAGATGTAGTGCCTCGGGTAAAGAACTTTACCTCAGGATGAGAACAGAAATCACGGCGCGGCGGCAGCGGGAGGCTCCATTAGCTAAAGTGGTACCTCAGGTTAAGAACGGTTTCAGGTTAAGAACGGACCTCCCGAACAAATTAAGTTCATAACCAGAGGTACCACTGTATTGCCTTCCTCTTCCTCCTCCCTGGATGGGTCAGGATGGGGAGGCAGTCTCCACCATTACTTCTCTGCCCAGTCCCTGACATTAACTCTGGCTAAAACAGGGCTGCATCTACACAGTTATAAAAAAAAATGCTCTGAAAAAATAGTTTTAAAGCTCACAATGGAAAATTTTATAGATTTCTGCAGCTCCATCTGGTGTCACAGTGTTATAACGCATTTAAATCATTTTATTTTTATTAATGTAGCTGAGTCGCAGGATGAGCAACTGCAGCCAGCATAGACCTGACTGAGCCAGCTCAGCCAGAGATCTGCTTATGCCAAATGTCGTTCATTCCAGTGGATCTTGGGTTTGGATTGCTCCCTTAGTTTGGTCCTTGTTTTTTCCTTTTTAAAAGTAATTTAAATATTTCACATATAGGATGTTGACAATTGTTCCATGCCATGAAATGTATTTCATATGAAATCTCAAGGGGAGGTGATGGTGGGACACCAATCCAAAAGTTATTTGTACAGATATATTTTAAATTGTTGGTTTAAAATCTACATTTTCTTCCAAAGTACTGTATATTTTGAAACTTCCAGCACCAAATGACGGAGCGTATTCTTTTTATTTGTTCTTGTGTATTTTTACTGATAATGTATGAAATGCCTGTGGCATTTTCTCTTACAGTGAAAAAGAAAACAAAATGGCTGTTTGTGTTCATTAAAACTGGTACATACAGCCGGGAGCAAGTTAGACAGATCATGCTTTATCTATTACATATGGAGGACAAATAATGCTTCAGAATGTGCTGTCCTTTCTTAAAAGGGGGCAATGGTGCAAACTGTGCTTTTTAAGCAAATAGTTCTGAGACTTGTCACGAGCAACAGCTTGCAGTGGGTAGGCAAAGATGTTGCGAATTGGCTCATTTATTCACATCCTAACTGCACTCCAAAATAATAGGGAGGGAGGGAGAGAAGTCTGGATATTTTAGAAACAAGTACTGAAGAACCTCTTACCAACTGTATAAATATTATTCATACATTTTATTTTTTCACCCAAAGGCCATAACAACAAGAGCTGAAAACAAACAGAACCATTTGCAAACCCCATAGAGCCGGTGCTCATTTAGGGCTGCATCTAACTAAAGCACATTCAGAGAAATCCGTCGAAATCAATAGCCTTAGGTTAGTTAAACCAAGGAGGAAATTGGGTAGCAGAGCTGGTGCAGTGAATGGGCCCAGATCCCATGAGAGCAGTGGGAGCAGTTTGAGATCCAACTGACCCAGTCCCAGCTAAGCCATGTAATTCCCTGCCCCTGGAACCCTATACAGCTGATTCATATACCGTGGTACCTCGGGTTACAGATGCTTCAGGTTACAGGCACTTCAGGTTACAGACTCCGCTAACCCAGAAATAGTACCTTGGGTTAAGAACTTTGCTTCAGGATGAGAACAGAAATCGCATGGCGGCGGCGCAGCGGCAGTAGGAGGCCCCATTAGCTAAAGTGGTACCTCAGGTTAAGAACAGTTTCAGGTTAAGAAAGGACCTCCAGAACGAATGAAGGTCACACACCGTTTACCTTCCCGCCAGAGCAGTATCTATTTATCTACTTGCACTTTGACGTGCTTTCAAACTGCTAGGTTGGCAGGAGCTGGGACCAAGCAATGGGAGCTCACCCCATTGCGGGGATTCAAACCGCTGACCTTCTGATCAGCAAGCCCTAGGCTCTGTGGTTTAGACCACAGCGCCACCCGCATCCCTAAGCAAGGTATATAAGCTATTTAATTAAATCCAATGCAGATACAATGGTACCTTGGGTTAAGAACTTAATTCGTTCTGGAGGTCCTTTCTTAACCTGAACCAATGCTTAACCCCCAAACCTTACAATGTTGTGTCAATTTGCTAAGCGGCAGATGAAACCCAAGTGGCACCAACCAATCAGCCAAATGGTAAAATTCCTATCGGGCCCCTGCCCCCAAAGCAAATGACCCACGACAGCATAGCAAGGTCATAGGTAAGGGTAAAGGGACCCCCGACCATTAGGTCCAGTCATGCCCAACTCTGGGGTTGCGGCGCTCATCTCGTTTTACTGGCCGAGGGAGCCGGCGTACAGCTCCAGGTCATGTGGCCAGCATGACTAAACCGCTTCTGGCGAACCAGAGCAGCGCACAGAAATGCCGTTTACCCTCCCGCCAGAGCGGTACCTATTTATCTACTTGCACTTTGTGCTTTCGAACTGCTAGGTTGGCAGGAGCAGGGACCGAGCAACGGGAGCTCACCCTGTCGCAGGGATTCGGACTGTCGACCTTCTGATTGGCAAGTCCTAAGCTCTGTGGTTTAACCCACAGCACCACCCATGTTCCAGCAAGGTCATAGCAAGACCCTAAATATAGGGAGTGTGGGTGGGTGATCCGATTCACGAGGCACTAAGAGGAATCTCAATGCAACATGCAGCAGTATAAATAGGTCCCCTGGCTGCAAATTCTCTCAACCCCATTGGCCAGAATTACCCCAGCAACATAGGGACCCAATCAGGTTGTTGTGGCTATCCAAACGCTCCCACCCACACAAACGGCGAGGGCAGTCTTAGTGATCTCACCGCAACACGTGTTCTCCATGATGAGAACATGATTTGGCGGGTGGGCTTTGCACCAGTGACACAACAGTCAACAAGAGGGCAGCTGGGCTGGGCCAAGAGATATCTCTGCTGAAATAAATCCCCCCTCATGTCTGCCATAAAGGAGTATGAATTCTTCTGTTAATGCATTCACATTCCTCCTTTCTTCCATAGAATTCAATGTCACATGCATTGGTTTCCAGACAGACAGTGCTATTTTTCTAGAAAAAAGGTGCTGGAACTCATCATGAATGCCTCCCTCGTTCTCTTAGAATGGCAATGGTACCCACTTGAGAGGTGCAGGAACTGAGTTCCAGTGAGTTCTGGCTGGGCGGGAAAAACCCTGGACCCAGAATTTCCTAGCTTTTCTCTTGTGCCATCAGACCATGCCTTCAGACCATACACTTGGATACAAATGGCCATCTAACAAAATGCAATAGGACTGGGAAGCCTAATCAAAAAGGAATCCAAAGGAGAAATGCTCAAATACTTGAAGACACGAAAGCATCTCTATGACAACACACAGCATTCATTTTTACAACATTGTATGTGGTATTGTCCCTATCACAGCAAATCCGGCCACTAATGAGTACGGACAACAGAGGAAATTATTTCACATTTTAATGCACACCCACAAAATGATTTGCACCTCTACAAGTCACAGGGTTCCTGCAAATTTGCAGATGCCTCCTTCTCATGTGTGGTGTTGTGCTGTTTGGGCTATATACCAAGGTAGCTCTAACAAAGGAATGAGGAAAATGATAATGTAAAATCACTACAGAAACTCAATGATACAACTAAGGAAGTAGTTAGGACATGCATTGACGACAGCCTGAGAAAACAAAAGAAATTCCTCCCCCAATAAAAAAACTGGACATTTGCCAGTATCAGAGATTAATTATAGGGACTGGATAAAAGTAATTAGGAAGTATAATTAGGAAATAACTCCCAAGTGTTAATTAAATGATACAGTAAAAGGCTTCTAGTGACTTTATTTAAATAGAAAACAGAATCAAAACATTGGCGTCTCAAACCCCATTCGGCATAACTAGCTGCAATATCACCGAGAAATGCTGATTATGAAACAATTCTGTTATTTAAAAGAAGTTCCCACTCAGATTCATGACCACAAAGTAAGGACACTTCTTGGAAACAGCCCATTTCAGGGACTGGGTTTGCTGTTTTAAGTCCACAGTAACATACAGCAACTCTGATGGATTCACCTGGTTTATTACACAGCAAAAGTATCCTAAGGGCACAGGTGTTTTCCACAGACTAGCACAAAAATACATAGTAATTTTGCACCCCGCAGCTAGCTACTGCAAAGTGCTGGAAAGGTGATGAGGAACGAAGGAAAATTCCCCAGGATGTACGGAATACCAACACTGGAGCCACCAACCTACTAGTCTGCAAAAATAATAATAATAATAATCCACATCTTTTCATCTTATCAGGACTAATGGTTGTATCCACAGTAAGTAACTAAGCAACTTGTTCCATCAACATAAGGATTCAAGCCTATGCAATAGGACTTTCCTCCATCTTTCCCCTCTCTGCACACCCTTAATCTGTTCTGGGGGTTCCCCAAACCTTGCGGAACAGATTTGGGGAGTATATGGACTGTGTATAAAGGAAATTTCATCATTCAAGTGTAGGTTCTTGTGCTGACAGAACATGTTATTTGGATACTGCCCTTACTTTTGCATGGCCCATTACTGAACAGCACTGTAAAGTATATTGTTACAAAAGCTGGGCGCCCATCTCTCTGCCAAGTGGTTGCAAGAGTCCATGGGGTTCCTTGCACTCACCCAGTGTCTGTGTTCCTTTGGAGAATTGAGAAGTGGCATAGACTGCCGTAGCTTTAAGAAATATGATTTATTCACCTGTTTTTACCTTCAGCCAGCACGGAGTGAGTCCAGATCTTAAAGCATGGCCATTTCAAGAGGGGCTTGTCCCCCATAGCAGTGCAAAAACAAATACAATACTTTGTTTTGCAGATACAATAGCTACAACATATAGAGTGCAACAGGCTGAGTGGTAATGTTAGTAACAAATTCATTTACTGGTTACTTCCTATCATACAAATCAAGTCCAGGATGTACACCATAAATAATCCTTAAGCAAGGTAAAGGTAAAGGTAAAGGTAAAGGGACCCCTGACCATTAGGTCCAGTCACGGACTACTCTGGGGTTGTGGTGCTCATCTTGCTTTATTGGCCAAAGGAGCCAGCATACAGCTTCTGGGTCATGTGGCCCGCATGACTACACCGCTTCTGGCGAACCAGAGCAGCGCACGGAAACACTGTTTACCTTCCCGCTAGAGTGGTACCTATTTATCTACTTGCACTTTGACGTGCTTTCAAACTGCTAGGTTGGCAGGAGCAGGGACCGAACAACGGGAGCTCACCCCATTGCGGGGATTCAAACCGCTGACCTTCTGATCGGCAAGCCCTAGGCTCTGTGGTTTAGACCACAGCGCCACCCACGTCCCTAAGCAAGGTATATAACCTATTTAATTAAATCCAATGCAGATACAGTGGTACCTTGGGTTAAGAATTTAATTCGTTCTGGAGGTTGGTTCTTAACCTGAAACCGTTCTTAACTTGAGGTACCACTTTAGCTAATGGAGCCTCCCGCTGCCGCCACCGCACAATTTCTGTTCTCATCCTGAGGTAAAGTTTTTTACCTGAGGTACTACTTCCGGGTTAGTGGAGTCTGTAACCTGAAGTGTTTGTAACCTGAGGTGTTTGTAACCTGAGGTACCACTGTAAATTTCTTCCTTTCTCCATACACTCTGGTTTTTGTTCATGCTGTATATTACACAGTCTTCGAATGTGGTTAAGGAAAGGTCCCCAGAATGTCACAGACAATACAGCTGATGAGGTTGGCTAGCATAGGTAGCAGACACAGGCAGGCTGGCTCAGGCAGCTGGGTAGGGTAGAGGGTAGAACAAGGTTTCCTCATCAGCTGTATTGTCCATGAGATTCCGGGGACCTTTCCTTAACCACATTCGAGGACTGTGTAATATATGAACTAAAACAAAGGTGTATGAAGAAAGGAAGAAATATATCTGCATTGGATTTAATTACATTGGTTATATACCTTGCTTAAGGATTGTTTATGGTATACATCCTGGACTTGATTTGTATGATAGGAAGTAACCAGTAAAGAAATTTGTTGCTAACATTACCACTCAGTCTGTTGCGCCCCATAGCAGTGTGGCAAAGCCTTCAGCTAGCCTGCCCAAGATGGATCCCACTCTTTCTTCTTTCTTCTTCTTTCCAAAAGACCTTGCTCATAAACTCTCATTTCCTGTCATCCCAAAACCAAAGGCAGCACCTTGGCAAGATCCTTCTCCCCAGACCAAAGGATTCCTCTCAGATGGTCTATTAACACCTTTTGTCATTTTAACGGATTGGCTCTTCGCTAGGCCAGCCAGGCTGGTTTGCATAAGCTAGGCCAGGGATTCTCTGTCCAGCACAGCTCTACTGGTTGTACTTTTATTCATATCCCAATTAACCAAAATCCTACCACTTATTAATTTCTACTTTTTTGGGGGGGGTGTCCATACGTCCATGATTCCAAGGACAGATTTAACATCCTGGGGGCAATTTGGGTTGTCTGGGAAGTTGTTGAGCCCCACAACTTTTTGAGTCTGGATTTTTACTTCTTGAAATATGGCAACCCTACTTGATTGAGCCTTTGTTCCTGCCACTCCAAGCTTTGCTCATTGTGATAGATTCTGCACTGCTGGGGGTCATGTCATATCCTGCTTACAGACTCATCTGTCACGGGTTTTATTAGCTGGTGTCCATATGATGTCTCTCTCTTTATGGCTGTCAAAGTTCTGCAGGTCAAAAATTTACTGTCTACTTCAAGGGGACTTGATTTATTAATCATAGAACAGTTAAGGCTGTACTGCCTCCATCTCTTCAGTCATTACAGAAGCCTGCAGATGTAGCACAGAGGTGAAATGTTTCTGCTTGCTCAAGTAGGTCCAATGAATTTAGTTGAAGCGTGTTAGCGGTAGCCTGAAACACTTGGCTGTTGCACAGCAAACATTATGGAACAGCTGTTCCTTGGGCAGAAACAGATCTAAGGATGAAGATGGTTCAGGGTGTCCAAAACAAATGTATTAGCAGTAGGAATGCTTGAGAAATGTGATCTTCGCCAATTCTGATAAACTGACTTGATCCGCACCTCCCAGATTAATTATATGTACGTTAACTTATTTATGTTTACTCAGTTTTACCCTTTCCAGATGTTCCAGCACAGATCTTGACTTAAAACTCTACTAAAAATGCATGCTTTGAGATATTTAGAAATATGTATTTGATTAACGCAGAAACCAGATGGATCAAACTTCTGGGTGGACATGTAAGAGGCCAAAATAGACTGATTCGCCCATCCTTAGTCTTGTTAGTTGATGAGATAAAGACTGGCAAATAATGAACAAGCTTCCTGAAGAGTTTCACAGATCAGCTTGCATCCAATAAACTATGAGTGGAAGAAGAGAAAGTGTTAGCGTTATATTTACTGCATGTCATTTTAGGGGGTGAAAATTAATTTTTGCAAATTTCTTCAGTGAGGGGTCTTAAAATATGTTTTTGGGTGTGAGGATAATAAAAACAATATTGATATATATTATAACTTGGCAATCATTTTTAATAATTTTAATGCAAATTTACTCACATTTTTTTATTAAGACAAGTTTAAATGTATTGGAAATTCCACAAAAATGTTCATTTTTTAAAATGCAGTTATTTACCAAGTAAAATTAAATCATATCGATTTAACCAAAATATATTTTGAATTCCTAAGTCATGTTACAACTTGTTAGCCCCACTCGTTGAAATTTGAAAGCTGAAAGTTCAACACACCTGACTATATCCTAGCTTAGTTGTTAGAGCATGAGATGCTTAATCTCAGGGTTGTGCGTTCAAGGACCATGTTGGGCAAAAGATTCCTGCACTGCAGGGGGTTGGACTAGATGATCCTCAGGGACCCTTCTGAATCTATAATTCTATGCTTCCCTTGGCTGGTACCTTCCAGATGTTGCTGCATTACAACAAATATCACCCAACAACATCTACAGGGCACCAGCCTGGGGAAAGCTGTGCTATACTGTACATTGCACTCTTGTGTGAGAGCCATCAGAAAAGTAGTGTCACAGTGTATTAGGAAATACATTTCAGCTTAATAAAAAAGTGAATATTGGTCTTCTAATCTCCATCTCCCACCTAAACAAACTTGCTTTTTTTCTTTTTTTGAGAAATGCTCTTGCATGTCGAGGTCCCCAGGGCCACCCCAATAACTCACACATCACACAGAATTTTTGTTTAAGGTTTTTGGCATAATTTTGGCCACAACTTTATTAAAATACAAACATGTGAATGGTTCCTTAGGCATTGGTTGCGACTAGCTGCCCCCACTGTGGGGGACAGTCTGACATTCCGCACACCTGCGAAAGTCAGAAAAGGGGAATACACTTGGGGGTAGCAACGGAGCAGGGAACCTGCCCTCAGCCCACCCCAAATGCAGCCAGGAGCTCTTGCAGTGGCCCGAGCCCCCTTGACAGGGTGGACAAGCAATAGTTAGCCCCGGATACCTTTAACGGAATCCCTTGCAGCAGCAGCATTAGAGGGGCAGGCACAGCCAATCCATGCCCCTCAACCAACCAAACCATAAACCAATGCCTAACTGCAACCTTACAAGTTGTGACGATTTGCTATGCAGTAGGCAAAAACCAAATGGCCCCAGCCAATCAGCCAGATGGACAAAATTCCTACCAGGCCCCTGCTCCAAGAGCGGAGGACCCCATGACAGGCATAGCAAGGTCAAAGCGAACAACCCTAAATATAGGGGGGGGGTGGACGGGCAATCTGATGCACGGGCGAAAAGAGGAAGCCCTAGCTTCGTGCAAGGAGTTTTAGCATTTCTGCCTGTCAATCAACAAATGGCAACATTAACTTCTTCCCAACGACAAGGGAAGCCCAATCACATCAGTGGCCAACAGTCAATTAGCCCGCCCCACAACTTTGGAGTGTCCTGGCGGCCCCCACCGCAACACGTGCTCTCCATGAAGGAGAACATGCTTTACATAAACAATAAGAAGAAGAAGAAGAGTTTGGATTTGATATCCCGCCTTTCACTCCCCTTCAGGAGTCTCAAAGCGGCTAACATTCTCCTTTCCCTTCCTCCCCCACAACAAACACTCTGTGAGGTGAGTGGGGCTGAGAGACTTCAAAGAAGTGTGACTGGCCCAAGGTCACCCAGCAGCTGCGTGTGGAGGAGCAGAGACGCGAACCCGGTTCCCTAGATTACGAGACTACCGCTCTTGACCACTACACCACACTGGCTCTCAAATAATAATTGCAATCACATTGCAAACATGAAATGATTGAGGACTTCCGGGGAGGTGCCTCCGGTAATGGTGGAATTCCTCTGACCAGGAGGAATCTGCTCCGTGGGAATCTGGGTCTGGCCGCCACGGCGAAGGCGGAGACCCGTTAAAATCACAGGGGGGAGAAGCCAGTGAGCGTGGGATTCGGCGGGCACCTTTTGCGCCTCCCCCACCCGCTGGGAACCCCAGTTTTTGGGGCTCCGGAGCGATGTGGGGTGAGTGGCGCGGTGCATCGAATTGTCTGCTTCTTCCACGGAGCGAAGCCGCATAGCTGTTGCCAGAGAGCGCTGACCTTTTCCTGTGGACAATTTGACTTTAAAGTAATTACCCGTGATTAGAGCTGAAGCAGAAGAATTGGATTTCTAAATGTTTAATTTGGTATCGAACGGGGAGGTTCAAAACAGGAAGTCCGCCTTCCCCTTTGGTAAATAGACTGAGGCAATGAAGTTGCAAGCTGGAGTCCTGGAAAGCCTTTTGCAAAAGATTAAATTTCCATCAGTAAAGAACATTAAACCCCCTCTTGGAGGCAGGAGAAGAGAGGGGGAAGTTGCGGACTGAGTATGCCTGTGGGAGAGAGCGAAGAGATTTAAAACACCGCCGCTCTGACCCTGGAAACGGGCTGCTAGTAGGACTGACGTCTTTTGGAATGTTCATTGACAGCGTTTAGAACGTTCATTGACAGCTAGTTAAACAAGAGAAATACATCATTTCTACTGTCTCCGGCTGCTTTAAAAAGGAGTAAAAGTAACTGAAAATTGAAACTAATTTGAAACTAATTTTGGATTGTTTAAAAGAGGATACTATTGACTATTACAAATAGAAACTGTTTCCCCCTAGTGGAAGCCTTTGAAACCGGTTGCTTTACAAGAGTTGGGTTAGGGAAATTTCCAGCTGCAAGCTAAAAACCGTGAGACTCTGGGACTGACCTTGAATCTTTTAAGTGTTATGGTTAATGGAAGAGGAAAAACAGACCAGTCAACTGCTGACAAAACATTAAGGTCTGGGAGGACTTGGCAACAATCCAGGAGAGGTCCATCATCAGGCCTCCCTGCTCTTTCTGTTGCAGCCTTTGTACCTGTATATTTAAAACCAAGAGGAATGTCGACAGAAGAGGCTTTAGTGGCTGCATTATATAAGATAAATGACTCATTGGATCAGCTTAACAGGAAAATGGACACGATAAATGTGAAAGTGGATGTTTCAATTACTAAAATTAACTTAAATACAGAAAGTATAAATAATACCAATACAGAAACCACCCAGAAATTGATACAGGAACCTACTTTGATACGGCAAACTGCGGAGGAAGCCAGGGAAAAAGCTGTTGTTGCTGAATGTAAAGTAACACAACTGGAGAGAAAGAGAAAGAGAGCCCTACAGAGGCAACTTGATGAATATAAGTTGACGCTTGCTATGACTGACCTTAAAGAAAAACAGACGAATTTGAGGATTAGAGTTCACCTTTGGTGGACATGCCCAAGGATTAAGACACTTTGGGAGATGATTCACAACGAAATGAAAAAGGTATTTAAATATACCCTTTTGAAGAAACCAGAGGCCTTTCTCCTGGGCATGGTCAGCCAATTGGTGTTAAAGAAGGATAGAACTTTTTTCACGTATGCAACAATAGCAGCAAGAATACTCATTATGAAGTACTGGAAGACACAAGATTTATCTATTCAGGAAGAATGGCAGATGAAGTTGATGGACTATATGGAATTGGCGGAAACGACTGGCAGAAATCTGAGACCAGGGAGAAGAGTCGGTGGAAGAAGACTGGAAAAAGTTTAAGATTATTTATAGAAATACTGTAAAAATAATGAATGTTAGAAAAATGTTGGAATGAAGTTATATGGCTTTAGTAGAAATGCTATAAGGAATCAAGTATAAATAGATTAATAGAGTATTAAAGGGAAAAATAAGGTTAGAATATGTTAAGATAATTATAGGATAGAAAACAGAGGAAGATGGAAAGGAATTGCTGAAACAATTAACAGAAGTGGAATACAAAAAGGGAGGTGTGAGGAGGTCGTGGAAATAAGGGAATGAAAGTTAAGATATTGAAATTGTTTTGTGTTTTAAATGGTTTGTGTCTTGTTTTGTTAGTCTTTTTTTTTGTTTTTTTCTGTTTTGTTGTGTTTAAACGGTTGGAAAATTAATAAATATTATTATTATTATTTTAAAAAGCAAACATGAAATGATTGCTTTCTCCTGCTCTGGCTTCAAGTTACTAGAAAAGAGATTCCAACGAAACATCAGGAAGAACTTTCTGATAGTTAAAGCTGTCTGACAGTGGAACAGTTTCCCTTGGGTGGTGGTGGAGTCTCCTTCCTTGGAGGTTTGTATGCAGAGGTTGGACAGCCATCTGTCATGGATGCTTTAGCTGAGATTCCTGGACTCAATGGCCCTTGGGGTCCCTTCCAACTCTACAATTCTATGATATAAGAGACACTTTCAGCACTATACATTTAAAGCAGTATCATGCAACTTTAAACAGTCACGGTTTCCCCCCAAAGAATCCTGGGAACTGTAGTTTGTTAATGGTGCTGAGAGTCGTTCGGAATCTCCTATTCCCCTCACAGAGCTATCAGAGATTTCCCTGGGAAGAAGATGCTCTGGCCGTCTTATTCCCACTAGGCCCAGTCAGAATGGCCTAGTACCAGCGATGATGAGATAGCACAACAACATCTTGAGAGCCACTGATTCCCTGCTTCTGCTCCTGCAAGCATAATGCAAAGGGTTCCCAATTCTACGAGGTGACATTTTTGAACTCTACCATTTTTCAGATGGTAGGCACACAGTATGTTAAAATATTTGCAGGAGGAATTAAATAATAGGGAACGTGCCTGGCATGCAGCCAAGGTATTCTTGTAGGGTATCAACATTATCACTCAAACCAAGGTGTTACTTTTGTGTTTTTGATCTTTTCAAGTACTTGGCACCAGCAGCAGTGTTGATTGCAAAAATGAACTGGCTGGCACAGCTAACCTATAACTGTGTTCTCTTTTCATTTGACAGAAAAGGCACTTAGAATGTTTATCCTGTGCTGTACAGGATGCAGAAAAATTGATGGGTTTCTTTTTTTTCCAGAAAAAAAAGAACTTGATTTCATGCCAGAAAAGTAGAGAATCAGAATTTACACTGCTGCTCTGAAAGGAAAGAAGAGAGGCTAGAGGACTGTACATTATTTATCACAGATGGACTAGAAATGCATATTGCCATAAAAGAAAAGACAAAAATAATGGGGCGTTTTTTGCCTGAAATCATGTCCACTCTAAATACTGTGAATTAAACATGCGGCTGCAATACAATGGTTAAGAGCACGAGTTATGATCCGCCAAGTTCTTTCCTCACAGCTCAGCTTAGCTGTCAACTTGCTCAGCTTTTAGGGTTGCCAGCCATCTGGCCAGTTTTTTAGTGGTCTGCCAAGATTTTCTCATTCCCCACTGGCTCCTGGTCCCAGCAATACAAATGCCAGTTAAAGGACATCCCTTTCCACCCCACTGACAGATTGTGAATGCCTGAAGAACACTATCCATTAGATTGCAGAAATCAGTGCTTTCTGAGTGCTAATTATGTGTTACGCAGGGTGGGAGGAGACCTGGGCAACGTCCAAACACATCCTTTTGTTGATGAGAACAGGAATCATATGGGCATGAGTCTGAGAAAAAGGCAGAAAGAAAGGCAGAGGGAGGTGATTTTGCAAGTCTCATCAATCTTGCTTTTGCTTTCTGCAGACATTCTACCAGAACATTCACCTTGAAATCTCAGCCCAGGTGAAATCAGTGTCCGTCCCAAACCTGATGTCCCTCGCAGCCTTTCTCAACCTGTGGGTCCCCAGATGTTGTTGAACTACAACTCCCATCACCCCTAGCTAGCAATGCCAGAGCTCAGGGATGATGGGAGTTGTAGTCCAACAACATCTGGGGACCCACAGGTTGAGAACCACTGCAAGGGATGCTGACTCTCTGGCAAGATGCTGTTTCCATGTTGATAGCTGGTTATATTTCATTCCACTTTTAATTTGTATACAGTGGTACCTCTGGATGCGAACAGGATCCGTTCCGGAGCCCCATTCACATCTTGAAGTGAACGCAATCCGCATCTGCATGTGTGCGGGTCACGATTCGCCGCTTCTGCGCATGCGCATGACGTCATTTTGAGCGTCTGCGCATGCGCAAGCGGTGAAACCCAGAAGTAACACATTCCGTTACTTCCGGGTCACCGGAGAGCGCAACCCGAAAATGCTCAACCCGAAGCTACTTGAACCCGAGGTATGACTGTACCTCCTTTCTAGATTTCTATACACAAGGCAGTTTACAGCAGCAGCAACAACAAAAACATACACCTTATAATAATCTGATCCAATATAAAGCATCATTATAAAACATAACTCTCAGGGAACTGCCATCAGCTCAGAAGCGAGAGGTGGAAGGGCAGTTGGGTTACAGGGAGCCTCCAAAAATCGTGCCAAGGAGGAAAGCCCTGCCTCCAGTGGGGAAGGGATGCAGGGTTTGGAAGATGCTAGAGAGAGCTGCAACACTGGGCCTGAGCAAAGCGGGGGGGGGGGAGGCAGGTCCCCCTTTGCCCACGCCCTCTGCGCAGTCGGTTTACGCGCAGAGAGGGGAGGCATAGGATGGGGGTCAAAAGACTGCTATGCTGGGGAAAGTTTAAGGACCACCCACTCCCAGATTCTGCTAGCGACTGAGCAGACATAGACTTGAGATGCTCTGTACTGTAAATGTTTTTGGACAGATAATAAAGCCTGGAAAAGACCGGTGGGAGTCTTGCCTGTTCGCTCTCGAGCAACCATGCCGGCCTCATAACAATAACTTTAAAATAATCATTTTATATCAAATAAAGTAATATTCAATAATCTATTATAATATAATAGTACACAATGCAATTAACTCTCAAGACACCAGCAAATAATAATTAAACAGAAATTCACACTTAACAACTGCAATAAATAATGACTAAACTATGATCAATAAAAATAGCTGCGAGTCACAATTAGAAGAGGGGATCCAGTCATGTAATAGTGAAACCAAGGATGCAACCCAGGAGAGATCTTCAAGAGTTTATATTCTTTTCCTTGTAATATACACTCAGAGCTACAGCCTGATTCATAGTAATGTTTTGTGACATGGGCGCTGCCAACGAGTCAGGGGCACATTACCGATATAGCATGCACAAAAGCTGCTCATCTAGATCTCCTAAGTCCACTTAAATCCATCTCTTCCACTATTGCCAGTCAGCAACCACAATAAAGGGTCAGAGCTGGCATGAGAAGTAACATAGGAATAATTATGACATTACTCACATACATTCTCATAGTGATGCTAACCTAGGGTAGGATCTGAAGGCACAGGAGGCCTCTGCCTTGCTAAAACTTAGCAGGTCCATATCTTGTCCATGCCTGGATCAGTAAAAGAGAGGTCATACTTACCGGCTACTCATTTATTTATTTATTTCCTTATTTCCTTTTTATTTTTTTTAATTGATTTTATTTTTTCTCATTACAAATATACTTATATCCATAATATACAATTCACATAACATTCCCCCCTTCCTCCCTTTGGACTTCCCTCAACTCCCATTTCTGATTTGTTATCTTCATTATTGTATTCTGCTATTTTTTACGATGTATCATATCTTCCCTTTATTGCATTATTTGCTCCCTATCAATAAGATGGTGAATGTTTATTTAAATCCTGCCATCAAGTTAATCTTCTTTCTTTGTTTCTGCAACTATAATATAAAAGGTTCCCATTCTTTTTCAAAGTCACTATTGTCTTTTTCCCGAAGTCCGTCCGTCAGCTTTGCCAGCTCCGCATAGTTCATCATTTTTTCTTGCCATTGCTTTTTTGTTGGAACTTCTCCAGTTTTCTAATTTTGTGCTATCAGTATTCTCGCTGCCATAGTAGCATACATAAATAATGTCATTTTCTCTTTCAGCAGATCTTGACCTATAATGCCCAACAGGAAGGCTTCTGGCTGCTTAACATATGTTATTTTAAACATTTTTTCAATTCATTATATATCATTTCCCAATAGGTTTTAACAACTTTACAATCCCACCACATGTGGTAAAAGGTACCTTCAACTTCTTTGCACCTCCAACATTCCCTCTTTTCATTTTTATATATTTTTGACAATTTAACCGGTGAAATATACCATCTATACATCAACTTCATATAATTCTCTTTTAGCAATATACAATCTGTAAATTTCAAATTTACTTTCCAAAATTTTATCCAATCTTCAAATTGTATATTGTGGCCTATATCTTGTGCCCATTTAATCATAACTGACTTTACTTCCTCATCCTTCGTTTCCCATTCCAAAAGGATGTTGTATGCTGATTTTAATAATTTTGAATTCTCTTCTATAACTTCCTTTTAAAATTTGGAAACCGTGTATGAAAAACCTTTCTTGTTGTACTGTTAAAAAATATTTTTTTTATATAAGATATTTATTGAAGTTTTCAAGATATTACAAAACAACCCCCCCCAAAAAAAAGGAAAAATAAAATAAAATACAAAATAAAAATATTTAAAAACAATTCATTCCTTCAATTACTTGACCTTCATTTGCTTAGTTCCAGGACCTCCTCACACCTCCCTTTTTTGTATTCCAGTTCAATTATTTCGTTCAGCAAATCCCTCCCCTCTTTATGTATCCTAATCATTAATCATAAAGTATTGTAATTTTAGATTTTTACATATTAATAATCCAGTTTTTCATATTCCTTGTAACCTTTCAGCTAAAGTTCACTTAGTTTCTATCCAACATCATTCTAGCATTCATTAATTTTACAATATTTCTGTAGATAGTCTTTAAACTTTTTCCAATCTTCCTCCATCAACTCTTCTCCCTGGTCTCGGATTCTGCCAGTCATTTCCGCCAATTCCATATAGTCCATCACCTTCATCTGCCATTCTTCCAAGGTGGGTAGATCTTGTGTCTTCCAATACTTTGCAATGAGTATTCTTGCTGCTGTTGTAGCATACATAAAGAAAGTTCTGTCCCTCTTTGGCACCAATTGGCCGACTATGCCCAGGAGAAAGGCTTAAAAAATATATTTTAGCTGCCTGTGGTGCAACCAACTTTGAAGATGTTCCTTTATTTCGTCATATTCTTTCAGTTCTAATGCATTCCCTACTATTATTGGACCAGCTACTCATTTTCAAGGTGTCAGATTCTTAACATGCAAAATCACTCAGCTTCAGTCTCTGACACCGGCTTCTTAGGCATATATGGAACTCATGATAGTGTATGTAGTTTCACACATTCCCAATTTATCCCCACCACCCTTTCAAGTTAGGTAAAGCTAAAGGACCCTGGGATGGTTATGTCCAGTCAAAGGCATACTATGGGGTAGTGGGGCTCATTTCGCTTTCAGGCCAAAGGAGCTGGCATTTGTCCACAGACAGCTTTCCGGGTCAAGTGGGCAGCATGACTTAACCACTTATGGCACAACAGAACACCATGATGGAAACCAGAGCACACAGAAACACCATTTACCTTCCAGTAGCTATTTATCTATTTGAACTGGTATGCTTTCAAAGTGCTAGGATGGCAGAAGCTGAAACAGAGCAACGGGAGCTCACATGGATTCAAACCGCCGACCTTCCGATGGGCAAGCCCAAGAAGCTCAGTGGTTTAGACCACAGTACCACCTGCTCCCCTTTCAAGTAGGTTAGGCTGAGGAGAAGTGATTGTTTTAGGCCGCAGCAGGCTGGTAGGGCAATGTGGGTGAGCTTGTTTGCTCTCCTGGTTTCCCAAGGAAGCCTTTCACTGGTGCTTACTGAGAGAAAGATAAGAAGGGTAAGGTTTGGAAAGCTTGACAAATGCAGACCCTCCAAATGTCTCTGGTTTCCAGTGACATTCCTGGATTTACAAAAGCCATCCCGGTTTCTGATTTCACCCTGGAATGTCCCGCTTTTCCTTAGGACATCTCTATTTTCATCGAGAAATAAATGTTGGAGGGTATGGAGTTACGTGTCCCCTGAGCCAAGGAGATAAGTAACAATCTTTAGAAGACATCCAAAAGCATATAGGGAAGTTTTTTAAAAAAATGTTTAATGTTTTATTATGTTTTTATATATGTTGGAAGCCACCCAGAGTGGCTGGGGCAACCCAGTCAGATAAACTGTGTATAAGTAATAAATTTATTATTACTATTATTATTGAACAGGACACCCCTATTTTCCAAGTGAAATCTTGGAGGTTATGCACAGTTTCCCCATCCCTGTAACAGATATTCCTGGGCCAAATATACAACTAACTAACTAGGCCTGACCCAGCATTGGTTCCTGGAAGGCGATGTAATGACTCAGCTGGGTGCTTCATCCCACACCACCTGACAGAGAGCAAGTATTTTGATATTGCTCCCCCGGGCTATAATTAGAGGGCTGATCATACACAATGGATGTTCAGTGATTTGTCAGCAGTGCCTCAAGGCTTCTTTGCAGCCTCGGGACCAAACCCATGGCAAACACATTAGGGAGAGGCAATTAAAAATACAAAAGACAGTGATCTACTTACAGGCTGAAAGAACAAGATGCTGTAACTGCTTTGCTGAATCCAGACCTCCAGCTCTTCATTATCCTTCTGTAAAATGCAGGCCTGTATGAAATATCCGCTGACTGATGAGTCTTCCCGTGACACTCTCAGCACCTGAAGCTCTCTTTGAAGTAAGAGGCAATGAAGTTCCTGAAGGCCAACTAGGATTTAGATTTGAACATTCTCTTGAAGCAGCAAAGGTTCCAAAAAATATACATGAATTTCTCCGAATTCTTTGCTCCTTACTGCAGCACACTGCAATAAAACTATTCAGCAGTTTTTGAAACTGTTGGTTAGGGGAACGGAAATCCAGTAAACAATATCACCTTCAGAACAACGTGGAGCATTTGGCATGTTAGACCTTGAATGTTTTCAAAAATGAAATAGCTAAATGCTTCCCGAGACAGTTTTGAAATGTCTTATTAACTCTGGTGCTTGCAAATTCTTTTTAAAGTATTACAATGGAATATTGCAGTAGTTTGCTTAAAATGAATAAATCTTCAGCTTCCTATGCAGGAAAGCATACTAAAACTTCCATCTGCTAAAAGGGCAGACGATATAGTAGTAACATCATTTGAAATGCAAAATGTATTTGATGCATCCAAACAAACACAAGTTAAAGGTGCATTGTTCATTCTGTGTGGGTGTTTTTCTTTCTTTCTTCCTTCCTTCCTTCCTTTCTTTTTCACAACTTAAAGAAAAATATTGCAAGAGATTAAAGTTGAAATATAAGAGAAAAAGAAAGCTCATATGATGTCAGTATCTGACCAAATCTTCACTGGCTGAAGGAATGAATTGGCAGAATATTTAAAAGTCTGTTTTTGCAATAGGGGAATAACATATTTCTTGCAAAAGAATTTTCCGATATCTTTTTGAAAAATTTCTATTTCAGGCTCCTAATACTCTGGAAGCTTGATTCAATTAGTATACCATTAAGATGCATATTCAAGTCTAAAAGAAATTCATTTACTCCCTCCTGTGTTCTTTTAAATGAAAGGGTTATAAAGTTGCACTGGCTTTTTCTATTGCAGTTTTTTTATGCTATTCCTTAACATTTCTCATGCAGAAATTATTAACAAAAGGCATACTTGTCCTACAATTAGGCTCAAAGAATGTAAATTTTATCCTGATTTTCTGCTGTCAGCTGCAAAGTAAGCACTCTGGCAATTTTATCTGGACCAACTTCGAGCTAAAGGCAGGGAACATGAGCATTTGAAGCCCTCCAGAATGCCTCTTTATATAGGAAAAACCTCCTTTTCTCTTTTGTTCATGCTTATCCCCATTTCCCCCCCCCCATAAAATCTCACATTTCAAAATAGCTTTTTCAGCTTCTGTTTCTGGGAACAGTCCTTTCTTTGCACATTAGCTGTGAATTGTAGAAGTAACACAAGTTTCTACATAGGCTAGAGGGCACTGATAAATGAATTGGCTTTGTCCTTGTGATTTCCCAGAATAGGACATATTTCTTTTTCCATTTTTCCTGAGGGGGTGGGGTTTCAGATTGTACTAACAGACTGGCCTGCACATTCAGCTGATTTCCTAATCACTTACATGAAATCACTGTAAAAAAAATCAGGCTCCAAAGCCACCTACTATGTGAAGATGCAGATCTCTTTTCCTTTGTGACATTAGAACTGCTTTGATGTGGTCCGGTGCTGTTCCAGAAATGCAATACAAGCATTTGCATGGCCAGGTCATTAATTTCTCCAGTACTGCCAGCATGCTCATGTAGAATGGGAATAGATCACAACAAACAGGTCCAAGGCTGCAAATAACATATTTGAACTGGCTATTTCCAATTGGAGAACAGCCTTTACCAAAGGTGTCATGGGCTTTGAAGACACTCAAACTCAGGACGAAAGGTAGAAATGTGGTAAGAGGAAGGCACGCTTGGCAAACCCTCACCGTGATCAATTCCCACCTGGAAACCTATGTCCCCACTGTGGAAGGATGTGTGGATCCAGAATTGGCCTCCACAGTCACTTACGGACTCACTGTTAAGACCGTGTTCATGGAAGACAATCTTACTCAGCTACGAGTGGAAGAAGAAGAAGAAGAAGAAGAAGAAGAAGAAGAAGAAGAAGAATTGAATTGGCCTCCAGAAGGATGATAGGATCAAGATCTCATGACAATAATCAGCAGAACCTCCTGTCATTCAGAAATCACTCTTCCAGTTTCCATTTTGTAAAGGTTCTTGGTAGGTTAGAGCCAGGCAAGACCAAGTGGCCTCAGGTGAGTTCTCACTCTTGCCTTGGAATACAGATTTACCTGATGCCACTACTCAGCTTCCCTGCTTCCAGCCTATTAATAGTTTTTATAAGAAGGAAAACTGGAAGCTGTTGTTCACCAGCTCTCATTTGATGTCTCTGGCTGTGTCACAATCCTGCTGGTCTTTCTGCTGCTCCTTGCTTTGTTCTGCTTTAGCCCTCCCTGAACCTACAACTATCCTGTGTACAACCTCTTCCAGTTCTCTGCATGTTTACCGGATGCTTCCTCCTTTATCTTGGTAAGGTGCTGACATCCTGCTTTGCTCAGGACATCTCGGTCTTGCCACTAGCCAAGTCTTTTCTCAGTTGCACCATAGACATAAGGATTTGCAGTGCATGCCAGAGTTCACAGTTACAGCTACCAAGATTAAAGGATTGCTGGAATAATGAATGACTGTATGTGTTTCAGGCCATCTCCCCCTGAACTCCCAGAAACCTGGCTGTGTAGTAGGCATTTGGAGTGATTTCTCACTGTATGTTCTGAGAGTGGAAATGTGACAGTAGCCATTATTTGTTGTGGAGGAAAAACCAGAGGTATTAATTACTGCTGCTCCTGCACATGATGAAGTCTAAATGGGTTTGTTAGGGATTGGCTTTGGAGAGGGCCAGGAATTTGGGAATGAAATTGGGTGGGGTTTAATGTAATTGGAAGATACTACTTGTAATAAAAGGAAGGCAGGTCGAACTGAAGGAAAACAACAGTAGTCATGAGTTCCTTTTTAAGAGCATTTCATAGAATAGAATCAAAGAACTGTAGAGTTGAAAGGGATCTTGAGGGTCATCTAGTCCAACTCCCTGCAATGCAGGAATCTCAGTTAAAGCATCCATGACAACTTCTGCTTAAAAACCTCCAAGGAAGGAGAGTCCACAACCACCCAAGGGAGAGTGTTCCATTGTCGAACAGCTCTTACTATCAGAAAGTTTTTCCTGATGTTTAGTGGAATCTCCTTTCTTGTTACTTGAAGCCATTGATTCAAGTCATACCCTCCAGAGCAGGAGAAACAAGCCTCCACGTGACAGCCCTTCAGATATTTGAAGATGGATGTCATATCTCCTCTCAGTTTCCTCTTTTCCAGGCTAAACACACCCAGCTCCTTCAAATGTTCCTCATAAGACTTGGCTTCTAGACCTTTGATCATCTTAGTTGCCCTCCCCTGCACATGTTTTTAAATTTTGGTGCATTCTCATGGGTTGAATCCAACAAAGTCATTCGATGAGGTGGAGCAATTTCATGACCGTGCAATGGAATTTCACTCCCTCCTGCCCCTGCACAATCCCCATATCATCTCCAAATCTGCAGCAACCAGAGCAGCATTGGAAAGTTGCATGAGATTGGAAGTGAGAGCAGAGCGAGAGTAAGCTCTGTTACATGACCAGACTTGGCTTCCCTGAAAAATTTTCAGATGTTTCATTGCTGGTAGAACCTCCAAATTCACTTTGGACATCACTTTAGTTGAAATCCAGTAACCACATTGGCATTTGTGCAACACAATGTTCCAAACTGATAGAATAGTGTGTGTGTAGCAAATATTTACTAGTTTTGTTTTAAGCTTTCTGATTTCAGCATTTACATTTTCCGATTCCCGAATGCCATTGAACAGATATGCGTCCTTTTCCACAGCAGTACAAATGTGTGACTTCTTTGATTACTTGGCAAGATTCAACTGCCATTTCTCAGGTCACATATGAATAACAGCAAAATAAGTTCCACTCACCGTTTTGCTTGTTAGAGATGCAAAATGTTTCCTTCTTTGCATAAGTCTTGTTTACAGACAAAAGAATTATGTTTCTCGCTGCCCTGAAATTATTGGGTTTTAAGCAGGTAATGAATTCTCTCAAACCACTTTTTGCAGGTAATTAACAAGCTGGATAATCTGCCAGAAACAGGCTTTAGTACCTCTGGGTGCCAGTAAATAGCAGGCATTTCTAATCCTGTGCTAGAACTGCAAATAATGAATACAAAAATTAGTATGCAGATCTCACCACGATGCATTTAATGATTTGCGAACAACAAGTCACTATACAAGGGCAAAGGATTATGCATTTACTTATAGGCAAAATTGAGTTTTAAGAGGTGGTGATGGAAACACAATAAGAGACAAACTATCCTCCAATATCTTTCGAAACTAGATAACTTTGGGTGGGTAGGCTAAGATGGATCAAATCAGTAAGTCACTAGACACACATGCCCTATCCAGAGATTAACAGGTACAGTGGTACCTTGGGTTACATACGCTTCAGGTTACATATGCTTCAGGTTACAGACTCCACTAACCCAGAAATAGTGCTTCAGGTTAAGAACTTTGCTTCAGGATGAGAACGGAAATCATGCTCCAGTGGCGCGGCGGAAACAGGAGGCCCCATTAGCTAAAGTGGTGCTTCAGGTTAAGAACAGTTTCAGGTTAAGAACGGACCTCCGGAATGAATTAAGTACTTAACCCGAGGTACCACTGTACTTCAAAAAATGCAAGCAACTCCCACATGAGGATATTTTCCAAACCATCTTCTCTTCTCCCAATCAGTCCCCCCCAAATGCAGTAGTAGTTTTTAAACTTCTAGAACAGTGGTTCTCAACCTGTGGGTCCCCAGATGTTGTTGAACTACAACTCCCATCATCCTGAGCTCTGGCCTTGCTAGCTAGGGGTTATGGGAGTTGTAGCTCAACAACATCTGGGGACCCACAGGTTGAGAAAGGCTGTTCTAAAAGAAGAAAGCACATATTTTGGGCTCCATGATCTCTTGTGGATCATGTGACTTGCGCAGAAGCACAGGTGGGAAGGTGTGCATCCCATTTATGGAACTCAAGATACTGGAGGGTATGACACATTTCAGCAATAACAACTATGGGGAAGGGCAAGAACTGTAACTAGAAAAAGGGTAGAGGATTGTACAGCTTGAACCTCACCACTTGAGGCAAGGGACTAGTCCAGTGAGCTGCCTGGGATTACATGCTCCCAGGACTCACAATCCCGTTCAAGATAGAAAAAGGAAAATGCAAACTGGAAATATGGCTACATTGCATCTGTGGAATGAAAAGTGAAGAGTGAGCTGTCTCTGCACTATAGAGCTGAAGCATTATATATTGTTCTTGCTGTGACATTTTTCGTTATACACAAATAAATCAACAAATAACATTTAGGAAAGGGACTATTTAGATAACAAGGGCTGTGTTCATTTTCATGGGGAACCTCACAGGCTGATATATAAAAATGCAAAGGAAAATACTATTAAAAACTCAAAGATGTAAACTTGGGCTGGATCTGCATGGACCTTTTAGACATTATTAGAACGTCAAATCAGGAAATGTTCTCTTTTGCTTTCTTCCCCATTTCCTCCCTGGTTTCTGGTTGCTCCGCAACAGCCTCTGGTATCACATTTTAATAACGTTAAGAGCAGAACGCCATGTAGCTATACAGTTATCAGAACCATTCCTTAACTCTTTCTTAGCGTTAAAAACCATGAGTGTAGATCCGCCCCTGGAGACACTGGATCAGCTGCAATACAATTGGGCAACACCTGCAGAAGGTGCAGTGCTAAGCCAAATATTCCCTCTTCGATTTTGTGGGGTCATTGGTTCCCCACAAACGTGTGTGGGAAGCAGTTCTGCAACTTTCAGGGAAAGCCAAGTTCTAAGAACTTTTTGTGGGTGCTTAACAATAAAGAAAAGGCAGCAGAGTTTTGTCTATATATAAAGTGGAAACTGAGGCCACTATTCTTCCTAATATGCCCCAGTGGGAATGACACCCAGGGGTGAGGTGGGGGAGGACAGGTTGCCTGGTTTGGCCAGTGGAGGCAGCCATCGTTTTCCCCAAGAATATCCCTAGGAATCACACTGTCATGAATTAGGGCAATTCCTTCTCTTCACAAAACAACAGCGGAAAAGTTTGGAATGGCACTTATATAACTTCCTTCTAGATACTGCATCCAAGATGAAGGCATGGAAGCATAAAGATGGGTGGAGACACTTTCTTCAACGATATAAAAAGATTTGATAAAACAGTTTTCTCAAGTTTGAATATGTGTAACTTCCAAATTCGTAAAACATTGGATTCTGGAAAGTTCACCCCATGCTGTAAAATCAAACCCTAGGCAGATCAAAACCTGTCAAATTCGCCAAATGATTCTGGTAAGTTTTCAGCTCAATCTCTAGGAATTCATCAAAATTTTGTTACCACCAGATTTTTGGCAGCCCCTCTTCCAAAAGATGAGATTTTAAAACAGCAATTGTGGTGATTTAATATGCAACATCAGTCTTTCTTACCTGATAGCACTTAATTACCCTTGTATGATTATCTGTCCTCTTCTTTTTAATTATCACACTCTCACAAACACTGCTGTGTTATTTTCCCTCTAATTAGTTTTATTTGAAAAAAGCTAATGACGTGCTCCTTGTTTTCTTACTCTGAGCATGCAATTACTACTGATCCACAGAGAACTGAGACAGATACTAGAGTGGCTAATGATCGTGTCAGAAAAATATCTGGTCTGTGCATTCTAAATGATCATGCAAATTATTGGGTGGCCTGCCATTGAGTTTCTTTTGCAAGTCTTTGACTATAATGAAACCGACACCCCTCAGACCTTTGTGGAGTCTTTAAGCCATAAGCTCAGGGGTGATTTAGCAAAATGGCCCTTTTCTTGTTCGTTCTGCTTCCTTTCTCTTCACTTGTGTATCACATCATGAGATCATTCCTGTGGGCTGCCCTGCTATAATTAGAACCAGAACAAGTTTCAATTAACCCTTTAACTACATGACATGTTTATTCTTCATTATCATTGTGCCCAAATTCTCAAATGGCTTTCCATTTTATTATGGTATGCATTATGTCATCTAAAATGAACCGAATCAAGATGTCACTGCACACAGGCATAGATCTACATGAAATGTTGGTAGCAAATTGACTCCCCTCTCATGTGCAATTCATAAAAAGCATGCGTTAAAAGAGAATGCTCACTGGACATCTTTTTCTTCACCCTTAACACTTCACTGATGAAGTGTTTCACTTGGAGAACACTGGTATTAGCCATACACACAGATATGCAAAAAATATCCCATCTAGATCAGGCTGGAGCAGGGTCTCGGGTACAGAAGTTCTCAAGATCTTTGGATGCACTGTTCATGGTATTAATGGCATTTGAAAGGCACCCAGCTGGTTGTGCTGGTCTTGCCAGTGGTTCGCTCTCCCTGCTGCCACCTAACAACCCTGACTCTGTAAATGCAGATTTCAAAACAGCACTGGAAAAACACATGGACAGTCTTGTGCAAATCTGAGGGAATACACAAATATAAACACACATTCTTCCATTCAGGAGTGAGCTGGAAATGTTAAGAGCAGCACCAGAAAATATATTAAAAGCACAACCTTTTCAGATTGCTCAGTAATATCTGGTGTAGAAATTTTTACTGTGGTTTGCTTGTGCAGCTTTCTGATTTTGTGCAAATCTAAGGGATTAAAATTTAGTGTGTATACACACACACACACACACACACACACACACATATGCTAATCTGTTCAGGAGCATCCTGGAAATAGTTATAAGCATGACAGGAAAAGGAATGAAAGCACTGTAGTGAGGGTGGAAAGTGGTAGCAGAAAGTAACACTTGATCCATCTATGCAAAAATTCCAAAGCAAATTGTTTGCAACCCTGAGTATATCTCTATATAAGGTAAAGCCAAATTTACATTGAGAATGGCATTTGAAGAGAATATGATATGGACTGTGCAAATCAAATGAGAATGCAAACAACTGCAAACACGCAGTAAACTCTGCTGTAAACTACACATCAATACATAATGCAAATAATCTATTCCTAAAATTAATTTTTATACATTTCCCCCTTTATTTCCTGCAGAGTGAGAGAATTCAAGTGAGTGTGTGATCATCTCTGCAGACACATTAACCATCTATACATAATGCAAGCAATCCCTTCTAAAATTTAATTTTCTTTCTTTCTTTTTGAAAAATCAGGACACTGATTGACTGACTGATACACTTAATTTCCATACAAAAATCTGAGACTTTGATGGATACTTTCATTATACAGCTGGAAAGAGAGCTTGCTTGCTTGCTTGCTGATGTAGCACAACCAGTGCTGTAATTTGCAAATCTTTTTTATAAAGGATGTCAAGGCATCATGGTTGGGAGGGAGGTATTTCCAGGTAGATTCTGCCATTTATTCCAATGCAGTATCTATATGCAGTGGGGGGGGGGAGTATATTAAACAACCAGATAGGTCACAAATAAACTGTGATCCAGTTTGAACATTTACCAGAGGGTAATTGAATTCCTGGGGTAGAGGGGACCCCACTTCTAACCCAAGGAACTGGCACCTGCTGTAACCATCCAGCACCCAACAGAACTTACCTTCTCATGGTGGTCAAAGGTATCAGAAGCTGGTGCAAGGTCCAACAGATCAATGATACCCTGCACCATCTAGTTCTCCAGTCATAGATGTTTATGTCCATGAAGAAAGGACTACCATTGAATGTCATCTAAACCATTTTACTGTTTACAGGGCTGGCTCACGACATTTTTCTTCCTGAGACAAAATACAAGATGGCCCCCTCCCATGATAGGTACAAAAGCCAACTTGACTGGGAGTTGAATCTAAATTCCACACTGATGATGAGACAGCACCCACCACATAAATGTAGGACAAGAGTGCTATTTTTTTTAGAAAAAGAGGTGTCAGAACTCAACATGAAGGCCTCACATGTTCTCTTATAATGGCAACGGTGCCCACCAGAGAGGTGCCAGAAATGAGTTCCAGCTGGAAAAAAAACTCGGAAGGGCAGCAGGATAGCAGGTGGGAGAGCTAAATGGAACGCAACATCTTGCCACCACCCTCCCAACACTTTTCTGCCCTCCACCCCCCTGCAGCACAGTGGTATAGCATGGTGGGGCACAAGGGCAGTTGCCCTGGGTGCAAAATTATGAGGGCTGCAAAATTTCAACACCTGGTGTTGTCTCAGTATCTGTCAGGGACTGGGCAGAGGAGGAATGGTGGAGACTGTCTCCTCATCCTGACCCCTCCAGGGAGGAGGAAGAGGAAGACAGTATAGATTGACAATAGAGGTTTGAGGAAGGTCACAGCTTAGAGACAGATGAGGGGGAAAGTTGGGAAATAATGGGAGAGGAGGAGGCAGGACTGGAACGACAGCTGGCTGACACAGTGTCTTTAGAAAGTATTCCAGACCCTCCATCTCCCAGAACCCGGCAAGCCTTAAAAGTAGGAGAGCAAAGAGCTCAAAGACAGAGGGCACATAGCAGGACCCATAGAAGTGACAAATGAGAAGTGGGAGAGACAGGAGGTGGAGATTCCCTCGGGACGCCATTATCAAAGAGGCTGGGTTCTATAGCCTCTCTCTGTAATATTGAAATAAAAAAGGACAGTAAGAAACTTTCCCTTGTCTTTATATTTTCCTGGGCAACCAGCCAGGAGCCGCTGACAGCATCCTGACAGTACCACTGTGCACTTCCAGTTCTGGACTCCATTGTAAACAGCTTCTCTATACGAACCAGGAAGTGAGAATGGAATGACTCTTCTTTTCTTATCTCTGCAGCTGCGAACTTCTGGGTGATGACGATACCATTAGGCAGTTGAATGCACATGCGTAATCCATCCATTTCCCTCCTACACACCCCTCTACCTTGCCACGGGCGCTGGCAACTCACGCTGCGCCATTGCTGCAACCATCCTTGAAGTAGCTGCCTCAATCTGCTTGCCTTTCTTTCTTTTCTTCCTATTTGACACAGATCGCTTTCATTCCCTTACCAGCTTCTGTTTAGCACACACAGATTTCAGCTAATCACCCAGTATGAGTGAGGCAGAAAGGAGGCTCACTTTTCAAGTTAAAAGCATGAATGATTTTTTTTTTTTTTTTTTTGTAAGTACAGCTGTTAACTAAGGACCTGTTTTGGCTTCAACAAAATACATCGAATAACCTTTGTCTACTCTGCAAGTCACTTTGGAACTGCAGGTGCAAGAAACAAAGCAGCCGAATCTGGGCTGAATTCAACAGCTGGGTCCCATCAAAAGCAGCAGATATCACCTTTTCCATTCAAATATTTCTAGCCAAGAAGTTACACCTGGCCAGCTACATCCCTGTTTGCTTCCAGCTGAGTACTAGCAGTGGAAGAGGGTGGGAAAGAGGTTTCTTGAGTCCTGGAGCTATCATCTCCTCTGGCACACACACAGCTGTGCATGTGGGAGGATGCATCATGCACAATGACAGCTCATCTTCAGACATATTTCATCATGAGCCAGGGAAATTGATTTTAATGGCCTCTAGGAAGCATGTGCATGTTTATATATATATTTAATGACAAAGTACTTCTGTTTACTGCCTTTGTAATGTCCGTGTTCTTTGGGGGAGGGAGGTGGCATGAATGGCAGTGCATTTGCCGTTCTGAAAGATTCAAGATGTTCCGATTACTTGAATTTTTTTGCTAGTAATTAGGAAGCAATTTCCCTCTGAAAAGTGTTTTCTGTTAATCCAAGTAGCAGCAGGTAGTGCATAATTGGGACCGTGGTGCAGCTTTACTCATACAAAGCCATACTGGGACAGCAGTTGAGGGATACAGAAAAGAAGGGGAAGCACACTGATATTGCTATTGAACATCCCTCCCCGTTTAGCTATTATTTTTCTTTCCTTTAAAAAATAGAATAAATATGTTGCTATAGCTGTACTAACCACAAGCATCTTTTTTGAAAGCTATATATGCTTCATTGGCTCATGCCTTCTCATATAACACACTGATTTTTCTCCAATATACCCATGAAAGCAAAGCAGATTCTCCGAAGTTGCTAACTTTAATAGAATCGCTCAGAAGAGAAGCTGCAGGGAAGTGGATCAAACAATTTTGAGATGAATTTTGCTGTTGTGGAAGATTCTTACTAGCTTTATGTTACTTTGGCTGAATGTATTTTAAAAAAGCAAAAAAAGCAAACAAACAAACAAATAAAAATTAAGCAATGTAACTATAGGGCACGAGCCAACTAAAGATAATCATCTTAGTTGGATTGCTCCCATAGACATAAATATACCAAAAGATGTACAGATACTTATGAAATGAAGTAAGAACATGACAGATGAATCTGCATTATTATGTTGATAATGTCAAATAAAGGCCAAGTCTCAATAAAGTTGTTGTTGTTTTGTCTACTTTAATACACATGTGTCCAACAGAGTCTTGTCTCCTGACCACTTTCTGTGTCACTCACACTGTGGTAGGGTAGCCATACATGCCAAAATCTACACTTTTGACATGGGTTGCCATACATTCAAGACACTGTTTCCAACTTTCGGATCCTGGCAATATCTGGGAAAATTTGGCTGTATGGCAACCCTACACATGTCCTCAGAGAGTTCTCTGTTTCTGACCTGCTGCAAGTTTCTTGGGCTTTTCACACAGAGATGTTGATATGAGTCCTCTTGCTTGCATCTTTTCAGCCAGTTCTTCCCACATTTACCAGAATTAAGTCCTACTGAGTTCCAAGGAAGTTTGTGTAGGATTGCAGCTCTACCCATTGCTGCTGTATTCCATATTCTTGGCAAGCCAATTACATGCATCGGGCGTTGATCTCCTTCCCCCACACACCAGCAGTTCACAATACTTCATTTAGCAGAGATATAAGAAGGGAACAATATTCAGTTCAGTATTTCTCACACTTTTCATCAAGATAATCTGATTATTCATATTATTTTAGAATAATGGTGTCACCGAGAGTGCTATAGCCTGGCATGCCCCTTCATTTCTTCTTATAACCTTTTCTCTAGCAGCTGCAGATTTGCAGCTTGTGGGTGCAGCATGAATGATTCACGCTGGACGAAAGCATTGGGTGAAATTAGGTCACAATTTCATTGATTATACAGCAGATGTGGTTGGCAGAGCAGTAGAGTGAGGATCAGATCATCATTCCAATCTGCCTTTGCTCAATGGCTGTGAGGCACTCTTGGCAGTTTCTCGGCACTGGACCCCACCTACCTCTGTAAGCAAACAGAGGCCAGAACATAGGTTGCCAAGCCAGGCATCACTGGCCATTTTAAACCAGTGCATACTATCTGGGCAAAAGAGGTCCACACAGTCATACCTGATCCAGGGGGCAATGGATCACCAGGCTACCCTGGGAAACCACAAAGCATGCCATGGCTTTGCTAAGTTGGATCCTCCTAACAGAGGGTCCATGTTGTGCTCGGCCCTGAAACTCTTCCCTAACCAGCTTGTGGACGGGCCTTGCCCCACTCCAAGCCGGTGGTGCCACAGTTATGCCAATGGCCTTTAGCCAATCACAAGCAAGGCACGGTTGGTATTTATTTGGCAGCACGACATAGGGACCTCCTTTTGCTTTGCACTGCCGAACACCCGCCCACCCACTCGTTAATTAGGTTGTGTTTGGCCTTGCTTTGGACTTTGGTTGGTCGCCTGTTTTTGGAATGGGGGCCAGGTAGGAATTTTTTCCAATGTGGCAGATTGGCTGTGGCCACTTGGTTTTTGCCTACCTCTTAGCAATCATCACAACTTTGTAAGGTTTGGCGGTTTGGTACTGGTTTAAGGGAATGTGGGGAGAGGAGGTGCGGCCATCATCTGCCCCTCCAATGAATAGGGTATTCCGTTAAAGGAATCCGGGGGTCTGGATCTCTTCCGAAGCCCGGAGAGGGGCTAGGGCCATGCCAGGACCCCTGGGAACCCCAGGGGTGAGCACCAGTCTATATACATTGATGGAGCTCCCACTGCTGGTTGTTTACCCTTCCAGACTTCCTGCAGGGTGGGGCAGGTGCCAGATATAGTTTGATACCAATGCCTAAACCAATACCAGTCACATTTGTGTATTTTAATAAAGTTGTGGCCAAAACTTGCCCATTAACATTTAAACTAAATTCTGTCTCCACTGTGTCTTTATTTCCACGGGGGATGGGTTTGGGGGCTCGAAGCACAATTCTCCACCAAGCTGCATCCACTTTGCAGGTGTCTGGATAGAACTGTTGAGAGGAGAATTCTCTTCAGCTAAGCTTGCGGGGCAAAATGGTCCCGATTCAGCATACAACCGAGACTGTTACCCACTTGACTGCCTGACTCATGAGATCCTGTGAGATATTATGAGGGGGGAAATGAGAAGCAGGAAGGGCAAAATATCTACCCACTCCACAGCCCCAGAGCTGCTGTGCTGCTCTGCTTGTGGAACAGCCGCTGTTCAGTATCTTCACATTGATTCAAAGAAACCTTTGCTAAGCATTTCCTTTCTGAAGGAATGTGAAAGTGAATGTGTTCATTTATTAGCTATGCATGCATGCAGTTCCTTTTCAGTCTTGCCTTTTCTCCATTCTGGGTGACATCTGTCCTTCAGGAGAATGAGCCACTGAAACCAGATGCTGAAAAGGCCTCCTGGTGCACGACTAATGCATCTCTTGCAGACATGATGAAAGTAGAGTCCCTAGGAGCTATTATCGTGCAAAGTTATGCCAGTTTTCTGTTGCTTCCATGCACACACTTCCTATTGGCTGCTTTCATGTAGAAGAGGAAGGATGGAACCTCTCCCCTGTTCTGCCTCAAGTGTTTTTATATCACTTTCTTCCCTTTGTAGATGTCCCAGCGGAAACAGGAAGACTGAGAGGAGGCTGACAGAACCACACAGAGCAAAAGGTGACAGGGTTAGAGATGAAAAGAATACCACTGCAGTAAAGAAGTTTAAGGGATGGGGAAAAAAGGAAAGCAACATACATTGGCCAAGTGATCCTCCACTAACATTTTGCAGTCTGCAGCTACAATAAACTAGCAGTCCAGGAAATGGTGGCATGCTGCTACTATATTATTAATATCAATTAATTTATTTCATTTATGAATTACTTCCCACAAGGCACCCCAAAGCGATTTGCAATATAATATGATAACATACAGAGGGACACGGGTGGCAGTGTGGTCTAAACCACGGAGCCTAGGGCTTGCCGATCAGAAGGTCTTGGTTTGAATCCCCACAACGGGGTGAGCTCCCGTTGCTCGGTCCCAGCTCCTGCCAACCTAGCAGTTCAAAAGCACGTCAAACTGCAAGTAGATAAATAGGTACCAGTCCGGCGGGAAGGTAAACACCACCAGTGTGGTGTAGTGGTTAAGAAGGGTAGTCTCATAATCTGGGGAACTGGGTTTGCATCTCCGCTCCTCCACATGCAGCTGCTGGGTGACCTTGGACTAGTCACACTTCTCTGAAGTCTCTCAGCCCCAATCACCTCACAGAGTGTTTGTTGTGGGGGAGGAAGGGAAAGGAGAATGTTAGCCGCTTTGGGACTCCTTCGGGTAGTGATAAAGTGGGATATCAAATCCAAACTCCTCCTCCTCCTCCTCCTCCTCCTCCTCCTCTTCTTCTTCTTCTTCTTCTTCTTCTTCTTCTTCTTCTTCTTCTTCGCACTGCTCTGGTTCGCCAGAAGTGGCTTAGTCATACTGGCCACATTACCTGGAAACTGTCTACGGACAAAGGCCGGCTCCCTTTGCTAGTAAAGTGAGATGAGCGCGCAACCCCATAGTCGTCCATGACTGGACCTAACGGTCAGGGGGTACCTTTACCTTTTTATGATAACATACATAAAGCAGCTGCCCTGTCTCACACCCAGGGAAGGCCAGTTTTTTGCCAACTTCAGGCTGTCAAATTCAGGGTACCTGGCAACTTTCATTGGGCTCACCTGGGCAGGAACACCAGCCAGACTCCTTCTCCATAGAAGGTAGTAGCACCCTAAAGACTCCCAAAGGGAAATTTATTTGGTGGCAACTTCACCAATGGCAACCCTGTCATCAATATATGCCAGGGGTTTCTGTCTTCTGACGCAGTCAGTCAGTGATGCAAAAAGCTTCAAAACATGATGTCTTTTTGAAAATCATTGTCCCTCTGCTCTCTTTGTTGGGGGAAAAGGTGTTTCTTCCAGCACTTAGGGAAAGGCCTTGGTTGTCTCAGGAGCAGCATCCAAGAAGAACACAAAAAGTACACAGATGGTCAGGTACTCACTGCCAGGGCAGATCTTCTCTAGCCCTGTGCTGTAGTGGCACTATATAGCTATCCCATATTGGGGTGAGCATCATAAGCTATCTAGGGAAGAGTTGAGACACGCTATTACTCCATCACTGTTCTATTTGTGAAATTTCACTGGCCCTTAGCTGGGATTCTCAGGTTCCCAAAGTCGACATCAATTAACAGATTCAAACTCACAGAACTGTAGAAAATAAAAGTAAAATATCTAGGCATGAAGGAGGGGGACAGAACCCACAGATGTGTAATAGCACACATTTTCTTCCTCTTTATTGGTTCTCAGTCATCGGCTTGCTGCAGATATCTAAAGCTGCACATTATACGATGGTATGTAATACTGTCTGTCTCCAGAAAGGCAGTTTTAGGAATGTGAAGATAGATTTATATGAGGCTGGAACAGTATCTTGTTCTTTCTTTATTATAGTGGTTTCCTAGTCAAGATGTCCAGATGGTGCATTTATCCATTGCAGCCTCTTTGTTGTTTTCTTTTCTTATTTCCATCCTTTTAAAACTAAGAGATGAAGGTAGAATTGGTAAGCAAAAGAAGCATAATGGAAGGAAGATATCTTATACAACCAGTTTTCACAAGAACAACAAAAGTATCTTCTCCAGAACTGAGGTGGGGAACATCAGATATACACAGTCTGGTGGACTGCAAGCCTGCAGGCTGAATTTGTCTTCACTTTTAGCTATACGTGGACTCAGCTACATAGCTGCAATTATAACGTTATACATATGTTATAAAAATGTGACACCAAATGGTGTTGTAGAGCTCTATGGCAAATTGCATGTATATTTTAATAACTTTTTTCCATAGCATTTTCATTGTGTTGTTTTTATATATATCTGTGTAGATGCAGCCTATATTTCACCTTGCAAATGATGGGCACCCATTCAGCTACTTTACAAAATCACTCAGCAGTGAAACAGCTGCTCATTCTACACCAGGGGTCAGCAAACTTTTTCATCAGGGGACCAGTCCACTATCCCTCAGACCTTGTGGGGGGCTGGATTTTATTTTGAAAAATATAAATATCCGGCAAGCTGGTCCTGCAGCTGCCTCCGGACCTAGAAGAGGAATGCACTCTGCACGCGCTCAGGAGCACGTCTTGGCGCTGCCCGCTCACTGGCATTGTTGACGAGCAGCAGCCGCTCCATCGGCCTGTCCCCGTGGAGCTCCCAGGTGGCATGCACCATGCGCTGCGGCCCATCGTCTGAGGGCAGGTTGGCAGGAAGGCCACGCATGTGGTGCGCCGGGCAGGTGGTGCGCAGCTCGCCCTCCAGCTGCTCCAGCGCAGCCACTGAGCACGCCACCAGCAGCAGTGGGGGGCCAGCAGGCACGCCAAGCTCCGACTTAAGCCCCGTGACACGCCCATCATGATGCCCATGGCGTGGCCCAGATCTGCCGCCTGCCCACCTGCGATCCATGGTCGCACCGGGTTTACCTCAGCCTTGGGCAGCGAGGCTTCAGATTGGCTGCAGGAACTTCCTGCAGCTAATCCAAGGCCGTGCCAGTGTCGCTTCCTGCCCAGAAGCTCTGCCAGCGTTGTGGCAGTCAGTCCCCATGCGGTGAGGCATCTGCAGTGTGTGGGGACTGACTGAGTGGGCGGCAGGGTCCGCGGGGCGGATTTATGAGCCTGGGGGGCTGCATCCAGCCCCTGGGCCTTAGTTTGCTGACCCCTGTTCTACACCATCTGCAGGAAGAGCAGGCTGCAAGGACAACAGATTGGGAGGTTGGTATCTACACCATGGATGAGGAACCTTGGGATTTCCAGTTGGCTGTCCATCCTGGAAGAAGGGCTCCCTGCCTTTGAGATCTTTTCCTACGTAGCCTGGGAGAGGCTGATCCAGTCCAGGACCCACTGAATCCTGATCTGGTTTCATTGCCCTGACTTAATGGAATCCTAGCCCAATCCGGACCTGATCACTGTACCAACCCTCCTTTCTAAATTCCAAGTATTTAAGTAGCTTTTTCCCTATGTGAATCCATTCCATGCAAAATAAGACCTGCACTGTGATTGAAACTACCTCCACACTCTGAACATTTAACTATGAACTCCTAACATGTCTACTCAAAATAAGCCCTGTTGACTTCAGTTGAAGTTATCCACCAGTATGTGGTAATAGGATTGCAGCATAATTAGGAAATAAGTGGAAATAGAATTGCAACCTAAATTGTTGTCCCGTGTGGATTTTTTGGTGTGATCCTCTGGATGAAACTCTTTCCCGAACCCAGACATGTATATGTTTCTCCCCTGATAGCAGTCTGTGATGTCTAATTAGATCTGCACACTGACATATGTGTTTTCCATGCTAACTATATCTAGGGCAAGGTAAATTGGGGTAGTCTCAAAATGGATATCTTTTAATTGTACTGTGATTTATATATTTTTATTTGTAAGGTGCCTTGAGTTTGATTTTAACCCAGAGAAGGAGGAAAGAAATGCTGTTGTGGTGGTATCTAAAATAAACATGCAGAGGTACCAAAACTCAACAACCTCTCTATCAGCAATTGCCCATAGTAATTCTGTCTCAGGGATGCAGGACCTGCGGTCTTCCAGATGTTGCTGGACTCCAGATCCCATCAGCCACAGCCAGCAGGGCTAGTTTCAGGGATGATAGGAGTTGTAGTCCAACAACACCCAGATTGCCACAGGTTCCAATCCCTGTTCTATCTGATCAGAAGTTGGCTTTTGTGGAGTTATAATTACAAAATATTTTCCTAGATGATATCCAAGACCTAATGTAAATATGATGCTAGACAAGCAAAGAATAGCATACACATGGACAAATGGTCACTTAAACCTGATTGCTGCACTTGCTTGGGAACAGGATCTACATTGCTGGACTTTGCACACCAAATAGTTAAAGGTTTAAATGAGATGCTGAGTATATGCAACATGACATGGGGAAATTGTTCTTGACCCAGGCTAGGGCTGGGGAAACCAAATTCCCACAGGACCATAAAGGTCACTGTGGCGATCACACAGGGTCCCCGGATGTTTCACCATCTATTGATCTCTGTGCCACCACTTTATTTCTCGCTACCACGACCCAGGCCCTACCTGGTACAATACTGAGTCCAGTCAGGTTTTAATTTGGAACATAAACTTCTGTTTATTTATTGCAGTTTAACAAGCGTGTGGTTTCATAAATGGTATCGGTCAATTACAATCATGGGGTGCCTATCCAGACCTATAACTTCCGCTACCTGCTCTCACTCACTAAACCACCTCTCAGATATTTACTTGTCTTCCTAGCTCCTAACTGTTCCTGACTCAGCTTATTTCTCTACACTAACTCAACCTACCCACAGACTCTATCCCAATTCACTCCAACCAACCACCCAACTCCCAACAAACTCTTCCCTTCGCCCTGCCCAGAGCTGGTTTTATGGTCCCTCTGACTCCACCCCCTGGCTTCTGATTGGGTAACCTGTTTAACTATTTCACCTCCAGCACTCTCATATGTTAACATCAGTTACCTACCTTTTTGTGTGTGTAGTTAGGTCACCCTCACCTATTCCACAGAGGTTAACATCTGGGAGGGGGCACCATGTACTCCACTGAAGAAAAAGCAAGCTATTAAATAAAAACAATAGGGCAATGACAGTGCTTGCCAACAGACCACAAAAAGCCTGCTGCTCTGTCAAGTAGACAAGCGTGACCCACAAAAGTCACCCAATGAACCTTTTCATGGCATGGAAATCAGCGTTAGAATATCATTGTTGGGGTACGGAACCTGAGGATTCTCTAGAGTTCTTTGACCTGTCAGTCCCATGCAGAATAGCCAATGGCCAGTGACAGGTATCGATGGGCTGTGGTCTGCCAATATCTGCAAGAAAACAGGTTGTCTTACCCTGATCTGTGCACCCCCGTCACAACAAATAAGGGCTGGTAAAATAGTTGGCAACTCTGCTCCATATTCCACAGTTGCAATGCTAGGCCAAAAGATATCCTCTAAAGAGAAGGCCATGATTATCAATATCACCACTGTTCTCTATGCCTGCTGATTTGCTCTAGCTGGGCAAGGCTGGGAGAAGATGGAAATTTAGCTGGCAACATCCCCGTTTCAGCGGAGAGCACCACAACATATTGGTTATAAAATAAAAACACATATGAAAGCTGTAGTTCATGTTTTATAATCTTGTAAAATAATTTTTTTAAAAAATGATGAGGCAAGGAAATAGCTTGGGAGATAGTGTATCAGTAGTTTAAGATTTTCATATCATTTTAATGGCAGGCTCCTTCTAAGTTACACAGCATGCCAAGTTATTTTACATTCAGAAGCACTATCATTTACAGTTTAGTGCAAGTACCCATGGGGCCAGAGCTAACATTTCAATATTCACTGAATAATTAGCCAAAATTGCCTTTTGATGCAATTCAGGGGGATAAACGATTCCCTTAAAAGTAGACAATAGATTGCCAGGCTGCTTGAGTTTAAGTAGCCTCATTAATTTACTAATATTTGGGAGCATATGGGCTGTTCCTCTGAATGGAACACGGGACTATATTATACAAGTGGTTTGGGGCATATTTCGGGATATTGGCGAAAGAAAAAAAGAGAGGTAGAAATCTAAAGCGAGGTTTGATGAACTTTTCCGTAATTTCAAACTATCTGGAAAATGGGCTTTCTTGCTGCTACATTGCAAAATAACTATAAAATGGCTAACCACATTAGGAATTATGCAGCTTGGATCCATTAGGCAAAATTCATTTTTATTTGTATGATATGTATGCCTACATAAAATTGCCTCTTAAACTTGAACTTGGAGTTATAATGTACTCAAGAGAGAGATGGTATAATCTAAGGTCCACATAAGAGCTGGTACATGTGCTGTGGAATTTCTGAGTGCTTCTTTATGTAACAATTCCATCACAATCTTGAATCACTTCCAGATTACCTTTTTTTTTTAAGCATTCATCCAGATTTGTTTGCACAAACTTTGTAAGTCCTTAGTCAATGTTGCCTGTTTATTAATTTGGGACGAACTGGGCTTCACCATCCAAGACCTCCAAATCATCTTTAATTGCACCACCTGAATTTGTCATTTTGTGAATGCTGCTATTTTGGGGTGGGATTCAATCTGGAAGTGCTCTTGGCCTGAAAAGTGGTCTGTGGCATTTGCCCTCCTAGGTGACATCATGCTGGGTCATAAGGAAAGGGTTAAATGAGTGTGAAGTGATTGGCAAGTGGGAACCCAAGGGGAGGAGTTAGAGTTGGTGTTGTTAAGGAGTCAGTCGGGTGTTAGAGAAGAGAGAGGGAGGATAAGTCTGTGGGTTGGGATAGTTTGATGTGAGAGAGTGAGAGAATCTGTTAAGAGGAGTCAGATAGACATTTGGAGTAACCAGTTAGAAGTCATTAGAAAGGTACAGGCCGGTAAAGTAACTAAGATTAAGAAACTGACAGGAAAAATTATCTGAAACCATAAACTTGTTAAAGCTTATAAAATAAACTTATGTATTTGTTTTAATGTTAACAAATGTCTGGACTCTGTGTGTACCAGAGAGAAACGGGTTGGTGGCAGCGGGGAAGTGATCACAGTGGTGGCACAGGGATCAATAGACCGTTTAACGTCCAGGGACCCTGTGTGATCGCCACACGGTCTTCCTTTTGGCATTGGAAAAGAGTTCAGTTTGAGGCGGGGGAGGGGAGAGCCCATAGCACCACTTGACTGCAGAGTACTAATTAATTAACGTAGCTTGTTCCCATGCCTGTTCAAGACATGGATTGCTATATGCCTAAAACCTTTTTCTCCATGTCCATGAACATGAATGACGATTGGCATTACTTTAGAACTAGGGAAATTCTTCCCACTGCAGGCTTCTTCTAGAAGACATGTTGCTGTCAGTCTACCAAGCAGTCTCTCCTGCTTGGCAGGGGGTTGGACTCGATGGCCCTTGTCGTCTCTTCCAACTCTATGATTCTATGATTCTACAAGAAATGGCCCAGAAACTAGCACATTTTATCAAAAGACAATGTGGGTCATGTTAGGGACTTTGGCCTAGGACTAGGTCATGGAGTACCCTTGTAATGTACTCAGAAGGGAGCAACAGAGATGAGGCCAGAGCTTTTCTGTTTTGGGGGAAAAACAGGTTTTATTGATAAAGAAAAATAAGATACAAATTGTAAGGAAGTGACCAAAAACAATGAGAAGTGAGTTTAAAATTTGAAATGGCATATGCTCAGGGTGTTTAATTTTTATGAAGGCTGCCAAAATGCTTTTTTCCTTGTGTTTTGCTGAGAGTTGAGAACCTGCACATACTCAGAATAGTTTTGGTGCCCCATGAAATAACACAGTTGTCAGTCTTTAAGATACCTCAAGATGTATTTTCTGGTGCCTTATTTCATATATTCTTTTGGGGGAGCAGGTTTTTTTGGTGGAACTGCACCAGAACGCCTGACAACGTTAATCTGACCTTAATAAATAGTGATAACTAGTCCTGCAATCAGGTCACTCATCCTCTCCTGATTAGCCATAATCTACCAATTAACCTTTCCAGAAAAGATGAGCAGTATGAGGGCAAAATGGAGGCATGCTGATGTTTCCTGGTAACAGGCTGCAATTCTATGCACAAGTGAAAGCACGCTGAATTTAGCTGGATTTTTGAGCAGACACACATAAGATTAGGCTCTTTAGATCCTGGCTGAAAACTTCTATATCTTGAATCACACAAAGGATTCTCTACACAATCATGGCCTGGGTATAATGCCAATGGAGAATTCACGTGTGCACCTGCGATGTTCAACAACTTGTATGGCTCAGCCCTTCGCAGTATGTGACAATATTTTCAGGAGAGCAAAACTCCTGAATTTGTTCAGATGCTAAATTAAATGGCACGAAACCTTGGCAATGAATTATTTCCTCCATTGGCATTTGTGACTGCAATTTATTATTAGTTACCCTCCGTTATATTCAGCATTCCAGCATTCACACATCATTCTGATAAGAACTACATGGACAAATTGACATGAGTAATACAACTTGTGTTGGTGCTGGCATTTCAGGAGGTGATTTGTTCACTGCTTCCTGTAATCTGAATAGACTCACATGAAATCAAGTTAGCTTTCACACACACACACACACAGAGAGAGAGAGAGAGAGAGAGAGAGAGAGAGAGAGAGAAGATGGAGGAGTGGGCAGAAGGTGTGTATAGTCCAGAGCAGAATGAGACTTTGATGATACATTTGGAGTCATAAGTACTATCTAAAATTGGAAATAAATTGTTGACTGTACTTGATTTCTGCAGAAAAACAAAGACGAGAGCTACCAAAGTTCCACGGCTGTTTGGTGTAATGTCACTGTAAGTAGCCAAGAGAGTTTACGTCAGAAAAAGTTAAGTATAAAGGAAACAGCAATTATGTCTGATAAGCTGTAGCTAAAATTGGAAATAAATTACTGACAGGCATAAATCCAAATGGAAGTACACCACAGGAAACAGAAAACAGGCTAAAATCTGTACAGGAACAAAGTCTACTAGTATCATTTGACAATGTCTTTCTTAACAAATCGGAATGAGGTGAGGATAAACTCGAGTAAGCGCACATTAAGCAATTAAAGCGGTGACTTAATGACTGCTGCCAGGAACTTGCAACTTCCTTGGAAGTTTTAAAACTTGTCATTCTACACACACAATAAATGGATGCCATTTTGTCGTCCCCCCCCCCTCTGAGTGCCACAAAGACAAATGTATTGGTCACTCATGGTGGAGGTTTGTGTGCTTGTTGCTTTGAATCACTTACATTCAAGGTAAAGTGTAGCTTGCAAAAAGTTATTGGTTCAGTTGTTTCCTATGCGACTACAGAGAATTGTGAGAATCCAGAGGTCTGGAGGGTGGCAACACACAAACAGGCCTTTTCTGCAGTGGCTCCGCATTTGTGGAATTCTCTCCCCAGGGAGGCTTGCCTGGCACCTTCATTATACACCTTTAGGTGCCAGGCAAAAACATTCCTCTTCAACCAGGCCTTTGGTTGACTAATATATCCTTTTTGATGTGTTTGTGTGATGGGGTGGGGTGGGGGGGCAGGGTTATTGTTTTATTTTGTACTTTGTTTATTTATCCTGTAATTTTAAGCTGTGAACTACCCTGAGATCTATGGATGAAGGGCATTACAGTACAAATTCAATTAATTAAGAATAAGAACAATTTCCAATGTTGCTGTCCCTCTGTTCTTCATAATTAGGAAATGTTACCTAACTTGGCAAGGGTCACCATGTCTCAGATAGATGCCTACCAGTACACTTCCAGTCATGCTGAAGGAATTTGTGTTTCATAAATGACATTCTTAATTTACTAAGTGTACACAAAAACAAAGACATATGCAGTCATCAGACAGGCACTGTCTGAAAAAATGAAAGAGTGGAACTGAAAGAGGGAGTTAAGAGTAGCTTTGCCTTATCACACTTGGGTACAAAGTGACTACAACCCCATTAACCAGGCAGAAAGCCTTAAAAACAAAAGAGTGACCTACCATGTGGCTTAGGCCTATGGCAAAGATTATCCTTCTTCCTCCCCCAAGCTAATGTTCAACGACACATATGCCTTCTATGAGCCACTAGGTCTAAAGCTCTTTAGTTGAAGTCACTAGGCCAGGCATTCCCAAACGCGGCCCTCCAGATGTTTTGGGACTACAATTCCCATCATCCCTGACCACTGGTCCTGTTAGCTAGGGATGATGGGAGTTGTAGTCCCAAAACATCTGGAGGGCCGAGTTTGGGGATGCCTGCACTAGGCTGTGCTTCTAGAGCAGGAATGGGGAACTGTTGACTCTCCAAGTTGTTACTGGGCTCCAACTGCCATCAGCTGGAGCTGCCGTGGTCAACAGTCAGGGATGATAAGAACTGTAGTCCAACAACATCTGAGGCACAGGTTCCTCATCTCTGTATTAGAGTAAACTTGCTATGGGTCGAGAGATGGTGAAGCTCAGTGTTTGAAGCTGAGATATTAAAGGTAGGAACTAAATGGCACCTTAAACCTAGGTTATGGGTGCAACATTGGAATGTCTAGGCACACTTTTTAAATAACAAGAATACAAAGCTGAAAATGAATGGACTGCAGCTAAAATATTATGTTCATTTTTTCACATGGTCTAGTCCTTCTCCTAGCCATCCCCCTAACATTCTTAAGAGGGTATCTTCTCCAGTATTCAGAGAGTAGCTGCAAATGGGGAGGCAGAAAAGGGTCCTCCTTTCCTTCCACTCTGCAGATTTAATCTGAAATCTTAGGCACAATACTGCACCCAGAGCTCAGAAACTGCTCGCGCTAATGAAATTCCCTGTCACAGAATGCACAGAATGCACCTAGAACAATGGGAACAACACACACGCAGTGACAAAGGGAGGCCAGGTCCATGCCATATCATCAACCTGTTGGCCACTTTGAGTTTTTGAGCAAAAAGCACCCTGCAGATGTGCAGAGATTTTGAGCCTGACCAGAGTGACTTTGATCTTCAATACAAAAAAGGAAAGAGGGACCAGAAGTCCCTCAAACTCAACAATCTCAAAACTGCCCATGTTGTAGAGTGCAATCCAAAGCCCTTGCCATTGGTGGGAAGGCTTGATGGGTAGAGGGCAGAAGTTAGGGAGCGGGCAGGAAAATTTCCCAACCCTGCCTGTGCCCCATTCCCCCAAACTCCCCATTTTAGGGTATTCTGCTGCCTACCACCATTTGGGTAGGAGCATTGAGGTATTTCTTGCCGGCAGGAATCTCCCACTGGCAGAGGTCAGCAGTGCCAGACAGGGCTAAACAGAGATATCTCTGCCTCATCCAATTCTCTCTGTCTAGCCAAGCCTCCTCTAGTGGATTGGGAATTTGACTTACTCTGCCTTTAATAATTTTATTTATTAAAATGTCATCCTGCAGCAAAGTGCATGGAAACATTTACTCCCATGTGTGTTCAACTAGTTGACTGGCCTAACCCTTTGAACACGTCTGTTTCTCATATAAATGCAATAAAATACATCATGAGCCACAATACAAACTGTGTTTACTTAGGAGCAAATGCACTTGTATTGCTTCCAAGTAAACATGGCAATTCTGAATCTCTGCAGTCATTTGTTTGCCAACCTGGCTGCCTTGGAGTGCATTGCAATTTGCAAACTTGTCTCTTGGTCTCCTGCAGACAGGAGCAGCTACAGGGAACACAGTCACACTGTATTGCCTAGGCAACCAGACAAAGCTAGGTTTCCCATTCATCCTTCTTTCCCAAGCTGTTAGCCACACCCCAAGCAATCCTTGTTTACTAGGGTTAAATTAGTGAAGCAGTCCATAAATTAATGCAGGGAACAATAGTTGGTGTTCACTGAAATGTTTCTTCTCAAAGTACTGTACTAGGTTAATTTAATGCACATTGGCTGAATTGTCATTTCTCACCAGTTCAACCTTCTAAGGCAGCAGATTTCAACTGTTTCAGACCTGAGACCCACCTTTAATGCAATCCAGTGGAAGGCAGACACTTCCTCTTGTCCAACCACTTCCCCCCAGGAAAATTTGCTCCTTCCTATTCCCGGAACTAGGTTGACAGTCCAAATCCCTGTGGCGGAGTGAGCTCCCGTTGCTCGGTCCCTGCTCCTGCCAACCTAGCAGTTTGAAAGCACAAAGTGCAAGTAGATAAATAGGTACCGCTCTGGCAGGAAGGTAAACGGCATTTCCGTGCGCTACTCTGGTTCGCCAGAAGCAGCTTAGTCATGCTGGCCACATGACCCAGAAGCTGTACGCCGGCTCCCTCGGCCAATAAAGCGAGATGAGCGCCGCAACCCCAGAGTCGGTCACGACTGGACCTAATGGTCAGGGGTCTCTTTACCTTTATTCCCAGAACTGTTCCTTCAACTTTTTCCTCTCTCGTTGCTGGGTTTCTGGACAGCTAAAGTCTCCTAATTCTCAGCCATGGACTGTCAACAGTTTGTCCTGGTGATAGACTTTATCAGCACCCCCTGACTGCGTGCTCTGCAGGTGATTCTCCTTTAGTGGCTGATTAATTAAGGCTCTGACTTTCACTGTTGCTTTATTTCTCCCTGCAAATCACTGCTGTGATTTCCAGCATTCTGCGATAGGATGTTCTGATTGATTACGTGACTGCCTTTATTTGCTCCTTCTTGGCTCAATCACACCAGCTCATAGGCGACATGATCTGTTTCCCAAGACCTGTTTTACATGCACCGCACTTCCCTAGGTCATGAGACATTCTCGGGGCAGTGCAGCACAATTGCTATGTATGGCATTGTGCTAGTTTCCTTTGGATGAGAGAGCATTGGAGACTTGTGCTGCCTTTGTAATAGTGCCTTTATTTCAAATAATTCAACACAACATATTGGAAGCAGATAGGCACTTGTTCAGCAGGTTCCCAGAGGACAGCTGGAACACAGCTAGCCCCAAGGGTCAGCATGCCTGAGCATATGCTGATGGCAGACACCCTAGTAGGGAACCCATTGCTCTCCACTATTGCAGCCTGTGGTCTTCTGGGTACCTGTTCCAGTGTACCACTATAGGCAGGACTGAGGTTTTGGGTACCAGCCAAGGTGCCCAAAGGCTAGGATAAAAGAAGGAAGATAGAACAAGTAGCCAACCTGTGCATCATTTCTCTGTGGTTATCTCAGCAAATATTGTTGTTGTTTAGTCGAGTCCGATTCTTTGTGACCCCATGGACCAGAGCATGCCAGACACTCCTGTCTTCCACTGCCTCCTGCAGTTTGGTCAAACTCATGTTGGTAGCTTTGAGAACACTGTCCAACCATCTCATCCTCTGTTGTCCCCTTCTCCTTGTGCCCTCAATCTTTCTCAGCATCAGGGTCTTTTCCAGGGAGTCTTCTCTTCTCATGAGGTGGCCAAAACATTGGAGTCTCAGCTTCAGGATCTGTCCTTCCAGTGAGCACTCAGGGCTGATTTCCTTCAGAATGGATAGGTTTGATATTCTTGCAGTCCATGGGACTCGCAAGAGTCTCCTCCAGCTCCATAATTCAAAAGCATCAATTCTTCGGCGATCAGCCTTCTTTATGGTCCAGCTCTAACTTCCATACATCACTACTAGAAAAACCATAGCTTTAACTATATGGACCTTTGTCAGCAAGGTGATGCCTCTGCTTTTTAACAGCTGTCTAGGTTTGTCATTGCTTTTCTCCTAAGAAGCAGGCATCTTTTAATTTTGTGACTGCTGTCACTATCTGCAGTGATCATGGAACCCAAGAAAGTAAAATCTCCTTGTCCCACATAGAGATTTCTCAGGAGAGAGATGAGGTGATCAGGCACTTCCATTTCTTTAAGAACTTGCCATAGTTCAGCAAATATTACAGAGATGTAGAGCAGAAAGTATGGCAGAAAGAACAGTGTGAAGAGACCTCCCTGCCAAAAGAGCAGGGAAGATAGCACAAATGCACAGCTCTAGTTCTCCTGCCATTCAAAGTGGTTTTTTCACCTAGGTGAGTGCATGCATCAACCCCATATTGTACAGAATCCAAATAGTGCCATTGAATCTTCACAATATAAATTTTTGACCATTATTAAAGGCCTCTCACTAAGTAAACTGTGTCTTAAAAAAAAAATCAAGGGTGTATTAAAGGGTGTGTAGCATTTATGTATGCAATGTGCGCATATATATATATATTTCACACACACTCGTGGAATTTTTAAATACCCGCTTTTTTCTTAAACTAAACCAAACTTTAAAAAAATTACAGCCTTGTTCCTTTTCACCTGTAATTGCAGAGCTTGTGCAACATGGTTTAGCCCCAAGCTAAATTTTATTATCAGGTTATAAACCTGGAAAACTAGAGATTTATAAGGGAAATTGCAATTCAATGTTACTTTTGTGACTGCATGGCCATAATTTAGGATCCTGTTCTTTCACGTTGTAATAACTATTTATCCCTTAGGGGAAGGGGTTATGTTTTTTAAACCTCTTCTCCAGACAATTAATGCCAGTGAATTATAATACCCTTTCTCTGCTCTTTCATAGGCTGCTGCTGCTGGAAGCTTTCAAATTCCAAAATTTGGAGTGACTAAATAATAAAATGCTCTGGAAAGTATTAGATGGCAGAGTGAAGTGGTGTCATGTTGCTCACCTAACCACGAATCTGGACTCTTATATTTAGAGAAGTTTATCTAGATGCTAGGCTGGACCTCAAACAGAAGTGATAATCCTTCATTACATATTTCATTACATATATGCCACCTATCTGGCAGGGTTGCCCCAACCCCTTTGGGTGGCTCCCACCAAAATATTAAAAACACAACAAAGTAACAGCCATTTAAAACTTCCTTGATGCCTTCAGATGTCTTCTGGAGTTCAAATAGTTGTTTATCTGTTTGACATCTGATGGGAGGGCATTCCATAGGGCTGTATCTGTGGCCTCTTTTAAGGGGACTGGCTCTATGAAGACTTGTCTTTTATTTATACAAGATGTATAGGGGAGTGTGTGTGTTTAGTTTTTCATTTATTGTGATTCTTATAATTGGCTTTAGTATTTTTACTGTGTCTGTAAGTCACCTCGAGTCATTTCTATGAGTAATGCAACATTATAGTATCATATCATATCATAAACGTAACATAACATAACATATAATAGGTGGGATTTTTCCAGGTGGCAATATGTAATGTGCACACAGGGCCGGATTTGGGTGGTGCTGTGGTCTAAAACACTAAGCCTCTTGGGTTTGCCGTTCAGAAGGTCGGCAGTTCAAATCCCCGTGACGGGGTGAGCTCCCGTTGCTCTGTCCCAGCTCCTGCCAACCTAGCTCACAAGTGCAAGTAGATAAATAGGTACTGCTGCGGTGGGAAGGCAAATGGCATTTCCTCGTGCTCTGGTTTCCGTCATGGTGTCCCGTTGCACCAGAAGTGGTTTATTCCTGCTTGCCGCATGACCCAGAAAGCTGTCTGTGGACAAACGCTGGCTCCCTCGACCTGAAAGTGAGATGAGCGCCGCAACTCCATAGTTGTCTTTGACTGGACTTAGCCATCCAGGGGTCCTTTTTCCCTTTACTATACAGTGGTTAAGAACTTAATTCGTTCTGGAGGTCTGTTCTTAACCTGAAACTATTCTTAACCTGAAGCACCACTTTAGCTAATGGGGCCTCCTGCTGCCGCCGCGCCACCATCATGTGATTTCTGTTCTCATCCTGAAGCAAAGTTCTTAACCCAAGGTACTATATCTGGGTTAGCGGAGTCTGTAACCTGAAGTGTCTGTAACCTGAAGCGTCTGTAACCCGAGGTACCACTGTATATATATATATATGTGTGTGTGTGTGTGTGTGTGTGTGTGTGTGTGTAGTTCTACACTCACCTGATATTTTCTGAGAGGGTGGCATATAAATACTTTCATAAATAAATAAGAAATGGACACAATGTGTCATGTGCTTCAAAGTCTAGTAAGAAGTAAAATCTTATAACTGGACCAGAAATGGCAGAGCAAGGCTAGAGGGTTGGTTAAGTTGGTTGATGTCCAGGAGAGCTATACTTTCTTTTTTTTACAAGGGACAAAAGGTAGATTGGGAATTAATGTTATAATACAGTTTTCCAGACAGCAATGTGTTTTATGGCGGGGGTTGGGGGTGGGAGAAGAAGCAAGTGAACAATGATGTTTGCATATATATTTAGACTCTACCCGCAAGCTCTTGTCCTCTATGGTTTTCAGTGATATTCTGTCGAATGCTGGAGTTAAAGTGCTTTCTGAAGCAGCATAATAAAAACATATGTTTTCTATACAGAGAAAAACACATACACTCCAAATATATTTGGAAATACATTATTATCAGTCAACAGTGTTCTGACTTTTTATGCCATCAACTTAGCTTTTATGTGATGTTACCAAGCAACAGAAGTTATCTATTCTGCTGTTATTATACACAATACTTTGGTGTTTCAATGAAATCAGATATCAAATGAGTAGGATGAAATTTTCCCCATGAACCATGTATCACTGATGGATAAAAGCAGTAGAAATAAATCAGACGTATGCTAGACTCCCCTATAGGTTGTAAATTTCAATAACTACTGTTCTGCCTATGTTGTGTAAGGAACTGTTCTTTCCTCTTTCTCTTTTTGATACTGCAACAAACCTTATCAAGACTCTATCAGACAGTGGACATAATTAAAGCTATATTTGTGATAAGCCTCTGAGGTTCGAAGGGAATTTATTGTGGTAAACCCCAAGTGTGTGTGTGTGTGTTTTTAAAAAAATGTTCTGCTGTCAAGATCCGAGCAACCCACAAAAATTGCTCTTTCAAAAGTAATTTCTTTTTGTTATCTAATAATTTAAAATCTGAATCCCATAAGACACTGAACACTGCTTTTTAATTTTATCTCCCAACTTTTCCCTGAGGAAGTGTTGGAGCCAAACTAGATAGGGTGAATTGGCAGATTATTGAAACATAATTTTGAGATGATGTACAGATGATTTAGTCAAACGGCATATCTCTATTCTGGAAATAAGGTGGTTTCAAGTGGTCAGTTGTTAACAAAAGAACATCAGATTCTTAAAAGTTTCAGCAAACTGCTTTTCAAAAAGAATGCTTTTCACTTTCCCTTCACATTAGTGATTTCGCTACTAAAAGAACAATTTTGCTGTCGGGTTAGAATATGTCATCTCAGAGACGATAGCAACATCTCCTTTGATGTTGAAGAGTAAAAGAAAAAGCAAATTCAGGTATATTTTGTACCCAATGACTGTTTTAGTAGCATAAAATACTGCCTTTAAATGGTCTGCTTTCAGATTATCTTTTTTTACATTGACTTGTTTGCTGTGGAAGTCATGGGAAGTCTGGGAATGTTCTGGGGACACATCCTGGCTGCACTCTCATTTAATGCACAGAGTCTTAACATTAGGGAAAGGATGGCAGCTGAGTTGGCAGGTGCTAGAGGAAGTGAGCAAGTCTTGAGGCACTCCAGGACAGCTGTGCATGTCATGTGATAGCCTTCCCCCACCTAAACCAGGTGTGGGAAAACCTTGACCCTCCAGATGTTGATGAACTCCAACTCCCATCAACCCCAACAAGTATGACCAATGGCCAGAGATGATGGGAGCTCTAGCTCTGCAACATCTGGAGAGCATAGGGTTCTCCTCACCTTGTTCTAAGCCCATGTTTCGCAAACTTGGGTCTCCAGCTGTTTTAGGACTACGATTCACATCATCCCTTAAAACCAACTTTAATTTTTTAACCATTTTGAAACACAGTTTCCTATGCTGGGAAGATTACAGGGAGATAGGCTCATATTTTTTATGTATGGTGGAGTTGCACAATGTTATACTCCTTTAATGGTGTTTCACACTATTTCCAAAATTATGCAGCAATCTCTTCCATCCAATTGAGCTCTGGCCTAGCGATCATCAGACTCAAATTGAAACAATAACCTTAAATGCAGAGACTTATATTATTATTTTTCTATTGTCAGCAGCTCGATTAACAATAGCCCAAGACTTGAAACAATGTATAGAAATCCCCATTGACATCTGGGTAAATAATATCTGAAATGCCTTACTCACCACAGAAAGGTAATTAAAGGCACTTCAAAAGCAGACACTTTTGGCGAGACTTGGCTTCCAATCTTTTCCTTTATAAAGGAGACAGACGATACTTTTATTACAACAACAACACAAGAATCTCTGTGGAGAGGATACTTGAATTGACAATGCATAAATAAACGTATTGCTTGTGTACTGTGTACCACATATGAAGCTTAATGAGAATGTACCACTGGACGGGTCTCTGTAGTTATATGTCATTCTTGTATTTGCATGAAAACCAATAAAATTATTGGTGGGGGAGAAACATAATTTCTAACTGCAAAATGGCAACAGCACAGGCATTCTCATGGGCTACCTTGCCCACAAGGTCTCACTCTGGTACAATGTAATGCTCCTCTGAGGAGGGTAAAAAAGTAAAGGTAAAGGGACCCCTGACAACTCTAGGGTTGAGGCGCTCATTTCACCTTATTGGCTGAGGGAGCCGGCGTACAGCTTCCGGGTCATGTGGCCAGCATGACTAAGCTGCTTCTGGCAAACCAGAGCAGCGCACGGAAACGCCGTTTACCTTTGCACCGGAGCGGTACCTATTTATCTACTTGCACTGGCATGCTTTCAAACTGCTAGGTTGACAGGAGCAGGGACCGAGCAACAGGAGCTCACCCCGTCGTGGGGATTCAAACCGCCAATCTTCTGATCGGCAAGCCCTAGGCTCTGTGGTTTAACCCACAGCGCCACCCACTTTTTATCCGAGGAGGGTAGAGACTGGCAGTTCTGCCACCGCTAATGCAGCAAAACATTTTTTAAAAAGTAGAGGAAGGAAAAGGCAGGGGGAAGAGAGATGGAGAGTCTGCTAACAGAAACACTAATTAATATCGCCTCCATCCTTTCCTTTCTTTGTTCAACATCTGTCTCGCTCATGGTTCTGCATGCATAAAAAGCAAGTATACTTACGAAACCTTGGGGAAAGTGAAACCTTTTCTTATTTAATAAGAAAATTCTCAGCTCTCATGAGGTAAATTTGACCCTTTCCAATGTAGTTGTGAGGGTAACAATGGATTTGCATCGCTGAAAGGAATGGATACAGATGTGGTACACTATCTAAAATGGCCTCCTAATTTATGACATTTTGTTTGTTTATTTAAAAAGCAAAACATGCAAACAAAGCAGAACTACCTAAATGGACACATTGGGCACAACATGAAGGAGATTACACTTGATTATTTGTTATGCATCTTATTAGAAGTTTCAAAAGAGGTGAAATTGAAATGTCCCCCGTTTTGTTTCACATGCAGATTGTGGCATAGTTAATCATAGGATCAGATGGATGTCCTTTCAAAGATGCGAGTATAAGGGCAAATTGATTCATGGCTCATGTTATGCAATGTCAGCATCTATTGTTATCTTTTTCCCTTTGTCCATGTCATTCCTATTAATAGCCTAAGTGGCACTCTGCGCTTGCAGCGTTCTCCTTCCTTGTCAGTCACTTCAGAAGTTGCTTTGCACAGGTAATTTCTCTACTGTGGATTTCAACATAATACATCTGTGATTAGTTGAAATTGGCAGCTCAAGCTCTCTCTCTCTCTCCCCTTAAATACTCACATTGATTAAATATTCTTTCAGCTTTGACATTGTCAGGTTGCATTGGCCAAATTCAGGAACATGGCAAAGAAGTTGTCCTTTTTGTGTGTGTTTCTTCTGTGTCGGCTTGTACATTTTATTTTAATTTCCATTCCAGCAATTCAGGCAATTGAGTAAGAAAGAAAATTCTGTTGCAGCATGCAGAAGGCAAGATTAAACATTGACTCACTCAGCTACTTAACAAAAAAGGGCGAAAGCACATAGTAATAGAAATACCATCTACGTTGATTTAGAGTGTTAGTCTCTCAGCTTTGTTCTCTCTAAAGTGCCTAGTGGATTACATCCTTGTGAATTACATTGCGGCTGACCCAGTGTCAATGATCAAAACAGCATTCCGACAAACAAATAGAGCTGATTTGATTTGCAGATGAAATCCATGTGCTCCTTGCCTTTGACAAATATACGAGCCGGAACACATATGCTGGTATGTAAATGTTAGATTCATACATTTCTGAATTACCTTGCTATGGTCCAGGATGTCAGAGGACTCCAAAGAAAATGAAAAAGGAAGCAGAAATGACTGCAGTTCATGTGTTCTCCTCTGGTCAGAAATGGAAACCAGTCAAGCAAATGTGACCTGCATTCTTCACACTGTATTCTCCAGCTCCCTCTCCACAGGAGCAGACTCCTTCTTCCTGGACTAGGCCTTGGACACTGCTTCCACTGGCACCCAGCTCTCCTCAGTCCCTGCCTCCTTCATCATTGCCACCTCACAGGCCAGGCGAGCCCTCACCTCTCAGCCAGCCCAGGGATGAAGCACAAGTGGGTGACCGAGGACACTGGCAGACGAAGGTACAGGTGGGGGGTGGGAGGTATTAGTTTCTGTTTGCCACTTGTCAGCTCCTTTGGAGTCACAAGACTCTGTTTACATTCAACACATTCCATACTGTTGGAAGTCTCACGGGAGATGGGAGACGGATGCGACGTACTGGTTTCCTGTTCCTTTGTTCCTTTGTTCCTTTGTTCCTTTTTTTCAGTTGTTCTCTGCTTTCATAGAGAGAGGATGTATTTTTCTTTGCTGTCTGCGAGACATAAAACTCTTTAGCCATGTAGCCATAAATCTCATCACTTCCGTGTGCTGCTTTGATTCTCTGCTGAATGGCAGGAGCTGGGCCTGAGGCCTCATCAAAGGCTCAGGTTGTTAATTATCGCCGGAGGGTGATTCTGGAAGATGACCTTATCAGCTCAGTCGTAACAGAGATGCCGACAGGAGGCGGCCCACCCCAGGTGCCTTCTGGGGGGAGTGACTACATGCCCCCCCGGGATGCTTGACACACACCGTGCACCACCAGGACGCGCGCCACTTGCCGTGCATCCCTGTGACATGCAGCCCCCCATGGTCAGCACGCCCCGCCCCCTGGGACATGTGCCAGCTACACCCCCAGATGTATGCCACTCCTGGTGCCGGAGCAGGTAGCTCCACCACTGACCAAGGAGAAGGAGACACAGCCCAGAAGGCACAGTCCAGGTGTAGCCTAATTCCTCATGGCTCCAGAATGTGGCAGAGGTTCAGCAGTGAGACTTTTTTAGGGGGGACATCTTGTTGCACCAGTGTGGTGTAGTGGTTAAGAGCGGTAGTCTCGTAATCTGGGGAACTGGGTTCGCGTCTCCGCTCCTCCACATGCAGCTGCTGGGTGACCTTGGGCTAGTCACACTTCTTTGAAGTCTCTCAGCCCCACTCACCTCACAGAGTGTTTGTTGTGGGGGAGGAAGGGAAAGGAGAATGTTAGCCGCTTTGAGACTCCTTGAAAGGGAGTGAAAGGCGGGATATCAAATCCAAACTCTTCTTCTTCTTCTTCTTCTTCTTCTTCTTCTTCTTCTTCTTCTTCTGTCATAATTTTGCTCCTGGGGCCACCATCTCCTGCCCCCTACACCTCTGGGCATGTGGAATTATAGGGTCTGGACAGTGGGCCAAGTGCTGTTGAATTCCAGTACTAAGCCTAGGGTCTAATACATCCAACAGATTCTGGGCCAGCTCAGTTTCACCCATTCCTCATCATCAGAACACCTTGTTTTGAGGTCTTCTATGGGCTTCTGCTGCTGCTGGGGATGCGGGTGATGTTGTGGTCTAAACCACTGAGCCTCTTGGGCTTGCCAATCAGAAGGTGGGCAGTTCGAATCCCTATGATGGGGTGAGCTCCCATTGCTCTGTCCCAGCTCCTGCCAACCTAGTAGTTCAAAAGCACGCCAGTGCAAGTAGATAAGTAAGTACTGCTGTGGCGGAAAGGTAAAAACAGTATTTCCGTGTACTCTGGCACTAGTCACAGTGTTCCATGTGGCAGAAGCGGTTTAGTCCTGCTGGCCACATCACCCAGAAAGCTGTCTGTGGACAAACGCCGACTCCCTCGGCCTGAAAGCAAGATGAACGCTGCAACTCCATAGTCACCTTTGACTGGACCTAACCATCCAGGGGTCCTTTACCTTTGCTTTACCTTACTGGGGATCCTACCAATGGGTCTCACTCCTGCTCACATGTTTGGCAGCAGGTGGGAGTGAGGCATGGCCTGGAAGGCTGAGCAGATGGACACATGCTCCAGACAAGCATAAGGATGTTGCTGCTGCTGCTGTTATGCATTGTTCTGTATCACCACCATCATCACCACCAGGGCTTTTTTTTTCCCTGTCAGAGCTCACTAGAGATCTGTTCTGGCACCTTTTTCTAGAAAAATAGCAGTTCTTTTTCTTCTTCTTCTTTTTCTTGTCGTCATATGTGACTTCCAAACTCATAGCTGTTATACATTTATACTTTTGATCCTTTCTTTTTGATAGCTTTTGATACTGGTCAACATTCCAGTTCTTCCAAAATGAACAACAACAACAAACAGACCCTTAGCACAAAAAGCAACACTCAGGTTGAATAAATATTTACTCTCAAGACTTCGGTTACAATGGAGGACAAGGGAGATAATGCAGAGCCATTAGCGTAATTGGAAATGAGGTGCTCAGGGGCACTGCGCAGAAATGCCGATCCGAGTATGCTATTTAAAAGAACAATTAATATAGCCAAATTTACTATTAATTGCTATTTTTTCAAGCTATTGTATCGTTAACCTTTTCCAGTGTAATTGTTTTCTCAGTATCAAATTGAACTCAATTTGTGTTGAAGGGGATAATAAAATCTAAAAATAAAATAAAAATCAAGCAAATGAATGAGAGTCTGCTAATACATTGGGTCTATATTTAAAAAGATGTCTGAGGTTCCCAGGGTTTTAAGAGTCAGAAATATTTGTACTTGTACCTGATAATTTGGTCAAATTTACAATGGGGGTGATGCTTCAGGGAGGGGGATATTTATAACAACTGAAGTAGCTGTGAAGCAGGTTAAGTGGCTCCCTCAATTTGGGGAAATGTCTACTTAATTAACCTGAGCTGCTCCTATTAATTAGCGAAATTTTCTATGATCATTCCATTGCCACAAAGGGTAAGGAGATAATTCCTTGCTATTCATGGCAGAAAGAGATGGTCTTAACTAAAATAAATGGCAGAGATGGTTTTAAGAACTCGCACCTAACCCAAGGGCAGCAAACCTATCAGTGTTCTTCAATCTTGGGTTCCCAGGAGATTGATTGATTGATTGATTGATTGATTGATTGATTTTGCATTTTTTTGAACCACTTCCTAGCCTGAGGCTGTCCTAGTTGTGAATGATAAGATAAAAATAAAGCATTCTCTGGCTGAAACACTGTGAGTCTCGTTACAGTTGTTTTCCGATGAGCTAATCTTCTATGCCACAGTAGTCCCAGTATGTTAAGGTGGAACCCAGTGATCTCTCTGTCATCGGCAGCATCATAACACAGCTCAAAATAACTTGGGGTCAATTGATTTTGGGGAAATAGTAGCCAGAACATAGGACTGTATTTATGTAGACTGCAATCCTGTACCCATTTACGTACTTGGGAGTAAGCCCCAATGAGCTCAGTAGGATTTACTTCTGAACAGAGATAAATTGGATTGCACTGATAGTGTTCCACTGTTAAACTGGGATTTTATGAATGGATGCCTCAACATTACACTGTGTGTGTGTGTGTGTGTGTTTTCTTCCTCCCAAGAAAGTCTTCGCAGTCTCATTTCTGCAGAAGTTTACAAAGTAACTCCAAGAGCACCAATTGTTGCATTTGAGAAGAGTTGTTTTTGTAAAGCAATGCATCATGGTATTCATTCATACTTCTAAGACTGTGTTTGAAACCACATGAACTTGATGAGTTTTTTAAAAAAATTAAAATTAAGGTAGCAGTACTTAGGATACACTACACATCTTTTTGATTCCCCTATTAACAAAGAAGCCTGGCATTTGATGTGTACTTTAATCTTATGTTTTCAAAACTGTCATCTGCATACCACAAATAGCCTGTGAAGCTATTTGGAGTGTTCTGCATCTGGCCTTCCACAGGAACTGGTGTCACTTTTCTAGAGAGAAATGATTCTCCATCTGGCTGTTCATATGTTCCTATAGGGTTTGTTCATTTGTTCTTGCAGGGGATAAGAGAGAGAGAGAGAGAGAGAGAGAGACTTTAAAATGCCATTTTGGAATGATAGTAAGCAGATATTTAATAAATGACAGTTGGGGAAAATGTATGTCTACAAACATTTTTATAAATGACTGTTGAGCCAAAAGATTTATAAATTACAATTTTGTAGTGAGTATTAGAATATAGCACAACTGTCTCTAACCAGAATCCTAAATGTGTCTTACACACACACACACACACACACACACACGACTTTAAAATACATATTTTAAATGTATCTCTCTCATGATACTCAGGTGCAACTCATAGCAGAGAGGGCTCTAGGCAAGGTTGTATCGTCAGAATAATAAGTAAATAGAGGCCTTATCAATGTAGAAAAGGTCCTATTCAGAATGGGATTAATATGATTGAGCCATACTTTCATACCTCCCTCCCTAGTCTTTTAGCCAGAAGGGCAGATTCACACCCAGCCCTCCCCAACCAGGTGAGTTCCAGATGTTTTGGATTCCAGCTACCATCATCTCTTACCTTTACCCAAGCTGAATGGAACTGAGGACACTTGTAGTCTAAAATATCCAGGAAGTTGGGGAAGGTTGTTATAGCTAAGCTCTGAGCCAGAAGGCTTCAGCAGACACAAAAATCAATGCTGGTCCTGCTCTGAAGATGGAACAAAAGTGTCCCACCCTTGAGAAGAAGTCTTAAGAGTCTTCCACCCAAGAGAAGTCTTCCACCCAAAATGAGGAAGTGGAGTGGGACCTTGTAGGACCTTTGGCCCAATTATATTGGGGCAGCTTTCTCACTCCTTGCTTGAAGCATCTGCCCTCCCACCCGTTGGCAGTGTAGACCATGCTAGTTGCCCTTTGTGAACTGAGTAGGATTTTATTTTTATTTTGATGGGGATGTCTTTGATTGGCCTTTAGTGCTCCCCTTCTTTCATCAACTCCATACTACCTGGAATTCTGATTCACCATGTCTCTCAAGTCTTCCTTATGGGTGTGTGGACAAAATAATGGACCCTCCAAGTGTTCACATTTTCCAGGGACAGTCTCGGATTTATAGAAGCCGTCCTGGTTTCTGATTTGATCCCAGAATGTCCCGCTTTTCCTTAGGATGTCCCTATTTTCATCAGAGAAATGGGAGGGTATGGTTATGTGACCCCCGAGCCAAGGAGATAAGTAACTATACAACCTTTAGAAGACATTTAAAGGCAGCCCTTTATAGGGAAGTGTGTGTGTGTGTGTGTCTGTGTCTGTATCTGTATCTATATCTATATCATCTATATCTATATCTATATCTATATCTATATCTATATCTATATCTATATCTATATCTATATCTATATCTATATCTATATCTATATATCTAATCTGCCCAGAGTGACTGGGGCAGTCAGATGGGCAGGGTATAAATAATAAAATTATTAATACTATTATTATGGAATTTGATGTCCATATTTTCATCAGAGAAATGTTGGAGGGTATGAAATGCTGTTGCTATCATACTTCAAAATACATCATAGTTGACCTGCTCGCTCCTTCCTTCCTTCCTTCCTTCCTTCCTTCCTTCCAGTGGGCTAGTTTGAGGAATTCAACAGGTATACAGGAAAAACTTTATATTGATGTGCTGCTTTCCGTTTGGTCTCTTAAGGCCTCTGTACCCAGTGGCTACAACCCAACAGTGAGTTCATCTTGCTTAAATCCATTGGTTTCAATGATCCTAACCTCTTCTGAGAATGTAAGAGAACTTCTCCCAACCTTGCACTCCACAGTCAGCACTCCATGTCCACTGAGCACACTGAGTCCTCATTGGGCTGTTTTGAGGATGACCTTTTCAAACCACCATCTCTGATAGGGTATTTCCCCTCAATTACACCCCCTGCCCAACTTCTGCAAACCTTGAGATTTTCCCAAATCACTCGATACCTTACTCTTGTGCATGTGGGTGGTGCAAGTTCACAACCACACCGCTGAAGACTGGAATTTATATACATTATGTTCTCTCATCAGACCTATAGCAGGAAACAGCAACACCCTGAACTGATTGGAGGGAAATAAGACTACAAAGTATGGCGTAATAATACAGGGTTATATTCATTGTAGTGGTAAGCAAATTGTTTTGTTAGCGCAATGATTTGTCCTTGTGCAACGAATGTTCTCTACTTCTCTTCTTCCTGAACCTCTCCTAAATCTGTTCTGGTAATTTCCCCAAACTCCCAAAGCAGTTTAGGGGAAGGTTCAGGATGCATGTGAGGGAGGAGAGTGGGAAAGTCCCATGGCGCCTTGAGCTAGGGCAGCTACTGAGATGAATACCACCCTATGAGAGTCCTTTTGATTCATGTCTACTTCAGTGTGCAAAAGGAAGCTCTCTGCCAACAATTGCAAGTGATGTCATTGCCATTTAAAAATTCCATAAGAGTTTTGCTGTCTCACTGAAGGTGGTATGTCTAGATAAACTTCGGTCATTCCGACTGATAATGTGCTGCACCTGATTGTGAATTATCTTTTATTCCTACAGAGATTTGCATTCATTATAATTGCAGAATGCCAAAAGATTAAATTCTGAATCTCTTCCAGTGACATGTACATTTGATAGCATTATGCATTTGTGATTTAATGGTCTTGGGAAGCTTAAATTGTATTAAAGTTTTATTAACCAAGGATTTTCTCTGTGTAATTGAATAACTCCAAACACTCAAAGCTTACATGAATTAATGAAGATTAAAACCATACAATAAGTAACAAAGTGAGACTTAAATTTCACAGCAAGTATATGTAAGTTGAAATAAAGTTTGAAGAAAAGCAATGCTGACAGGTCACAGTTAGCTGTTTAAAAGTACTTTATGCATATATAGATACACTACCATCAACTAAGTATTTCCATAATGGCTTTTGGAGGGAGAAATGACATTCTTACTATATAGTTATTCCAACCTATAAATGTTTATGTGTCCATTCCATGTAGTATGAGCAAGCATTATTGAATATAGAAGAAGGCTTATTTTCAGGCCATTACATGAATCCTAGTTCCACAGATTCTATTAAAGTCACATTATGGGCCTTGAACAATTACAAACTGAGCTTTTTACATCACGCCAGCCAGTTGTGAAGCTTTGGATAGCATTTGGAGTGTATTTTGTGAGGATGGTTTTGTGATACAAATTGGCGAGCTCTTGTAAAGAGAAAATGAGTATGTAGTTTGATTGCACAGTTTGGTAGAACGTAAAGTGCTTAACTTTTATTATTCCAGGTGAAGACTATACAATTTGGGGAATAAAAATTAAGGCTGCAACACAAACCCTCTTTGCACTAGGATGGGATGGATGTGGATTGAGCGGAGTTGATCCTCCACCCAGCCGTGCCAGCATCACTCTACTGGTCCCTGTTTTCCCCATCAAACAGGGAGGCAGAAATGTTGTTGGTGCAATCCTATTGGCCGTAGCCCATGGAAAACCCAAAAATAGTGAGGAGGTGAACTGGACCAGAACCCACTGGATCTTGACCCAGTCCAGCTGCCATTATTTCATCCAGGCCCAACCATGGTTCCAGCTCCAGGGGATGAAAGGGTCTTCGGCCCCCTCAATATTTGTGGGCAGGGAGCTGAGCCCCCAAATATTGAGGGGGGCAACATTCCCCGCTGGTGCTGCTGGGTGCCCTCTGGATGCCATAGCTTCCGCCCGGGAGCCCAGGGGCTGGGTGGGGGCTGGGACGAGTGAGGCCAAAGATCACCCTTGTGTACCCGAGCTTCCACCTGGCAGCCTGAGAGTCCAAGAGCCAGGTGAGAGCTGGGACGAGTGAGGGTGAAGGTTGCTCTACTGTGCCCACACCTCCTGCCAGCCTGGAAGCCCAGGAGCTGGGTGGGAGCTGGGATGAACAAGGATGAAGATCACCCTCCTGCACCCACGCCTCTGCCTGGCACATGTTGGACCCCCTCATGTGGGGGGCAGGTCAGCGCCCCTGAGCTTCAGACTGTGTTATGGATTGGTTGGATGCAGAGGGGTGGTGAGAGGCACCAGCTGGGGAATCTCCAAGAGGAAGAAGGCTCAGAGCCAGGGGATTGGTGGTGGGATGACAATGAGTGGTCAAAAGGAGAAGAAAGAGCAGACTGAGAGGAGGCGGTGTCAGAAGCAGAGGAGGTAACAGGATTTGGTGAGCAAGAAGAGGCTGTGGCAGAGGGCAGTTCAGACTCAGAGGCAGAAGCAGAGGCTGGAGGAGAGTGAGGCCAGGAGACAGAGAGGCAGATTGCTGAAGAAGCCAGGGAGTCTCTCCCACCTGCTGCAACCAGCTTCCCTCCCCACTGGTCTCCTAGAACATGCAGAGAAGTGAACAGTGCAGAACAGTGCAAACTGCAGGTGCAGTTTGCGACTGCTTGGGAAAAACCCCTGAGATGAGGAGCCTTAAAGTGGTGGCAAGACCCTTCAGTCCTCGCAACTGCCTCTTTGGAGAAAGACCTACTGGGAAGAGTTGCTGGGATCATTAGACCTGCACTGTTTGGGTTTCTTGAATAGAGGATTAACTTCACCGGCACCATGTTTCGATTTGATTGCTGACCTGTGTTATTCATGCTCACACAATTAACACCATGTCAAATGTGCCCCTTACTTCTTTTTGAAGCTCTTTCTATGCCACTTTCTCTTCATGGACTAATTTGCCATCCAATTTCATTTGAAGTGGATTTAAAGGGTTAGAGTGGGGGATTCAGGAAGAAACTAAAGCAGGGTGTAAGAAACCCTTCAGATGTTACGGGATTTCATTAGCCCAAAGCCAACATAGCCAATGCCAGGAGTGCCAACTTGGCCTCTTGATCATGGGTGTCTGGGGCCATGGGTGCCCTGGCAGTGAAATTTGTGGGTGCCCTGCCCCTTCATGAGGAATTTTGTGGGTGTTTGGGCACCCAGGGCCCTAGGGAGATGGCAACTATGGCCAATAGTCAGAACTGATGAGAGTTGCAGTCCAAAAATATCCAGAGAGCTTCAGGTTACCCATTCCAGACCTAAGGAAACACTTGAGTCAAAGGGGTTTGTGAAAAACAAAACAAAAACTGGATTAGCGTAATCGAGTGAGCATGATTCTCCTCCCCGCTATATATGTTGATTGTCCTCACTTTTTTGCCTAGCATGGGAAATAATTCCAGACATGGCCAGAGGCCCTTCGTATTTTCTTTTTCCTCAAATGGATCCTCTGGCATGAAATAAAACTGTTGTTAGCCGTGGAACACCTAAAAGCATACTCCTTAACATTTATCTGATGAAATAGGGATAGCTTTCAACATATATAAAAACATAATAAAACACTAAACATTGAAAGAAACTTCCCTACACAGGGCTGCCTTCAGATATCTTCTAAATGGTGTGTGGTTGCTTATCTCCTTGGCGGGGGGGGGGGTCACATAACTCCATACCCTCCAACATTTTTCCAATGACAATAGGGACATCCTAAGGAAAAACGGAACATTCAGGATCAAATCAGAAAATGAGGTGGCTTCTGTAAATCTGGAACTGTCTCTAGAAAATAGGGACACTTGGAGGGTCTCAAACAGCCCTTAGATTATCTCCATCACTTCCTGTGCTCGGTTAGGCTCAAGTGTAAGTAGACCAAAGACAAACAAGGCAATAAATCAAGGATAGATCTCTTCGCTTTAAGCAGCATTCAAGTAATGAGGGAACCAAGTTAACAGGGTATGCAATAAACCTCATGTTCCAGAACCTGTAAATACCTACATGTGGTTCCCTGCTAGGCATCTGCAATAAACTTTTTCTTTGTTTAGTTTTTTGGTGCCTCTCTAAGAGCAATGGGCTCCACTGATGTCAGTTATGCTCCTTGGGAGTTGCTATGCTCTATAAAGTCATCACTGCTGTGATACATTTGCAACAGATTTGCATTCTAAAAACCTCTTAGGAATGCTGATTAAATGCATACAGATGGCAATGTGGAATGATTGTCTAACATTTTACAGGATGTCACCTGCTTCTTCAACATTTTAGTTACATTCTTGATTGGACTACTCACTTAAAAAAAAAAAAAATCACGTTTAATGAAATGTGAAATAGTCTGATGGCAGTAAAATGCTTCTGCCACCAGAACATTAGGGGCAAATTTTAACAAACAAGTAGCAATGTTTGTTTGTTAAGGATTTAATGACACAAGGCCAGATAGGTTTGTTGTTGTTTGTAAGGAAGGGCTAGGACTATATTTAATAAAATGTGAATAACTATAATAGATTTGAAACTTTGAAAAGCAGAAAAGGATGTACATGAAATGAAAATGAATGTTTTCTTTCCCGGCACTTGTAATGGAACTCAGAATGCCCTTTGTAGAAATTTTGGCCTCTGAGACACCTGAAACCAGTAAATTTGATGGTTCCATTTTGCTTTATCGTTAATAATTGTTTATGACTGTGTGTCATCTTTTTTTTTAAGCTATGTAGGCCAGTTGTCCTAATCACGTCCTATGGCAATGAGTTCAATAACATAAGGAGCAATCCTTTGCACAAGAAGGTGGGATAAAGCAAGCCAGTGTAAGTTGAGGCAGCGTAAATTTACACCAGATTCAAACCCCATTCAGCAGCAGGGCAGTGGTGGCTGCTCTGCCTAAGCCTGGCAGAGGGAAAACAAGCTTTTAAAATAGTAGTTTACAACAAGGTTTCAGGTCACATGACCCCCTGGCCCTGGCACTTGCCATGCCCCCAGAATGCTCCCTTTTGGGAACTTACACTGGCACTGACTCAACCAGCTTCAACTGAGCCCTAGCTGAGCAAATTTTGCCAGCATATTTATGGTGGATCAGCTGACCTCAGTTGAGCCAGGAATCAGTTAACTGCATTAGACACCTGTTACATTCTAAGACAGATCTTGCCATGGGATTGCCCCTTAAATTATGCATCGCGTGACCTCATAATTCAATGAATTCCATCACCTAATTAGGCATTGTGTGAAGGAATACTTTCTTATGTCTGTTGTGGATCTACCACTATTCATTTTCATTTGGTTATCCTAGGTTCTGCCTCAGTGTTATAAGCGAGAGTGAGCAATGTCCCATTCTCAACCAATTATTGCTTTACAATATTTTTTACTTGTTTTCACTGGCCCAATGCCAAACATTTTTATGCTTCCAAAAACATGGTGTTCCTATCCGAAGAACTCTCCACCTAATGTTGTGGCATATTGAATTACAGTACTTTCCTCAATGGGCAGGGAAAGTTTTTGCAAGCAGCACAGCAATTCATTGCATTTAACTTTACATTTACGCCAATAACTTCACAGTAGGTGGCATTATTATTCTTGAAAATAAGGGGTTGGGGCTCATCTTTTCGGTTACATACAACCCACAGACATGACCCATAATACTTCGGAAGCGGCAGATTGAGCAGATTCGCAATTGTAGAGAATGGTTTTGAAATCCATCTGCAGTGTATTTTTTTTACAATAAATATTTTTTTTTAAGACTTCAGAGAGGTGCTCTTTGTCTTTCTTCCATCCCTCCTTTTTGAGATTGGCAGGAGGTAGTCGCCCAACAACCAATGTTCATCACTGAAGAAATCTTTCTTTATTGAGAAGTTGCAAGACTTGTCAGTGATTAATGTTGCGCCACTATGTCGTCTCACTGGAGTTTTGTAAGGTGAGCTATAAAATCTAATATGGTATAAGAATCAATAAACTAACTATGTAGCAATATACTTACCAGGCTGGGAGGCTTCTATCTGATTGCTAATTAATTGCCTGCAGGGCAATAGACCAATGCTTGCTAAAACACATTCGACTGAAACGCCTGAAGATCTCAGAGACTGCCGAGCAGGAATACAAATAATAAATAAAAGTAAGCATGTCAGCATAAAAACTTATCACTAAGTTTGTGTTTTTAAAATATGACAACCTACTATAGTCAGCAGAACATAAACTCTGCACTTGTGAGTGATCCTGAGAGGCCTTCTCTTATTCAATTCAATATTCCATAAAGCAGGACTCTGTACTTCAAATTTCCATTTAGTTCATTAGGCTTCAGTTGCATAAGGAGTAAAAATGACTGTTGGGTTCTGCCCAAGTTTAATGATTTCATAGCCTAAATTTGCAATTGTCTTCTCTCTCTCTCTCTTTCTCACTCTCAGCTGGATGTAAATTATTCAGTAGCAACTTGAGGATGGAGCAAAGATAACATTTGCCATAGAGCTGCTCCAGAAAACATGTTGACTGATCACACTCTGCACATCAGAGCTTTGGAAAACACATCATGCAGACAGAGACTATCAAATTATAAGTCTCTGTACTCAGACTTCATGGAGTTTGCCCAAGGAAATGCACAAAACCCAATGATGGAATAAATTAAAAGAGAAGGTATAGAAACATGCTACAAAATCTACTATTTGTGTTAGAAGATGTTTCACTGTATTTATTCGCATTGGGATTTCAGAGCAGCCAGGCCTTTGTAACTACCAAATCCTTGCTATTTGGTTTTTCCATTTAAATTTTCTTTAAGTTGAAGTTACTGGTATTTCAGAACTGTCATTTGGGTGGTAAATGAGCAAATGAGACATGGAGGAGACAGAAGCACAGGTAGGGAGAGGGAATGGCAAGTAATGAGGAGGGGGGCAGATGTGCAAAATGGGAGTTGGGGGAGTAAAGAAGTGAGTCCCAAAATGGAGCAATGAGCAGAGGGAGGGAAATAAGAAGAACCAAGGAGCTTGGGGGAGCATTGCATAATTTTCATCAGTCCAAGCAATATGGTGATATGGCTTCCAGTTGTCACTCCCTCTAAATGTGAAGTGCCAATAGGACTAGATGCAAAATCAGGTCACTGAGAAATGACCTAATTTCAGCCTCCCTGGGAAAAAAAATCTCTAAAGCTTCTAAAAATGCAATTAAAAAACCCCCAACTTTAAGGAGTCCCCAACTAAGCATGCTTAGTAGTTGTGTCAGTTGGAAAAGACTAATGAAAAAATGGGTGGGGGAGGCTTTCCTGTTTAACCTGACTGGTACCCTAATCTCTTCTGTTAGGGAGTGATGGAACATTGAGACTCTGTGGCAGGTCCCCTTGCCTACACCTACTACACAACTAATTGAAGATTGAGAAAACAGAACATTCAATGGTGCATTTCAGTATTTCACTATAAGATCCCCACATTCAAAAATGTAGTGCAAATAGTGTTGCTTTCATTGACAGGCTAAATTTAGCTGCCCTTGGCTGGCTTTGTTTTGGTAGTTTAAAATGTATTCTGTGAATGAGCCAATGACAGGGGAATATTTGCGTTCCTCATTATGTCTCCCTAAGAATGGGTAGAAACTGATATGAAGTGAGTCCTCAAAGGGAGCAAGAGAGGTTCACTGTCACCAATGAGAAAATCAAAATAATGTTATAAAAGCTGACTTGAAAATGTTTCACAGAAGGGGATGCCTTAACTGGTTCAAAAATGGTGCCATGCTTTACTTAATGGAATCATCATGCTTTCTGCTGCAGGAATGATGAGAAACTCCCAGCATGTTATTGTTGTTGCTATTATTACAGTTCCTTAGAAATTCTCATGCATATAATGGATCCGTTGCTGTTGCTGTCTACAGCTGTAAAATCTGAAGGCTTTTTAAACTCCTCTCTGCTAATGAACTATTGTCTACGGGAAAGCATTGAAACAATCTTTTTTTTTTTTCATGCATAATTTTTATTAATTTGCATAATGCAAAATACAAAAACAAAATATAAAAGTTCGATTCTCATTTTCACAGGTTTTTAAGTATGACTTCCTTCAACCTTTCCACAAATCATCCGTAATAATCTTTTATAAAAGTTCGCATTTCTTAATTTGTAATGCCATTAATCATTCTAGTTCTTCCATTTCTCTTTAGACAATACTCTTTTCTTTTTACAGAGCTCCTTTAAAGCCCACTAGTGTTATCTGTCCATCACTTAAATTTTCCAGATATTTCGTAAAACTTTCCCAATCCTTAATGAACCTCTGGTCTTTTGAATATCTAATTTTCCCTGTCATCTTATCCATTTCCGCATAATCTAATAGTTTTGCTCTCCATTCCTCAATTGTCGGTAGGCCCTCTGATTTCCAATTTTGAGCTAATAAGACTCTTGCTGCCGTTGTTGCATACTGGAACAGCTTATGATCTTTCTTTTTTATCTCCCTTCCTACCAATCCCAACAGAAAAGCCTCGGGTTTTTTAACAAAAGTATATCTTAGAATTTTCTTCATTTCGTTATATACACTCTCCCAGAACCCTTTAACCTTTTGGCATTCCCACCACATATGGTAGAAGGTCCCCTCCCTTTCCTTGCACTTCCAGCATTTATTACAAGTTCCATACATTTTGGCTAATTTTGCAGGAGTCATATACCATCGGTAAAACATTTTCATTAAATTCTCCTTTAGTGTCACGCAAGCTGTAAACTTGAGATGTTTTTTCCAAAGTTTCTCCCATTCTTCAAAATATATATTATGACCGATATCTCTAGCCCAATATATCATTACCGACTTTACTTCCTCGTCTATTAAATTCCATTCCAATAACTGATTATACATTTTAGACAAAATTTTATAGTTGTTATTCAATATCTCAATCTGGAATCTAGAATCTTTATCAGCATATCCTTTGTCTTTAATATCTTTCCTGAACATTCCGTTTATCTGGAAATAGTGCAGCCAATCATAGACTTTCTCTTTGACCTGTTCGTACGGCTTCATTTTCCACTTTCCTTCTTCTTTCATTAACAGTTGTTCATAGGTAGCCCAATTGTCCCTCATGTTAATCTTTTTAACGCTCATGACTTCTAGTGGCGATAGCCAATGGGGTGTTTTAGGTTCTAACATATCTCTGTTCCTCTCCCATACCTCAATCAGTGGACCTCTGAAAATATGATTTTCGAAGCCCCTGTGTACTTTTCTCCTCCCATGCCATAGATAGGCGTGCCACCCAAATCTGTTGTTAAATCCCTCTAGGTCTAGCACTTCCTTATCTTCCAGTTTTATCCATGTTTTGACCCAGCATAGGCATGACGCCTCATAGTACAATTTCAAATCTGGCAGGGCAAAGCCCCCCCTTTCCTTCACATCTGTCAACAGTTTAAATTTTATTCTTGGTTTCTTGCCCTGCCAGACGAATTTTGAGATCACCCTCTGCCAGTCTTTAAATATCTTTATACCCTTAATTACAGGAATGTTCTGAAACAAAAACAACACTTTTGGAAGCACACACATCTTGATTGTGGCTATTCTGCCCCAAAATGACAGTTTTAGCTTGCCCCATGTTTCAATATCTTTCTTAACTCCTTTCCATACTGTCTCGTAATTATTTTTGAATAAGTCTATGTTTTTTGGCGTTACCCATATTCCTAAATATTTCACCTTTCTGGCCACCTCTATTTCCGTTTCTCTTTGTAATTCTTCAGTTTTATCTGTATTCATATTCTTTACTATAATTTTTGTTTTCCTTTTATTTAATTTGAAGCCAGCCACTTTTCCGAATTGGTCAAATTCTTCGAGTACCTCTTTTATTGAATCTATTGGATCCTCCATTGTTACAACCAGGTCGTCTGCGAATGCCTTAATTTTGTATTCGTTCTGCCCAACTGTTACTCCTTTTATCCCCTTATTTTCTCTTATTGAATTTAGGAGGACTTCTAACACCATTATAAATAACAATGGGGACAGTGGACATCCCTGTCTTGTTCCTTTTGCTATTCTTATTTCTGCTGTCTCCACATTATTTATTATCAGTTTTGCCTTTTGTTCCGTGTAGATTGCCTTTACCCCGTTATAGAATTCAGTGCCAACCTCCATATATTCCAATTGTTTCAGCAGGAAATCCCAGATTATGTTATCGAATGCTTTCTCTGCATCCACGAACAACAACAAACCTTGTTTATCACACCTGTCAGATAAATATTCTATAATATTTACTATGTTTCTTATGTTGTCCTTCATTTGCCTACCCGGCAAAAAGCCCGCTTGATCTTTGTGTATACTTTCTACCAATATATTTTTTAGTCTCCTTGCCAGAATTCCCGCAAAAATCTTGTAATCTATGTTTAATAGGGAGATCGGTCTATAGTTTTTAATCTGTTGTAAATCTGAATCCTGTTTGGGGATTAGTGTGATTAGTGCCTCCTTCCATGTCTCTGGTATTTCTCTTTCTTTAAGGATATTATTCATTACTTCTTGCAATGGAGTCAGCAAGACTGACTCCATTTCTTTATAATAGCTACCAGTAAACCCATCTGGACCTGGGGCTTTCCCTTTTTTTAATTCCTTTATTGCTTCTTTGATTTCTTCTACCTCAATTAGGGCAGCATTGAAACAATCTTGGGGCAAATCCTAGCTCTCTAACAGCTGGAGTAGGGAGAGGAGGTTAAATGATCAAGTTATACTGTGTAATTAGTGATTCTTCCAACTGGAAGTGTCTAGCAAAGAAGCATTCGTCATTTTTGTTTTCTTATCAATCACTACCAGTTTTTATCTAAGGCAGGCATGGGCAACCTTGGGCCTCCAGATGTTTTGGGACTACAACTCCCATGATCCCTAGCTAACAGGACCAGTGGTCAGGGATGATGGGAATTGTAGTCCCAAAACATCTGGAGGGCTGAGGTTGCCTATGCCTGATCTAAGGGAATGAGCTATTCATTCTACATTTATTTTATAAGTCCTCATGTCTTTGGGGAGTGTGCCTAGATAATAATTTAACTCCACATGGGCTTTAGCAAAAGAAGGAAAGGTGAAGCACTCCTTGCTTCTTCATAGTTTTGTGTTTTTGCGTGTGAAGACCCCCCCCCCCAAACCACCCTCAAAATAAAAACACAACAGACACAGATTTTGTTTAAGGTTTTTGGCATAAATTTGGCCACAACTTTACTGATTACAGCATGTGAGTGGTTGCTTAGGCATTGGTTCCAGACTACCTGAATCTGCACGACAACAGGAACAGGACTGACACTGGGCACCACCATATGTCAGTAAGGGAAAGCATCCTGCGGGAGTGAGAACTCCTTAGATCTCACAGCTCACCCCAGATGCTCCAGGGGCTCTGGCGTGGCCCTAGCCCCTTGACAGGGTTCGGACAAAAGCAAGGTGAGCCCCTGGATTCCTTTAACGGAATTCCCTAGCAGCAGCAATGGAGGGGCAGGCACAGCCAACCACATCCCCTCCCCAAAACATTGAACCAAATGCCTAACTGCTAACCTTACAAAGTTGTGATGATTTGCTACATGATAGGCAAAAACCAAGTGGCACCAGCCAATCAGCCAAATGGCAAAATTCCTACCGGGCCCCTGCTCCAAAACAGACAACCCCTAGACAGGCATAGCAAGGCCAATAGAACAACCCTAAATATAGGGAGAGGAGGGTGGGAGATCCACTGCACGTCACAAGAAAGAGAAACTCTCCAGCGATGTGCAGCAGCTTAAAAGCCCATAGGCAGCTAATAGCCATCCCAACCAGGCACATTTCTGCCCCAGCAACAGAGGGCGTTGAGGCAATCTAAACGGTCCCACCCCACAAAAGGGAGCCAGTTTCTGGTGATCTCACCAACATGTGCCCTCCGTGATGGAGGATACAACTTTTCAGGTGGTGGGTATTACCCAAAATCACCTTGAGATATATACTACAATTAGGGCAGTTTCTAAAGCTTGAAAGTTATGCATAACCATAACAATAATAGTGGCCAAATGTTCATTTACTTCAGTTCTGGCAGCCACTTTCCTTCTGTGGAATGCTGAGGCAAAAAAGCCGCTCTTCTCTGCCCTGGTCATCACAAGCTATTAGGGCTGCAGATACACCACTCCTCATCCCCCTCTGCCCCAGTTATAACTCTGCTCTTAAGTTAATGCATTTGCAAACAACAGCAACCACAACAGTGGGGATGAAAGAAAAAGGGGGAAACAAGCTCACTCCAAGCATACCTACAGTTATAGCACATTAAGAAAGGACATAACCTTATAATGATTATTTATTTTATTTGATATTTCAAGCCATTCTGCAATATTAGATTATTCTTTGGGGTCATCGTCCCCCCCCCCCCCCTTATTGTAAGTGAAATTCAGTGACAATACTTAAAGTCTACACACTTTTCCAGTACAAATCGTTCCAGGGTTTATTATCTTAAAAACGAAAATGCCTTTAGTTCAGTTGGTAGAGCATGAGACTCTTAATTTGGCATTGTGAGTTTGAGCCCTAAATAGAGCAAAAAAAAAATAAAAATAAAAATCTGCATTGCAGGTGGTTGGACTAGATTACTCTTGCAGTCCCTTCCAACACTACCATTCTATGATTCTATGATGTTTCTGGCAGTGACAAACACCTTTGGAAAAAAGATACTTTCATATTTCAAATAAATGTTTGTGTCTACTTTTGAACAAATAAAAAATGCTGCCCATTTCAAATGTTAAGATTTTCTTCATAGTTTGTGGATTTCAGTGGGTCTCCTTTGAATATGGCTTATTTGAAAAGAACCCTAATTATTTATAATAAAATAAAATGGGGAAGAAACTTGTCTCCCTCTCAGTTTTATCTATGCGTGGAGAGGGAATTTGGATGATTATTTCCTTTTTGCGACCTTCGTATCTCATGTCAAGCAATATTGACATTCTTTGCTATATTGATTCTTGCTATATTTAAGTGGGCCCTGTGCATTTTTGTTATGAGGATTCAACCAAGATTCTTGCAGCAGCAGAGGTTATTTCTATTTTTATGCATTACAAATAAATGTTGGCTGAGGAATCCTTTTCTGAAAGAAATGCTTTCAGGATGATTAAGTTTAGTAATAACCTGCATGCTTGCAGCATGACAAACACAGCCTATATAAAGGTGTTGGGAAGAGTGCTTGCTTCGTGTACAGATGCTACATTTCTGTTAATACAAACTGAGTCCCAACTGTTCCAGCTCCTCGTGTAAGTAATTTATGTGGGAAGGAATCAGGGTTGCTAGCAAACTCCAACCCAAATCAAAATTTTCACCTGAATGTAGTAGAGGGTCTTTCTTTGTTGATTTCTTTCACACTTTTCACACTAGTCATATGGATTTGGACTGAGTCCTTAGAGTTCCTGAGGCATTGTGAATGGCAGTAACTTCACCATATATCAAGGACTGGAATCTTTAGACAGCTTTAATACCACAAATTGGGTATACCAGAAAGTGGGGGAATCTGTAGGCCTTCATACATTCATAGAATCATAGAATTGGAGAGTTGGGAGGGATCACAAGAATCATCTAGTTCAACCTCCTGCAATATAGAAATCTTTTGCCCAGTGTGGGGCTCAAATTCATGACCCTGAGATTCAGAGTCTCCTGCTCTATTGACCAAGCTATCCAGAGATGTTGGACTCCAACTCCCATCGGTCCTAGCCAACATGAGCAATGGTCAACAAGGAGACCATATCTTTGCCATCCTTTGTCTTCCTAATGCCACCTGTCGCTTTGTGGCCAGAAACGCTCAGTTTGTGTCAGTGAAATGGGAAATTAGACCTGGGCATTGCTGAATGCCCACTGTACAACTGGGGATGCTAGGAAATGTGAGAACTAATCTCCCCATGGGAATACTTTGGAGGTGATGCCTCCCTTTTATGCCATTAGGAACATAATGGTCTGGCGTCTGGATTAAGATTGCATGTTAAGGAGAGGCCAGGAGCAGTCTCAGGTTGAACTGTTGTACTGTCATTATAGCTTACTATATGTTGGGATTTTTAAAAATAAAAAATATATATAAAATATGGCAGAGCATTCAAATGTGTAACTCCACCCCAGTCACTAGCTAGGAATAGAAGAATCTGACCATTTTACTTCTCTCAGCTTTTCATTTTTCCTATCTTATATTCAGTTCTCCACATTTATTCAGCAATTTGAGGAACTTTTTAAAAAGTTTGTTTTAAATAAACATACAGTGGTACCTCAGTTTAAGAACAGCCCTGTTTACTAACTATTCAGTTTATGAACTCCGCAAAACTGGAAGTAGTGCCCCAATTTGCAAACTTTACCTTGGTCTAAGAACGTAATCCGAACGGTGGAAGAGTTTGGATTTTATATCCCGCTTTATCACTACCCGAAGGAGTCTCAAAGCGGCTAACATTCTCCTTTCCCTTCCTCCCCCACAGCAAACACTCTGTGAGGTGAGCGGGGCTGAGAGACTTCAAAGAAGTGTGACTAGCCCAAGGTTACCCAGCAGCTGCATGTGGAGGAGTGGAGATACGAACCTGGTTCACCAGATTACGAGTCTACCACTCTTAACCACTACACCACACTGGCTCTCAGTGTGGAAGGGCACTGGCGGCAGAAGGCCTCATTAGGAAAAGCATGCCACGGTCTAAGAACTATTTTGGTTTAAGGACGGACTTCTGGAAAGGATTAAGTTCATAAACTGAGGTACCACTGTATTTGTAAGATGTTTTGATGGATGTGTACAATTTTGCAATAAATTTATAAAAATATAATACATTTTTGTATATTACTTACACTATTGATTTTAATGCACACGTTCCCCTAATATATGCTTTTTATATATGCTTGAATTGCGAAATTCAGATATGTGCAAATTTCAAAAGATGGCTATGTTTAAGTACTCATGTTGTTTCATGAATTGCAGATTTGATAGATTCATCTGTATAGGTGAACTAAATTCAATTTCTCCCCCATCCCAGCCTCTAGCTTGATGTGGTGCAGCATCAGTTCTTGCTGTGTAAATAAGACTAGCATTTCTACTGAGCTCCTTGTATTTCCTGGGAGCCGCTGGTAATGGCATGAAGAGGAGAGGACACATTCCATACAGCAACCTTCTCAAAAGTGATGCTCTTCATCTGTCAAATTGCAACTCCCATCAACCCTAACAATTGGCTGTGGCAGCTGGGGCTGGCAGGGTTTGGAGTCTGAAGCATCAGGATGGTCCAATGTTGGATAAGACTGCCATATATGTCACACTTCATATATGATCACACTTCAAAACGACCTTGACAGATTAGAGAACTGGGCAAAAACAAACAAGATGAATTTTAACAGGGAGAAATTTAAAGTATTGCACTTGGGCAAAAAAAATGAGAGGCACAAATACAAGATGGGTGACATCTGGCTTGAGAGCAGTACATGTGAAAAGGATCTAGGAGTCTTGGTTGACCACAAACTTGACATGAGCCAACAGTGTGACGCGGCAGCTAAAAAAGCCAATGCAATTCTGGGCTGCATCAATAGGAGTATAGCATCTAGATCAAGGGAAGTAATAGTGCCACTGTATTCTGCTCTGGTCAGACCTCACCTGGAGTACTGTGTCCAGTTCTGGGCACCACAGTTCAAGAAGGACACTGACAAACTGGAACGTGTCCAGAGAAGGGCAACCAAAATGGTCAAAGGCCTGGAAACGATGCCTTATGAGGAACGGCTAAGGGAGCTGGGCATGTTTAGCCTGGAGAAGAGGAGGTTAAGGGGTGATATGATAGCCATGTTCAAATATATAAAAGGATGTCACATAGAGGAGGGAGGAAGGTTGTTTTCTGCTGCTCCAGAGAAGCGGACACAGAGCAATGGATCCAAACTACAAGAAAGAAGATTCCACCTAAACATTAGGAAGAACTTCCTGACAGTAAGAGCTGTTCAACATTGGAATTTGCTGCCAAGGAGTGTGGTGGAGTCTCCTTCTTTGGAGGTCTTTAAGCAGAGGCTTGACAACCATATGTCAGGAGTGCTCTGATGGTGTTTCCTGCTTGGCAGGGGGTTGGACTCGATGGCCCTTGTGGTCTCTTCCAACTCTATGATTCTATGATTCTATGTTAAACCCAACAGGTATGTATTTTTCCCAGAAGCAACCTCAGCAAGAACAAAGTAAAGTTTGAATTGACTCTTGGTTGTACATATTTAAGAAATTTCTATTGCTGCATGGGGGAGCCATCTCAGTTATGAAAATTGAATCAGCTTCACACCACAACCTTTCTCTAGTAATCCATGCTTGGTAAAGAGAAACAGATTTTTCCTTCTAGGATTGGATGATTGCAGGCAATTTATATTTATTATAATACAGTTTATATGTTCAAAGAGAGGACGAGGGAAAGAGAAGAAATGATGATTCTACAAATGCTGCTTTTTGCTTTAGAGAGTAAAAAATGGCAAAGGAACATAAACGTTCGTAAAATGCAGATAAAATATCCTTAGAGGAGAAGGATAGGTGAAGGAGCTAAACCAACAGCTAAAGATGACTAAGGCGCCAATCCTATAAACACTTGCATGGGGCTAAGTCTTACTGAACTCACTTTACATCTGAGTAGACATAGCTAGGATTGCACTGTAAGGCAAGCAATGGGACTTAGACACATTAGGGGCTTAAAATGCAATGAGGTTGTATCTCTCTCTCTCTCCCCGTTGCATTTCAAGTCATTGCACTTGTTGTACACACCAGAAAGGGAGCAGGGGTATCTTTACCCAATGCATACCACCTGATTTGTTTCCCCATGCCTGTATGCCCGCAAACTCCTGTTCGATTAAGCCAGGCTTCCTCAGCCTCGGCCCTCCAGATGTTTTGATACTAGAATTCCCATCATCCCTGACCACTGGTCCTGCTAGCTAGGGATCATGGGAGTTGTAGGTCAAAAACATCTGGAGGGCTGAGTTTGAGGAAGCCTGGATTAAGCTGTCATATGTGCACAGCCGCTGTCTGAAATGTACACATCTTGTGTTAACAGTGGCTTGTGTTTTCGTTGCAAGTTTTCTTAGTCAATAGACAGACCCGGGTTGTTCGAGGAAACGTCTTTATTGTAGCTGTGCAGCTAGGCCACAGTCCCAAAAGACTGAAGCCCTGAACTCATTTCAGAGCAGGCTAATATAGTATTCAGTAGGCAAGTTTACATGACGTATGAAACAGGACACATTGCAAGTCAAGAAGTTGACATGATGTATGAGACAGGACATATTGCAAGCCAAGAAATTGACATGATACCGACAGGATCTACTATTTTTGCAAGTGAGCCATGACATTCAGCTGCCCTGATAAGAGCAGTTCAAAGCAAGATAGGCTATTTGGCAAGCAGAATGGGCATCACAACAACTGTCCTGATGAAAGCAAGATATACCGTTTTGCACGCAAACATAAGATTACATGAATTCCACCCCACCGGTTCCTCCCTGCAGCTTATGATCTTCAAACAAGTTTCAACTGTGCCTTAGATAATAATACTTCCTTACTCCCTAAGGCTGCCAACTCTTACAGTGTCCAGCTGGGTCATGGCAACCTTTCTTTGAATAGTTGAATAGTTCACCCATTATGAGTTTGCAGGCTCAACTGCAGGCTTTCTACTCAGGCAGGCTTTCTACTCAGGCTTGGGGTACATCTTGGGGTACATGGTATATCCTGCTTAGGCTTTCTTCCTTCATTTTCATATTAGATGGAAGCTAAGAAGAGTTTTCTCAAGAAACTACCGGGTACAGGTGAACTGTGGCTAACACCATGTGTGCTCAACTTCAGACACCACCTAAGGGAGTGCCCAACAATGTGTACACAGCTTTACTTCTGAAGACAAATGAATAAGCTTGCACTGAATATTCCAGGAATGCCTCATCTCCCTTCTCATGTCTACATTTAAAATGTTAGCCAATCAGAACAGCGACCAGCCTTTTGATTTTGTTACTCTGCTAAGTACCATCTGGGCAAACTGCTGGTATGACATGCTTCTTTGCTTGTTTAGATATTAAGCATTTGCGTGTTCAGACTTTTAAACCTCCCCCTTAAATAAATTCAGACAAGACTCAAATTTTGGTTTGGTTTTTGGCAGAATTTAGGCCACGGTTTTATTGATTATAGCAAGTGAGTGGTTGCATAGGCTCTGGTTTAACTAGCTCCCTGCACTGTTGCAGGTAGCGCTGACCCAGGGCACCAGCATAGGTCAGCCTAGGGTGAACACCCGGATAAGTGGAAAGCTGGAAACAGGCTATCTCTGCCACCCAAATGCCCCCCTGGACTCAGGCACGAGCACAACCCCCTCACAGGGGTTGACCAAACCATCAAGTCCCTGGATTCCTTTAATGGAATACCCTTCACATAGGGATGGCGAGACCATTCCCCCATCCCTATCACCTGAACCAGAGCCTATCCGCAACCTTAAAAGTTGTGACGATTTGCTACACGGCAGGCGAAACCCAAATGGCAACAGCCAATCAGCCAAGTGGGGAAAATTCCTGCCATGCCCCTGTCCCAATGACAGACGACACACAACGGCATAGCAAGGTCAAGCACACAAGCCCTAAAAATAGGAAGAGGTGGGCGGGTGTTCTGAATGCACGAGCTGAAAGAGGAAGCTCTGGGTCACATGCATAGGTATATATAGGTCCCTTGATCCGCTTAGCCTGCATCCCATTAGCTTGATTAAACCCTGCATCAAGGGACCTACCAATTGGGTGTTGTGGCTACCCAAACGTACCCACCCACAACATAGGGTTTGGTTGCCAGGTCTCACCGCAACACATGCCCTCTTTAAGGGAGGACCCAATTTGTATACTGTTCAGTTTGCTTGGAATATTTTATTGGGATGGGAAGGGGTGGTGAAAGCCTCTAGTGAAAATGCTGGTGGGGTTAATGGGGGAAAGATACTGTTGGGTAAGGGATTAGCTAATATTTATAGTTACAAGGTTGATGAGGGTGGTATAGCCACCTTTAATTGAAATATGCACCCAAAATACTAATTTTACAATGCCTGTTTACTGGGGCTCATTTTTGTTGGTTTGTGGTGAATAAATATGCCATAAACATAGAGAACATAAGCATAGGTTAGATGATATTTGCATTAAAATAACCTCAGAAATGATTCTGTTATATGGAAGAAAATATTGTGATAACTGGAATAAGAATTACATTGTAGAATATTTTAATGCTTTAAAAATACAGAATGGTACTATTTTTTCAAAACCAGTCTGAGCCTTTTTAATAGGGCATTGCTGCTCTATAAACTTAAAAAAAAATGTGTATTTTAAACAGAAAAAAGTTTAAGAGCAACATTGTGCATAAGAATTCACTTCTGGAAAAGCAATCCCCAGCAAAGCAAATGTGTCTTTGTTTATCTTTCCATTACTTTAAGGAAAGTTACAGCAAAATGTGCTTTTAAAACAAATGGAAATGCTTTCCGAATGTTTATTACTCTGATGCTACATTGGAGCTGAATCAATTCCCAAACCTTCTGCTCCTTGCAGAGAACTAAATGATAGCAGAAATTGCAAATTGAAAACAATATATAGCCTCACTGGCGATATCTTGGAGTAACTATCTTGACATGTCTAAAAGTTCAAGGGACTAGAAACTATTCTTTCTCCTTCTAAATAAATCAGGGCCTAGGGTAAAAAGCAACACAAAAAGTAAACACCTAAAGCATAGGCATTAGGACAATTCTGGTTAAAAGCAATAGATTTTAAGAACTCATTATAGTCCACTGAGGATCAGCTTTAAATATGTGTACTATTCTACAGAAAATCAGGACTTATTTATCCTGAAGTGGCAACTGCTTAAATTATTTGAACTTCTCAGTTGTTTACCTATTCAGTTGATTAATTAGAGGCTGTAATCAACTGAAGGAAGAAGGAAGAACCACCAGGAAAATATGTGACTTTTACTTTTCCTGTTTAGATGGGGCCTGCAGTTTTTGCAGCACAGGATAATTTTAAAATAGCTGTCGAGGAAGGAAACACTAGACACGCAAGAATATGCCTTCTCCAACCTGTTGGCATGCGTTCAAGCAAAAATATGCCATTTGGCCACAAGTGACTCCAGAGGGAGAGAAACCTAGTTTGAGGAAGCCAAGAGATGGCAAAGACCATTATGATGGGGAAATGCAATTTAATCCATGCTGTATATACTGTTATCAAGATCTTAACATATGGTGTGAGTGAAAGCTGGAGTTGCAAATAGGGTAGCAGGATATATTGTGGAGAAAGGTCTGATACTCAAGGCACCCCAGGGTGCTACGGGACACTGGTTGAAAACCACTGCCTTAGAATACCTTAGCAATCTATGGATTGCTATCCTGTGGTGCCCTAGAAGCCACAAGGGTGAAAAGCTTCCCTAAATTGGGATCAGAAAAGAGTGGATATTGTTATATACTGAAGTTCTCACCCTGGGCCAGCAGGGGGATACTGTAGATAGTTCAGGTCCATATATGCAAATAAGGGATCGAAAGTGACGTTCAGTGATTGGATAGTTACAGAAAGTTGTTACAGTTACGTTGTCCTGGAGCTCTATATAAGCAGGATGGCTGAACCCTTCAGTTCAGTTCTGTTCTGGCCTCTGAATAAACAACAGCTGTTTGAAGAATGGCTGTGTCATCTGATATGTTCACCCCCAACTTAACAGATATGGATCTGATTATAAAACCATCCAAACAGTGCAATTCACTTTACTTTCCAACACATATCTGTTGCCAAAAACACACATATAAGCTTTTAACGAATAATTATGCAGAGTTTGCCCCCTAAAAAACAAAAAACAATTATACATTCAGCTTCCAGAAACATCTTTCCAATACCTTTGATAGCATTCAAACAAAATATGGTCACTGGTGTGATATCTGATCCATAACGGAAAGCTTTGTGAGACATGATGTTTAGGACACATTGCATGGCAATAATTTCCCTCTGCAGTTTGTTATTACAGTACTCTCCATTCTTGGCTACAGGTTGCCCATTGTCTCTTTTTGAATTTCTCCATTGAACTCTCATCTCTACAGGCTTCCAGCCTTTCCCACTGCTTGTTTTGCATGCATAAAAGGTTGCTGGGCAAGACCACGTGTTTGAGGTCGGTTCTGTTTCTCTTTTCCACCCGCGAAAAGTCAGGTTCAATGCTTATTTCGACAAGTGGATGACAGTGAAATTCTCGAGGCTGGATTGAGATAAGATTGAAGTGTCGGTTGGCAGACTGAGAAAGCTGTGAGGAATCGAGGTAACACATAATTAATTGTTTAAGTAATTCAGTTTTACAGACTTGGTCCTGCTAAAAATGGTCCGACTCTACCTGATGGGAAGACTAAAAACAATTCCTTCAGATTTAGAGCTGTCAACCCTCATTCATGACTTCATTACCTTAAGGCCTATACTAAATGCATTCTGTGTAGGGTGCCCTCTGCTGCTTCTGGAGCCTGCAACTATTATGCCAGTACTCCTGGACTCTGGGAAACAAAGGCTTTAAAAAAAGAAGAAATTTTCAAGCACATTGGGGTGTTATTGCTTCATAAATCACTGCTTGCCCAAACATAGGTTAAGAATTTTCATGAGCCCCTTTGTCTAGATTCTAGTAATTCAGTAGTGACCTAAGATTGCAATAAGACCATAAATTAATAATTAAAAAATCTATTTTCTTCCTGCTAGTTATGCATTGCCCCCAAAGGGATTATTTGTTTCTCAAAATGGTACATATTTGTTCTAATGTTGCTTATAACTCTTACTCGCTTTTGTGATTAGGAGGTTTTTTAAAAATGGTTATAGACCAGGGGTATATAGCACCCCGTATTGATGACCTCCAATTTGCATCAACCTCAGCCAGTATGCCAAGTGGTCAGGAATGATGGGATGTATAGTCTAATATCTGTAGTGTCGAAGCTTCTCCCTCCCCATTACAGAGCCTGATCTTCCTTATTCCATGGCCACCTCCACAATATCCAAAGATCTCACCCAACTGGACTTGTTTGCACCATGAGAAAAGCAATCCAGTTCAAAATTTACCTGTAGAAGAATACTCAATAGCAGTCTATATTTATGGAACTTTCATCCAAGGAAAGCTTGATAGCAGGATATATTATGCTAGGAAAATGCCTATCATTGAAGAAAGGCAGGGGGTATGTGTAAATATATTGCCACCAAACTTGGCGCAAGGGTTCCCTACATGAGTTGGTTGATAGCCATTGTGCATAAATGTATAGTAGGCAGGGACTACCAAAGGTGACAGGAAGAATGGTGGTCATATAGGGTAAGCACGTATGTAGTGCATGAGGACCCACAGACTCTAGGGGCCCCACTAAACCCATCAGAAATCTCAAATCAAATAAGATAATATAGTTGTATGCCACAGTTATATTATTTTTTGTGGTTTTCTGGTTTTCCTCCCCACTAATATTCTACTATAACTTGATATGCCAGTTCATCCTATATGCAAAAATTCATTTACAAGTTATATACATTCTGAGATTTGTTCTTGATGTCCTGTTGCATTTCTTCTTCTCATGATAATGTTGTACCTCTAGTTATTGTTGTTGTTTAGTCATTTAGTCATGTCCGACACTTCATGACCCCATGGACCAGAGCACACCAGGCACTCCTGTCTTCCACTGCCTCCCACAGTTTGGTCAAACTCATGCTGGTAGCTTCGAGAACACTGTCCAACCATCTCGTCCTTTGTCATCCCCTTCTCCTTGTGCCCTCAATCTTTTCCAACATCAGAGACTTTTCCAGGGAGTCTTCTCTTCTCATGAGGTGGCCAAAGTATTGGAGCCTCAGCTTCATGATCTGTCCTTCCAGTGAGCACTCAGGGCTGATTTCCTTCTGAATGGATAGGTCTGAGGTATGCAATTGGACACTGGTGTATAGCAGACTAAATTGGGAGGGGACATATTTCACACAACGGCCCACAGCAAAGTATGGTTGCCAATGTGTAGGAAAACATTGATTTGCACCCCATCTGTTCATGAGAAAACACTGCCTCGTGCTTTCTATTCCAAAGTGTGAAGTCTATGAGCAGTTTGTTTTCAAATGTCAATTTAATCAGATGAAATCATGCTATTATCACCCCTTCTCTCTCATTGCTCTGCTTATAGAAGGAGGGGTGGCAAGGCAACTGTGGCAGGGTCTTTTGCTACCAGCCACAGTTATTTGTGTGGAGTTACTGGGCAGTCCAAAGAAAGATGGATTGCTTTGTCCCTAAACCAGCAGGTTCATATCATTTCCAGAAATGACGCCATTTGGAGCTGTTGATAGATTTGCTATTTTGTTCCCAATCTCATATGCTTTCATTTCTCAGATAGATAGATAGAGAGAGAGAGAATACAATTGCTTTACCTACTTTTGTTGTTGGCACACAGAATCGAAGTATTCCTCACTTAAGAAACCAGCTAATGTTGCCTGATACTTAAAGATAGCATGACTATTATATATAAGCAATAGGACGTCAAACCCACAGGATAATTTTAAGGGGTCCATCAAACTCTTAAGGTGTGTGTGGTGGGGAACTAAAGTAATGATGATGATAATGATGATGATGATAATTTATTTATACCCCACCCATCTGGCTGGGTTTCCCCAGCCACTCTGGGTGTCTCCTAACAGAATATTAAAAACATGGTAAAACATCAAACATTAAAAACTTCCCTAAACAGGGCTGCCTTCAGATGTCTTCTAAAAGTCAAATAGTTGTTTATTTCCTTGACATCTGATGAGAGGGCATTCCACAGGGAGGGTGCCACTACCAAAAAGGCGCCCTGCCTAGTTCCTGGCAGGTTAATAATATTGGATTAGGAACCAATACTTTTGTTCAGGGTTTTTGCAACTGAAACTCACCAGAACTCTGTTTTGTCACCTCTCAGGTGGGCACCATTTCCATCATAAGTGAGTTCATGGTGAGTTCAGGCACCTCTTTTTTCCAGAAAAATAGCACTGCTTTTGTTTTCTTTTAATTTCCTAATGTTCCCTTATACACAAAATACACAACATCCTCCATGTTACAGAAGGCAATAGATGACTGTAGTTCAAGAGGCTTGTAGTGTGCTTGTTAGCACTTACTGTCTGGCATACAGAATTCTTTATGAACCATAGTGAAAAATGACCCCCAGCACTGACTCAAATATATCATGCACACTGCGGAAAATAATTAGGAGTATAATATGGTATGAAGTTAAACTCTGTGTGTGCGCACACAAAAGGATTCCTCTTATCTAATTGGGTTGTGTCTAGTTACATGCCTTTAATCATAATCTGGAAGGGCCGTTAGCTCAGTGGTTTATTTTGCTCTTAAAACACATTTTGACTAAGTGGCAATAATAGACTGCAGGAATGATAAGAATGCTTTTTAGGAAGTGGGAAAGAGCCGAAAGAAGAGTAATTGGAGGGGAAATTCTTCATGACAAAATTATGCCATAAAGTTCACTCTGGCTGTGGTGCTGAATTTTAAAAGCTATTTTATTCTAAAAGAGGAGGCAAAACATACATACATGCAAACAAACAAAATCTCTGAAATGAGCAATTCAGAGGATCTATAGCACTCGAGGCACAAGTTGGGATTTATAAATGCACATGTCAATCAGTCACAGTTCTCAGTCTTTCCTCAAAGTCACTTGTAGCTCCTGGGTTTTGGCATTAGCAAGTTTTTCCGGCAATACTAGCATTGCCTCTATCTTTGTGCAATTTGTAAATTAAAAGATTATCATCTTCAGAGTTTATCCTATATATCCAGCCAACTCCTGGGTGACTTTCCAAAAGTTTTCTTTCCCACAAAGTTCCAGAACTTTTAGGTATTTCAGTCAGAAAATAAGCTTTTGCTCAGTAATCTGTCTGCAAATAAGCCATGCCAGAGACTATTCAGAATTTTTTTTATTCCCCCCTCCTCACACCTTTCTCAATTATATATATATTTCATATTTGGGAGGAAGAAATCTGTCTGCATGTCATATTCAGTGATATTCATAAGCAGTACAAAGCCCTAAGGAAATAAAACTCCAATCTGGGGTCACCCAAAGACATTGACTGGCAGATAAAAAAGAGAAAGGAAAGGACTTCTTCAATTAGTTTATAATTAACTGACAGAATTCCTTACCACAAGATGCACTGATCATCCCTATGACTTTTCTTTTAAGGATTAGATAAATTTACGGCTTGTTAACAATTATAAACCATTTTAGCTAAATCTAGCCTCTTTCCTAGTGCAGAATATATCAGAATACTAGTTGATGAAGTCAATGAGGGCTGTTGCATTAAAAACCTTTTCGGAAGCTCCTAGAACCATCTCATGGAGTTAGAATCCCAACAAGCAAAGCTCTTGTAGATGGAGAATTTTGAGAGGTCATTTGTGCCCAGACTAAGCTAATGTGCTATGGGAAACGGTGTTGGCTGTATGGTCAGTTGCAAGTAATAATGCTCCTATTGTGATTTTTCAGCCAGGTAATTCTGCACAACATTGACTCTGTTCAGCAATTCAGCCCCCCCCCCCCCAATTACTGACAACCAGAATAAGTACATCTTTGCTGTTTCAGTCTCATTGGATAACCTCTCATTTTCTAGCAACTCTGTGTCTCCAGTTCATAACAAAGATATACTAGGGGATTAATATAAAAATGAGCATAGCATTGTCAGATGTTCAGTGCTCAAAATCAAAGCGATATTTTCAAAAGGATTTGAGATTTCAAATGGGCATCAAAATAGACTGAATTTTGTAAAATGCAGGGCGTACAAAAGCTCTCCCATTGTGAGGCAGAACAGGAAGGATTTTTTCCCCAGTGTACAGAGAGAAAACTGAAAGGGCTTTTACATGATCAGCTCAGATCGCAACACAAAACACAGGCTGAGATGCGTTTCTAGGTCCCTATCCCATTGGAATGATATTATTTCAAGCAATTTTCCCCCACCCCAACAGAGGAGAGAACTCTTGAGATTCCTTAATGACCTATGCAGAAACGTCAGAAGATTCAACTTCAATAGCTTCTTTCCCTCTTTGTAAAAGTTTTGCACTGTAATCCTGCTGCATCTCTCTGTAATTTGCTCTTTTGAAGCCCAATTTAATTCCCATTATAGCCAATGGGAAGCATTCCATCAGTGCTAATGAACTTTATTCCCAAGTAGTAGCATTTTGTTTCACTATCTCTCTGCCAAGAAATGAGACTTACACAGACTAAAAACAATATTTGCTCATTATAAAGATGCCACAGAGATAAAGATTTGGGATTGAAAGTAAGACGACTGGCCCGCTGTCAACATTATACAGATAGCACAAGAGCTTTGCTTTGAAAGCATCAGAGATTTCATTTCAATGCATTTTTAAAAATACATAACTGATACTTAGGAATGGTTCACATTGGTATACACATCATTACATTAAAAAATATTCATTACATTACAGTTGGAAGAGGCAGAGCTCAACAGCTTGTGGGTCCCTTGGCTGGATAGTTCCCTCAATGGCTACATTTTTCCTGAAATGCAATTGATTGAAAATTCCTGTTTTTACATTTTATGAGCAAAAGGCATGGCTATTGCCTTGAAGGGGGAAACAAGAGCAAAGGACTTAGGTAGTGGTGAACCCCCTCCAACCATCGCCTGTAGTGTGGTCCCAACATTTGCCTTGTACCAGGCCTGGCGCTGTGTGTGTGTGTGTGTGTCTATATGGAGAGAGAGAGAGAGAGAGAGAGAGAGAGAGAGAGAGAGAGAGATTCACACACACACACACACAATGAATTTAATAGCTGTGATGTAATTGTAAGGAATGGGACACAGGTGGCGTTGTGGGTTAAACCACAGAGCCTAGGACTTGCCGATCAGAAGGTCGGTGGTTCAAATCCCTGTGATGGGGTGAGCTCCTGTTGCTCGGTCCCTGCTCCTGCCAACCTAGCAGTTCAAAAGCACGTCAAAGTGCAAGTAGATAAATAGGTCCTGCTCCGGCGGGAAGGTAAACGGTGTTTCCGTGCGCTGCTCTGGTTCGCCAGAAGCAGCTTAGTCATGCTGGCCACATGACCCGAAAGTTGTACGCCGGCTCCCTCGGCCAATAAAGCGAGATGAGTGCCGCAACCCCAGAGTTGGCCATGACTGGACCTAATTTTCAGGGGTCCCTTTACCTTTACCTAATTGTAAGGAAAACACTGGAGACTAATTTGGTTAGTAGAAGTCTGGCATCTGGTGGGCGGGGCTTCTGTGTTGTGCTCTGGAATCAGCCCCTCCCTTCAGGTGTTCAGTAAAGTTCAGTTAGAGAGGCCAACTGTCTTTCTTGCTTCTTGCCTCATGCTGTTGTTTTAGTTTCTCTCAGGCAGCATGCTGTTGTGTTGCCATTTTCTTTATTATTAAAGCTTTGTTTGACATATAAGTGAGCCAGTTTGCTGAAATAAAAGAATGTAAAAAGGTAAAGGACCCCTGGACGGTTAAGTCCAGTCAAAGGTGACTATGGGGTTGCGGTGCTCATCTTGATTTCAGGCTGAGGGAGCCGGCATTTGTCCACAGACAGCTTTCAGGCTCATGTGGCCAGCATGACTACATTGCTTCTGGCGCAATGGAACACCATGACGGAAACCAGAGCACACAGAAAGATTTCAAAGTTATCAAGCTTTTTTAAAAAAAAGAAAATCAACTTCAAAGTTGATTTCTTGGGGAGAAATCAACCTCTAAGTTGTTGACACACAGTTATTTGGTCACTTTATGCAGAATCAGTAATCATTTAAGCACATTTAACATTTTCCCTTCCCAGGGGTACAATCAAACCTACTGTTCTTATTCAGTCAATAGGGACTTTCTGTGCTGGCATAGTCAGTAGGGATTTATCAGCATTGCTCTATAGGGCATGCTTTCAGCCCAGAGAAAAACCTGTAATTATTCTATTATATTTGATATTTTCCCTGTACAGGGATGATGGGTGGTCATTCATCAGTTCTCCCTGAAGTTCTCATACTCTGAGAAAGAGATAAAGACAAGAAGCCCCCTTTTTAGATGGTGATAACAGCATTTGGCACAGCACTAGTATAAGCCAGCCTTCATGTTCATAAAGGACAAGTGTGAAGCTTGACTAAAACCTTCTTTGAGAAAATATATGAACAAGATGTGATGTGGAAACAGCAAGATAAGACTGGATAGAATTATGAACTTTGTTTGGACTGATTTGGACATTAACGCAGTAGCAAGAAGATGATCAGAATCCCCCTTCGGATCTTGAATATGGGTCCCCTCAACAAAATTTAAAATTCGGCTTTGTAATTCGGAATTTATGTGATGTGATTTGATTGGCCGGTTAATAAAAATTATTTTAAAAAATAAAAAAAATAAAACCTTCTTTGGCACCAGTCCTGTCTAATTCCTGGTCTCAATTACTTTCGGCCATTATGTGTAGGCTTCTAAATGGCATGCTAAATATGTAAAGAAACAGGAAAAAGAAAATGTACAGGTCTGTTGCAGTGGCATGCACAAAGCGTACAAATTGCAAAATGCTTTATAGTGTTATGTTTTATGAGCACAAATTATAATAATCCCCTGCAGAATTTCTGTAGCCCCATAGAGGTAGGTGTTCTTCCTTCTTTTCCTGTCGTCCCCATATATACGAGGAATCGGTTTCATATTAGAACATACTTTTTTTAATTATCTTCATGTAGCCTGTACCTAAAAATAATAATAGTAATTATCCCTCCTAATTCCTATATTTGGCAATTTTATCAGTACCTGAACAAATTATGCACATATTTCATAACTTGCTTTTCAACTGAGCAAATACCCTATTTTTCTGCAGTTGATTTAATGTCTCTGATAAACAATGGTGGGCATTATTCTAGGTTTTAGATTCTTTGTTCTATTCCTTTAGGCGGTGCATTTTTTCCTTTTGTCATCTGTAACGGATATCCCCATTACTGAGGGTTAGATCGACACTGCCCTTGTTCATTCATTGTTATTTTTTGTGAATATAGATGTAAGAGTTCTTGTCTCTGGCAGCAGTACAACAATGGATCATTGATTCTTTTTGATCTTCACAGATATTGACACTCCTCGAATGTGATATGCGGTGAACTAACGATTTATAGGTTTCCACAATTTGCCTTAGCAGCCATTCAGAGAGATCTCTTATTAGCAACGGAACTTAAGCAACCCACCATTAATATAGCTTCCAGGCAAGGGGGAAATTCCTCTGATTTCAGTGAGGCTTGCTTCAAAAGCTCCCTCTCTATGAATTCATCTGCAGCTCTGGCTGGACCACACATTCCACTCGACTGTTTCAAACCTAGGTCTGTCTTCCTGATGACTTGGTTGGCCAAGGTTCATTGGAGCTTCAGTCCAAAACATCTGTAGAGCACCAGGTTGGGGATGGTGGAACTAGATTCCATGCTGTAATGTTCAGAGGAAAGCAGGTTCTCACACTAACCTCCCAACTACTGTGGCTAGGTTGCAATCCTGAGATCAGCACTCTATATTTAAATTCCCTGAGAAAGCCAACACTGATTCCTTCCTAGTCTCAACATCCACCTGCTTCACACCTGCCGTAAGTGTCCAACAGAGGTGGGCAGATGATAGATAAGTGGAAGGAATGCATGGGATAAACTGTGGGGGCCTCATCTCTGGTTTTGGCGTGGGGTTTGGGTGCAGAGCTTTTCGTCATTTACAGAGGAGAAACCATTTCCCAGTCTGGGATCTTGGAGATGTTGCCTTTTTCTGGCTCTGCTGCAAAACCACTGCAGATGTTTTTGAGGGGAATTGTCTTTGTAGAAGTTCTCCAATGCACTGTTGCTGTTGCGGTGGTTGTTTTAGCCCTCTCACTTCTTGCAATTTAATCAGCGGTCGGGTTGTACAATTGGAGCAAGCTCAGCTGTACAATGAAGGGAAAGTGGCAAACTAGAGTTATTCTGTGAGGCAGCCTCTAGTGAAGTTCTGTTTCTTCTGTTACCAGCTCTGTGATAATTTGAGCAATAATATACATTTTTGGATATGATGCGCTTTTTTACATTTCATTGAGTAACCATTTAGAAGCCAGATGATTAATTGACTACAGCTATTTATAACAGTCGACTTAATTATAATTCTAATCCTTTGCTGCCCTCTTGCTGTCCACTTTTTCTCTTTTTTCTTTTTTGGTAAGGAGCAGCCAAGTGTCTCAGAGCTAGCATAATGTTCTAGATAAGACATTGAAACCTCCCTCCCTCTTCTCTTGGCATTGGAGCTCCTAGACCAGCTCAACTACAACAATAACAGGTGTTCAAAGTTATCATGCTTCCAAAATGCTCATAAATGCAGGAAGGCATCACATAGCCTCCACACCCACACATATTTATTGATTTGGGGCTTTATTCCCCCCTCGGGCTTCCATAAATGCAGTACATAAATTCAAAGAGTTCTGTGCTTAAAATACAGCAGTTTTGTGTGTTTCCTCTAATAACTTTTGTACATGACCAGGAGGAAATGTCTGAAGGAAGAGGAGGAACAAGCAAGTGGTAGGTCCTCTCCAGGGGGAACACGGATAAATGCTACTGGGTGACAGAGAAAAGGTGGAACTACTCAACACCTACTTTGCCTCTGTCTTCACCTAAAAGGAAAGTGATGCCCAACCTGGTGATAACAGAATGAATGATATAAGAAGGGAGCTGCAACCCAAGATAGGAAAAGAGGTAGTAAGGGAACACCTAGTTACTTTAAATGAATTCAAATATCCAGGGCCTGATGAGCTGCATCCAAGGTACTAAAAGAGCTTGCAGATGTAATTTGAGAATATCTTGGAGAATTCTTGGAGAACAGATGATGTCCCTACAGACTGGAGGCAGACAAATTTTGTCCCCATCTTCAGAAAGAGAAAAAAGGAAAACCCAGGTAACTATTGACCAGTGAGTTTGACATTGATACCATGGAAGGTCCTAGAACAGATAATTCAACTGTGAGCATTTAGAAAACGATGCTGTGATTACTAAGAGCCAGCATGGGTTTCTCAAAAATAAATCATGCCAGATCAATCTGATTTCTTTTTTTGATGGAATTACAAACTTGGTGGATCAGGGAAATGTTGTGGACATAGTGTAACTTTATTTCAGTAAGGGTTTTCATATTCTCACAAGGAAGCTGGTAAAATGTGGGTTGAACAAGGTGACGGTTAGGTGGATTTGTAGCTGGTTGACTGACCGAACCCTAAGAGTACTCATTAATGGTTCCTCATCATCCTGGAAAAAAGTGACAAGTGGGGTGCCGCAGGGTTTTGTTTTGGGCCCATTGTTGTTCAGCGTCTTTATAAGTGACTTGGATGAAACAATTGAAGGGATGCTCATCAGATTTGCAGATGACACCAAACTGGGAGGGGTAGCTAATGCTGCGGAAAACAGAATCAGACTTCAAAATGACCTTAAGAGATTGGAGAACTGGGCACAAGCTAACAAAATGAATTTCAATGGAGACAAATGTAAGGTTCTGCACTTAGGCAGGAAGAACCAGATACACAAATATAGGATGGGGGGCACATGGATTACTTGCAGTACATGTGAAAAGAATCTAAAGAATCTAGGGGTCTTGGTGGACCATAAGCTAAATGAGTCAATAGTACAATGCAGCAACAAAAACAAACAAACAAACAAACAAACAAAACTAGGCTGCATCAACAGAAGTATAGTGTCCAGATCAAGGGAAGTCATAGTCCAACTCTATTCTGCCATAGTCAGACCACACTTGGAAAACTGTGTCCAATTCTGGGCACCACAATTTAAGATGGATGTTGACAAACTGGAAGGTGTGCAGAGGAGGGCAACCAAGAGGATCAAGGGTCTGGAAACTAAGCATTATGACTAGTGCTTGAAGGAGCTGGATATGTTTAGCCTGGAAAAGAGGAGACTGAGAGACGATATGATAGCCATCTTCAAATATCGAAAGGGCTGTCACATGGAGGAGGGAGCATGCTTGTTTTCTCCTGCTCTGGAGGGTTGGACTTGAACCAATGGCTTCAAGTTACAAGAAGGGAGATTCCGACTCCGGATTCAGAAAAAACTTTCTGACAGTAAGAGCTGTTCAGCAGCGGAACAGTCTCCCATGAGAGGTGGTGGACTCTCCTTCCTTGGATGTTTTTAAGCAGAGGTTGGATGGCCATCTGTCATGAATGCTTTAGCTGAGACTCCTGAATTGCAGTGGGTTGGACGATGATCCTAGAGGTCCTTTCCAACTGTGATTCTATGAAATGCTCAAGCAGTAATAGTGATGTAGAATAGAAGTTTCCTATTTTCATCTGAGGAATGTTGCAGGCTATGTTGTGGGTGATGTTTCTGTGTGTGGGTGACAGCATTTTGACTATGAAAGAGCTGGCACTATTTAGAGAACTGAGATCACTATTAGCATATATAATTTTATTAACTGTGGTAGCTGTTCCAGGTTGCATCCCTTGTTTTCTCTCTCTCATCCCTACGCTTGAGGCCTGTTTGCCTGTCCTTTGGCCTCTTCCTTATGACATTTAACCCTCACTTCCATTAATCTAAGCAGCAACAGGAAAAAAAGGGAAAGGAAGTATTGAAAACACACCTCCATTAAACTGAGCGTAGAAAAGGAAAGTCCTTTCCATCTGTTGCTGCCTGCCATTACATAGCCATTCCAGGCACGAATGTGAAATGGACTCATTTTTTACTAATATGGGGGCTAGTTCCCCCACGAGTTATGAGTAGCTGGTTTACACCTACAACACCTATCCATCTGGTCTTGTAATGATTGCCAGGCATATGTGCAAAGCCTTTTGAATGACTCTCCTCTTCAAAAAGACCCTGAAGGGCAATTATTTTTAGCAGCTTTAAAGCATCAGACTTCACTGGCAGGGGGGATGGAGAAAATATAAAAAAATGGAAGTGATCAGTTAAGTGCATTTACGACCATCTTTGGAAGTTGCTTATCTGAATATTAAATATCCCCACAGAAGACCACATTCCATAAATTAACAACCTAAGAAAAGCTCCTTCATGCCAATCTTTGAGCCCATTGATTTACCTATGTTGTATTTTAGAGTATTTACATATCACTTGAGAATTAAAACAGGCTTTCTTGCTTAATCTTGCAATATTCTTTGCTTGGTGAGACTAAAATAACAATCCAAACCCCACTTTGCATGCAAGCTCCTTCTTCCACCAGCCAGGCATGTGTGCCCCCAGCAGAACAGGTCTTTTCTGAAACAGAGACTGGACAGAACTGAGCTTCCCCAAGAAGAAGAAGCAGAAGCAGAAGAAGAAGAAGAAGAGTTTGGATTTGATATCCCGCTTTATCACTACCCAAAGGAGTCTCAAAGTGGCTAACATTCTCCTTTCCCTTCCTCCCCCCACAACAAACACTCTTGTCGGGGAACCAGCCCACCAGGTGCGGAGGAAAGTGACGAGGAGTCATGGGTGAAGGTTTAAGCAAGGAGTGAGCTTCCTCTCCCAGCAGCCTTGCATGTTTATTAGCCTTGCGCACATTACATCATGTTGCATATACACGTGTAGCACTCGGGTGGAAAACAGCTAGGGTTTGCATTTCTAAGAATAACTATTCTCTACCAGGATATAACTCCAGACAGTATGACAGCCACGTAAGCTTTGTGGTTTAGCAGCTCGACAGTGACCCAGGCGGGTGGGGGGAACAAGTCAGCAGATGTTTCCTCTTGCACAATCTTGCACAAGGGTGCTATTTTTCTGTTGCACCCCCACACACTCTGTGAGGTGAGTGAGGTTGAGAGACTTCAGAGAAGTGTGACTAAAGTATATTTACAGAAATATTGTAAAATTAATGAATGTTAGAAGGATGCTGGAAAGAAGTTATATGACTTCAGCAGAAATGTTATAAAGAATTAAGTATGAATAGATTGACAATGGGTAAAGGTGCAAAACTTAAGGTTAAATTGCGTTAAGATAAATTATGGAACTAAATTTGAGAAAGAGGGAAAGGACTTGCTGGAATAATTAACTGACCTAGAATACAAAAAAGGAGGTGTGAGGAAGTCGAGGAAATAAGCAAATGAAAGATAAGGACATGAAAATACGGGGTCTTTTTTTGTTTTTTGTTTTTCCTTCTATTCTTTCAAAGGTTTGTGTTTTTTAAATGTTTTGTTTTGGGTTGGGATTACAGCCTTTGCCTGGCGAGTTCCTGCCCTCCCCCCGGTGGAAATAATGGCACATGACACAATAGGTTAATGAGCTAAATAAGGCCACAACTTTTATTGGTTACAGGTGATGAGCGGTATTGGCTTAGGCATTGGTCCTAACCGGCTATATCCGGCTTCAGCCCATCTGTTAGAAGTCTGGGAAGGGTTAACCACCAGTAGGGGGAGTCCTGCTGATACACTTCAACTAGGAACTCCTCCGGGGTCACTGCTAGGGGCCGTGCCTTAGGCCTTCACCTCCTTAGGCTTTGGACAGGGCCACGCCCCCTGGAATCCTTTACCAAACTACCCTTCAATATGTGGGGCAGGTGATGGCGTAACCTCCCCTCTTCCATCTACAGAGCAATACCTATGCCTACCAAGAAAGTTGTGACAATTTTCTACGAGGTGGGCAAAAACCAAGTGGCTGGTGCCAATTTGCCAAGTGGAAAAATTCCTACCAGGCCCCTTAACGGCGACCAACCGAGGTCCATAGCAAGGTCAAAGAACGAAAACCTTTTTGGGTGGGAGGGTGGGAAAAGCAGGAACAGCTGGTAAGCAGGAAAGAGGGAGATTCCTGGCCACGTCCTGCTTTAAATAAGGCAGGCCACACCCCCAGAGCCAGCCAATTGGCTGGCCGGGAGGTGACACGGCCAGGAATCCCCCCAGCTGCCGCACGCATGGTGGGACCGTGAATCCTGCAACTCCACCTCCTCTGAAGGGCGGAAGTGACTTTGCATGGCTAGTTCCCGCCCCCCTCCTGTCTGCTGTACGTTGCAGGGTTGCAGATGTGGTGGTTGTCTCCATGAAGCCCTGGGGGCCTAGAGAGGGTGACACAGCTCTCTTAATCCAGAGCCCAAACAATGCAATCCTAATAATATCTACTCAGAAATAAATTATGTTGAATTCAGCAGGGTTGGGATTACAGCCTTAATTACAGGGGGATTCAGCAGCAAATTATATTATTACTGGGCTTATTAGTTTGATGAAGGGCAAGCTGGAGATCAAAATAATAAATAAATAAATAAATAAATCCTGCCACCACCAGCAGAAGCGTAAATAAAATCATCTCACATTAACTTTCCACTGTACAGCAGATATTGTATCTTTTCACGATACAGTCATAGAATTGCTATTGAGTTGTAGCAGTTATATAAAAAGAAAAACATTTCTTTCCCCCAAAGCAAATCTGCCAAGAGCTGCAATTTATGTAGACTGTCGGAGGGTGAGGGGTGGGGATCATTTTTGAAAGGAGTATAAGCAATTAGACTGAAATTATAGGGTTTTTTTAAAAAAAAAACCAAACCCACACACATTTTTTTAAAAAAGCAATATGTAGTTCTACTTGGAAGTAATCTATTCTGAAGTGAAACTATTCAAATAAAATAGACACAGAAAATAAATTCATAAGGGAAAATGGGCCATGCCACGTGGAAATGCTTTGCTACATAGGCCCTAGACTTGTTCGCAAGGAGAACATTCTTATGAGGCACAAGTCTATTTGTACATGTGTGTATTTTGGTATTGGTAGGTCGTCTTTCAGGGTTAACTCTCCCAAAGTGTCCCAAAGCATATTATAATATGAAATATCATTCCATTTTGGAATCCATAAAATCAAGATCTAAAAATATCATGACAGTTCACATTCACCTGGGGATTTGAGGGAGTGCGGTTTGGAATATGGCTTGCCTGTGGCCTGGTCACAAGACCACCATCTTTCTGCATGTCCATAGGGGTACGTCTGGCACTTCTCCCTTCCAGCCATGCTGTTCAACAGGTGAGTGGCCCGGCATATGAGCCAATTAGATTGTGGTGGGGAAGGGGTGGAGCAGGGCAAGGGGTGGGGTGGGGCAGGGTGGAGCAGGATGGGATGGGATGGGGCAGGGCTTGGCAGGCTTACCCAAAGGTGAGCAGGCAGGCTAGCATGAAGACCTTGCTGTGGTTTATTGGGTCACCATGTTCAGGGCCAGGGAGGAATTTTTCCTGCAGAGAAAGGGGTCCAGAAAGGGTGTCTCTGTCTGGGAGTCCACATGGGGGCCAATAGGCGATAGTACCTTTTCCAAACAGCGACCCAAGCATTGTTGATGCACCTCGTCCGTGTCAGGGGCAAATCCCTAGCTCCAGGTCAACTCTGCCGTAATCATCAACCAGCAGGCTGATAATACACAACGCTTGGCCAAAACCTACTTACATCTATAATCAATAAAGTTGTGTCCTTTTTCAACCCAATACCAATCTCCTGTGTTATGTTTTTTGGCCCTGACTGTGCTGTGGGCATAATGCATCTGTGACAGCAACAGCAGGTAAACATTTTTAGCAGAAGAAAATTGACTCTATATATCAGTATAGATAGCAAATATTTAAAAAGCTTAAAATAACAACAAAGTGTTAAAATGTCATTTAATGGGCCTAATTGCAGGCGGAGATGAAACAGCGTACAGGGGGGAGGTTCAAAAAGTATCTACATGGTGCTTAGAGAATAACTTGCACCTAAATATTAGTAAGACAAAGGAGATGGTATTGGACTTCTGGAGGAAGAGAGGGGAACCTGCCCTGTTGTATATCGGGGGGGGGCTGTGTGGAGAGAGTCTCCTCCTTTAAATTCCTGGGAATTTACCTTAGTGAGGACCTCACTTGGAAAATCAACATAACTTAGGTGGTCAGAAAGGCCCAACAGAGACTCCATTTCCTCAGGGTCTTGCGAAAGAATAATGTTAAACAACTGATGAACTCGTTTTACGGGTCCACAATAGAAAGTGTCCTGCCATATTGTATCACAGTGTGGTATGCTGGCCTGACAGCCATGGACAGAAAGTCTCTACAGAGGGTGGTAAATACAGCAAACAATATCATGGGCTGTCCCTTGAGTCTGCTAGATGTCATCGCAAGGGATCGTTGCCTTAGGAGAGTGAGAAAAATTCTCAGGGATGACTCACACCCTGGCCATCACCTCTTTAATCTTCTACCTTCGGACAGGAGATATGAAAGTATAATCAGCCATACCAACAGGCTAAAAAATAGCTTCTATCCATGGGCTGTTAGGCTGTTGAATGAAAAATAACATAGCGAAATTGACTTGCAAGGTGGTGTGTTGTTCGATAAGAGATTGAGTGTTTGGGGGGGGGAGGCTCATTTAATTTAATTGTACACAGGTTGTACAATGAAAATAAAGGTATTATTATTATTAAAAGTAGTTTTGAAGGGGGGAAATGTATTGAAGCCTGTTTAAAATTCATCACCATACATCCCTTGACCTCCTATAGAAGAGGTGGAGAATCCACTCTCCACAAATTTGCTGGTATTTAATTCCCAAAATCCCCATTCAGCGTGGCTCATGATCTGAGATAATGGCACTGAAACATCCAGAGGGCCTACAAAATATGAAGACAGAGAAGACAGAGAAGGAGGTCCACTATTGGAAGCCTCTCTTGCCTGACAGCCCACAAAGGTGCCCAGACTTCTAGGCACCATCCAGGTCTTCTGGCTGAATGTTTTTAGTTGCTCCACCCATTGCTGCCCACAACTGGCACTTGCCCCTAGGAAGGTTGCCCAGTACAGATTGGGACTCTTGGGCTGAAAAAGTTACTCAACCTCTGCTTTAGGTTTAATGCAGGAGCTTTCCTATGTGAGATAAAGGTAAAGGACCCCTGACAGTTAAGTCCAGTCTCGAACAACTCTGGGGTTGTGGCTCTCATCTTGCTTTACTGGCCGAGGGAGCTGACGTTTGTCCACAGACAGTTTTTCCGGCTCACGTGGCTAGCATGACTAAGCCGCTCCTAGCGAAACCAGAGCAGCGCATGAAAATTCTGTTTACCTTCCCGCCGGAGTGGTACCTATTTATCTACTTGAACTTTGACATGCTTTTGAACTGCTAGGTTGGCAGGAGCTGGGACTGAACAACGGGAGCTCACCCCGTCATGGGGATTCGAACCGCCAACCTTCCAATTGTCAAGCCCAAGGCTCAGTGGGATATCTCTTACAAAAGCAATGCAATGCCAGAGCAAACAATACCCGCTGAATCCCATTCACACTTGTTCAAGGGACAAAAGCTTTACCCCTTTTGAATCACGGTCACCCTATATTTCATCTCACAGTAAGCTGTATCTCAGCGCAAGAAGGAAAAAAAAATTGACCTTTGCCAGACTCCCGCTGTCACTTTGTAATGGAGGTAAAATTAATGGAGGCACTTCTGTGTAACGTAACAAATGAAAAGTGGCTACCCTTCCTCAGTAACAAGTGCGGGTGCTGAAAGGTCATGAAGGGATGGATCCTAATCTCCATTTGTATCTTGGGAAATGCAGTAGAATTAGTAAATCAGGTATCTGGACACCACTTGCATGTCAGCAGGACATAAATTGAAACAGGCCGCAGATGGATGCCAGAATACATTACAGCACTGTTGGTTCTCATCAGTCAATATCTGTTATATTTCACGGTACCTGGAGCTTAATTATTCTGTGTGAAAGGAGATCGAAAATCAGTACATCACAAGTAGCTAAGCATGAGGAGCCGAGTTCAAAGGAGATGTGGTTGAGCTAAAGTGCAATTAAGCGCAGTTCTGTAAGTACGTGTTAAAGCCCATTCAAGTCGGTGGAATTTGTAGGGGCATAATTGTGTGTGGAATTGCATGAGAAAGAAAAGGGGGGAGAAGCAGGGAATTAGTGTAGCTTCGCAAAATTGAACTTTTGAGGGTGTTTTTTAAAAAAAAAATCACAAGAACTATTAGTCACACTCATATCCCACCAGTCATCTGGAAAGCTCAGAGCCATCCATGGGATTATAATGTTTTATTTTTTTCTTTATTTTTTTAAAAAACCTTTGTAATAAGTTAGGTTGAAAAGATGACTGCCAAGGTTCACTGACTGGTAGATTACTTCAGTGTGATCTATTTTATGGAGAGCTAAATTTTGTGGAGAATGCAACGCGCAGGATGGTCACTTCTGGGATCATTTTAGTCAAATTATCTACAAAGCTCTCAACAGCCAGGGACCAGTGATCTGAAGGAATACTTACATATGAATCTGTTCACCTGCTGGACTTGCTATCTGAGGTTTTGCTCAATGTCCTGTCCCCTTCTTGAGGTAGATTTGATGCAGAGCAGCGTCTTTTCAGTTGTAGTGTCCTAATTGCAGAATCCCACCCCCAGATCCTCAGTTGGCCCCCTCTCTTTTTTGAAATTGTGCGGAGCAGTGTCGATTCTGTTTAGCATACTTTAAATCTGCCTGTGTTTTAAAAGTGCTGATGTTTTCTGAAGCTGAACAAGTTTGTTCTCTCATGCTGTTGTTCTAATTGATTTTTATGTTTTGTTTTTGGGGGGCATTGTGGTTTTTTAAACTGTATATCTGTGTTTCAGTTTGGAAGCCATTTTAGGCCCCAAAGGCAGGGAAGATTAAATCAGTCATCATCATCATCATCATCATCATCATCATTTATTATTTGTACCCCGCCCATCTGGCTGGGTTTCCCCAGCCACTCTGGGTGGCTTCCAACAAAGATGAAAAATACACTAAAATGTCACATATTAAAAACTTCCCTGAACAGGGCTGCCTTCAGATGTCTTCTGAATGTCAGGTAGTTGTTTATCGCTTTGACATCTGATGGGAGGGCGTTCCACAGGGCGGGTGCCACTACTGAGAAGGCCCTCTGCCTGGTTCCCTGTAACTTGGCCTCTCGCAGTGAGGGAACCGCCAGAAGGCCCTCAGAGCTGGACCTCAGTGTCCGGGCAGAACGATGGGGGTGGAGACGCTCCTTCAGATATACTGGACTGAAGCCATTTAGGGCTTTAAAGGTCAGCACCAACACTTTGAATTGTGCTCAGAAACGTACTGGGAGCCAATGTAGGTCTTTCAAGACCGGTGTTATATGGTCTCGGCGGCCGCTCCCAGTCACCAGTCTAGCTGCTATATTCTGGATTAGTTGTAGTTTCCGGGTCACCTTCAAAGGTAGCCCCACTTAGAGCGCATTGCAGTAGTCCAAGCGGGAGATAACCAGAGCATGCACCACTCTGGCGAGACAGTCTGCAGGCAGATAGGGTCTCAGCCTACGTACCAGATGGAGCTGGTAAACAGCTGCCCTGGATACAGATTTGACCTGTGCCTCCATGGACAGCTGTGAGTCCAAAATGACTCCCAGGCTGTGCACCTGGTCCTTCAGGGGCACAGTTACCCCATTCAGGACCAGGGAATCCTCCACACCTGCCCGCCTCCTGTCCCCCAAAAACAGTACTTCTGTCTTGTCAGGATTCAACCTCAATCTGTTAGCCGCCATCCATCCTCCAACCGCCTCCAGACACTCACACAGGACCTTCACCGCCTTCACTGGTTCTGATTTAAAAGAGAGGTAGAGCTGGGTATCATCCACATACTGATGACACCCAGCCCAAACCTCCTGATGATCAGTCAATCAATCAATCAATCAATCAATCAATCAAGTCAAGACTGAGAAGGGGTTTGACTCAAGTTTCACTGGAGCACCCATAAAATTATCACTCTGTCCACTGCATTTGTTATTTTGGGGAAATAGCCACTGTTTGAACTGCATTAAACAGCAGTACTTCCATTAAGTTTAATTCCTTTAGAAGTGACACTGGGAGCCCGAGAAAGGTCAAATTGGCTTTTTGTAAAGCTTTTATGAATAAATCCAAACTGATCCTGTTTTGCTGAAATTCCAGGTGAGACATTTTTCTATGTCCCTGATCTGATAAAATACACCAGGCTTACATAACTGATGAGCTGTCAAGGGAAATGTAGACCATCAGCTCTGTATGGTGGCTTTCCAAAGGTTTGATGAATCTCTTATAATGTTTCCATATGCTGTGATTTGTATATGCAAAAGCAGTACAGTGAATTATGGTGTGCGAATTTATTCTAAAGTTTTGGGGACAGCAAAATGAGACACATTCATACTGCAAATATTCAAATCCCAGCAGGTGTTTTGTGCAAACATATAAAATATCAAATGTCGAGAGAGGAGCTTTTGTATTTTATATAATGTTTGCATTGGAATAGAAATGAGACAAAATGAGTAAGTGGATATTATCTGAGATCTTGCTTTGTTCTGGTGGGAGATACTGCTGCATCTTGCATTCCTGGAATTGACTGACTTCAATTGAAACTGTTGATGGGTTAATCAATCTTATGTTTGATGGAAACTCACTCCATGGACTATACATTTTATCTGCTGGATGCTGAATCTGAAACTATATTGCTTTTCTCTGTAACTACATTTCCAGGTTTTTGGCCACAGCCCAAAGCAGCTGAGTGCACGTGTACACGGAAATTGGGTACACAGCTGAGGTTGCCCTCCCCTTACATTTTTTGAAACAGCGGATTTCATAAACAAAGGGCCAAACGACCGGCAACTTTAAAACAACTAGTTTTGCGTGGACAGGCAGAGTCCCCCCAACACCAGGTGACCCCCAAGCAGAATAATGACTCAAGACAACATGCTATGGGATTAAAATTGGGCACAACTTTATTAAGTTTCAGATGTAGTGAGATCTTGGCTCAGGCATTGGGTGTTTATCCTTCCCAGTCCCCAGCCAGGGATCTGGGAGACCTCAGGGTTATCCAGAATATATGGGGATTGGGCTGGCTCTGGAGAACGTCTGTTCAAGCAGAGAGCCCGGCCCCCTTTTCCCAGCCGTCGCAGGGGAGAGCAATGACAACCTCTTGGCGTATGGCCAATGCCTCCCCACAAGACCCCTTTAATGGGGAACCCTGGGATCACCACCGCAAGGGGGGAGTGGGTCACTGCTTCACCCCCCCACACATTTAGGAAGATAGACTAAAGGATTCCTGCTCCTCCTTCCCAGAAACTACTACTTACAAAACCTCTGTTGTAAAAGGACACCCGCTTTTTCCTGTGGTGACATCATACACCTCTATTGCCCTGGCAACCTGCTATTGTCTTCTGCTAACTATCATACAGTTGGGGAAGGAACCCCATCCCGCTCCTTGTCTGACATTTTCCCCAGGGTAATGACCCTGCTATCACTTGTCTTTGTTTTTGGATGGCACCTCTCTCAACCAAACTCCTGAGGAAGCTGGCTTGACTTCAAACCCCACATTTGCTATTTTCAGAAATTATAGAGAGTCTGGCACCCAGGAATTTTAGAGGGACCTTGCCCCCTGAAAATCCATAGCAGTATATTCCACTTCTCTTAGTCACAGCTGAATGCTCTCCTGGGGCTGTGGATGTGGGAAGAGAATGACTTCTAGGCAGTCTTCCAAATAACTTGAAAGCCAAATGCCATTTATTCCAAACCTAGCACTGCTCCATCTGTTTCTGGGGAAGGTTTGGAGCCTAAAAGAATGTTGCAGATATGGAGCTAACTACCAGCCATAATGGGAAACAAGGGAGGGAATTGAGGTTATCTAAGCCTGAAGACAGAGCCAGCCAACTGGCTTTGCCTCCATGTTTTAGGTATAGCACCAGGCTTTTGCTCCAGTGGTATGAATAGGATTAAGAGCATATAATATTTCTAAATTAACACAAAACTGGTAAGACCAGTTGTTGGCGTCTGTCTGTCTTGGTGTATGAAGTGGTACATCATACTCCAACCTAGGTTTTCCAGGATCTCTGTTTCAACCTATTCCCAACAAAGCCATCTGCTCTGAAGTCTGCAAGAGGAAGTATGATAGAGTAATAGGGCCCGAGCAGCCAGACCTGTACAAGAAAAGATGAGAAAACAACTTTATAAGGTGAAGGAATTGACTTTCCTGTCCCACACATCATAGACTTAATGCTTGGCTACACAAGGGGGTTGGAAGGGGGAAAGAAAACAGTCCCTGGAGAAAATACCCACGTTTGCCCAACTAATTGCCCCTGACTACTTTCTTAAACTCTGCAACATTTTTAATTTACCTTAACTTTATCAATTTTAATTAACTGAATTATCTTGATTAAGAAGCCTTTCTAATTGAATTTTGTATAAGGAACGGAGTAATTGCCATACACAATCAGCCAGGCTACTGTGTAATTTCTTCCCCTGTAAAACTTTGTTTGGGCATCCTAAAGTTCTATGCTAGTTGAATTTAATAAAGATGTAATGATATTAAGGTCGCTCACGGCTGAATTGGGTTTGATACATTTGTTAGAAGTGAGCAATGCCTTCATGTTTGACTAAAATCAATGAAGCAGTTACAAAGAAAGTTACTAATCTACATTTGTTAGCCTGTCCCTCTGTGAAAACACTAATCACAGAAACCTGTGCTGAAACCAGTCCTCTGATTTCTTTGGAGTTTTCTGCCCTTGCGAAGGAGTCTGCCGTTTTTCAGCCTTTTTCTCAGGGCACTGTTCATTATCATTTTGGAGGGTGCAATATTCACCCCACTATTTTCTTGCAAGTTTACGGTCCATGTGCTTTTCTTTTTATCTGGCCTCCTCAGCCTATAGATGAAGTTACCTTATTACATAACCATAGCTATCAACGTTTCCCTTTTTTTAAAAGGGAAATTCCCTTTTTCCGAATAGGATTCCTCGCAAGAAATGGGAAAAGTTGACAGCTATGTACAGAACTAAAGTACTAGAAGTCAAGGAGTCTAGCTCTTGGGTCCTTGAAGTTAGCATGGTTGCTGACTTGGTTTTCCAGAAAAGTTCTTCCTATTACCTTCTTTTAAAAAATGCATTGATTTTTTTTATAAGTTGAAACAACTTCCCTTTAGGGGAAACAAAAGTATTTTGGACTAAAGTGGACTATTTCATAGAATCATAGAATCATAGAGTTGGAAGAGACCACAAGGGCCATCGAGTCGAACCCCCTGCCAAGCAGGAAACACCATCAGAGCACTCCTGACATATGGTTGTCAAGCCTCTGCTTAAAGACCTCCAAAGAAGGAGACTCCACCACACTCCTTGGCAGCAAATTCCACTGTCAAACAGCTCTTACTGTCAGGAAGTTCTTCCTAATGTTTAGGTGGAATCTTCTTTCTTGTAGTTTGGATCCATTGCTCCGTGTCCGTTTCCCTGGAGCAGCAGAAAACAACCTTTCTCCCTCCTCTATGTGACATCCTTTTATATATTTGAACATGGCTATCATATCACCCCTTAACCTCCTCTTCTCCAGGCTAAACATGCCCAGCTCCCTTAGCCGTTCCTCATAAGGCATCGTTTCCAGGCCTTTGACCATTTTGGTTGCCCTCCTCTGGACACGTTCCAGTTTGTCAGTGTCCTTCTTGAACTGTGGTGCCCAGATCTGGACACAGTACTCCAGGTGAGGTCTGACCAGAGCAGAATACAGTGGCACTATTACTTCCCTTGATCTAGATGCTATACTCCTATTGATGCAGCCCAGAATTGCATTGGCTTTTTTAGCTGCCGCGTCACACTGTTGGCTCATGTCAAGTTTGTGGTCAACCAAGACTCCTAGATCCTTTTCACATGTACTGCTCTCAAGCCAGGTGTCACCCATCTTGTATTTGTGCCTCTCATTTTTTTTGCCCAAGTGTAATACTTTACATTTCTCCCTGTTAAAATTCATCTTGTTTGTTTTTGCCCAGTTCTCTAATCTGTCAAGGTCGTTTTGAAGTGTGATCCTGTCCTCTGGGGTGTTAGCCACCCCTCCCAGTTTGGTGTCATCTGCAAATTTGATCAGGATGCCCTTGAGTCCATCATCCAAGTTGTTGATAAAGATGTTGAATAAGACCGGGCCCAAGACAGAACCCTGTGGCACCCCACTAGTCACTCTTCTCCAGGATGAAGAGGAACCATTGATGAGCACCCTTTGGGTTCGATCAGTCAGCCAGTTACAAATCCACTGAGTGGTAGCATCGTCAAGACCGCATTTTACCAGCTTCTTTACAAGAATATCATGGGGCACCTTGTCAAATGCCTTGCTGAAATCAAGGTAGGCTACATCCACTGCGTTCCCTTCATCTACCAGGCTTGTAATTCTGTCAAAAAACGAGATCAGGTTAGTCTGACATGACTTATTTTTCAGAAATCCATGCTGACTATTGGTGATCACAGCATTCCTTTCTAGGTGCTCACAGACTGTTTGCTTAATGATCTGCTCCAGAATCTTCCCTGATATTGATGTCAGACTGACTGGGCGGTAATTATTTGGGTCCTCTCTTTTCCCCTTTTTGAAAATAGGGACAACATTTGCCCTCCTCCAGTCTGCCGGGACTTCGCCTGTTCTCCAGGAATTCTCAAAGATGACTGCCAGTGGTTCTGAAAGCAATGAATTGAGGTCCAAAGTGGGGATGGGTGAATCTGTCAATTTTTGGTTCTTTGATTTCTCATTTTCCCTATCTTAAGTTCAGTTCTTCACTTTTCCACATTAGTTTGTGATTTTTTTTAAAGTCCTCATTAAAAGTCATCAGAATTTTTGTGCAAATTTCCCCTAATATACACATTTGTGTATGTAATTTTGTCTAATATAGAAACTTCCTCTATTATAATTTGTTGTTGTTGTTGGTTATTAAATTTCTATACCACCATTCATCCAAAGATGACAGGACAGTTTACAATACAAAATAAAATGCATTTTGATATGATCTTTTCACTAATAGATGGATTTTGTTTCGCACAGTTTACCCCAGTATATGGATTTTGTACACACATCTTGGCCTTGCAAAATTCAGAGGTGTATGATTTTCAAAAAGGACAGCTGGATTTCAGTTCATGTATTGTTTTACAAAGCATGAATTGCGTAGATTCACCTTCAGCTGAGAACTGAACTGAATGTATCTCCAAAATATTCACTATTCCATTGGCTAGTAAATGGCTCTCATCAAATGGTTTCTAGATCACACCCTTTCCTGTACATGGATTCCTGAAAATCAGCAAACCTATTCTCTAACAGCAGAGAAATACCCCATGAGCAGAGATACTGTTTTTGTTGTGGTAGCAGGTATCTGCTGATATTTACTGCTTACCTAAATAAGGTCAAAGAGGTAAAATTCTCATAATTTGGCAGGACAATACAGTTTATCAGCTTGCCAAGTGCTAATATGTGCACCATAGCAAGTTATGCCAATTAGGTATGATCTGCAGTGGCCACCTGAGAGCAGATTCTTTGCTTATATAAATGATGGAGGGAAGAATTTAATGAGGCTCTGCCAATCAGTATCACCTTCAACGTCTGAAGGTTTGTTTGCTTGTTTGACACTTCTACAAGAAGGTGTATTTTGATTTAATCTACAGTGACTCAGTAAATCTCAAAAATCCTATTCATGAAGGTACATTTATATCTATGTATTTAAATGAGACCTTGGCTATATATTTTACACACCATGCAAAAGCAGGCCTGTCTTTTCCATGTAGCTGGATGTAGTGCTATGCTTCAGTTGGCGTTGTGGACAAGTGAAAGATGAAGGCACAAATTAGGCGACATTAACACCATACATTTAAAGGGCTATGCCGTTTTAAATAGTCATGGCTTCTCCCAAAGAATTATGAGAGCTGCAATCTCTTAAGGGTGCTATAGTGGGGTAGGAAAGCTGGGTAGGGGGGAGGGAATCACATCTGGCAACCAATGTGCCCCTTTGTTTTCACATAATACATGGGTAGAGGCAGTGCCAGATTTACATATAAGCTAAACAATATAGCTTAGGGCCCCACTCTCTAGGGCGCCCCCCAAAAAAATTAAAGGAAAAAAGTGTTTGCATTACCATATAGCATATATTCAACACAAAAACCAGCGATAATTTGTTGTTGACAAAGGACAACTGGACATATAAAGGGCCCCATTACCTTCAGTAGCTTAGGGCCTCATCAAGCCTAAATCTGGCCCTGGGTAGAGGAATCTAAAAAGCCTGGGACACAAATTTTCACAAGCTGCTATGCTGGCTCAATTACCAGAAGTAATGTATTTAGCATTAATTCTGGAAGTGTATACACAATTCTGACCAAGCTACCATTTTGAATCAAGATGGCAGATCAAAACATCACTTGGGTGTGAGTTCACCCTCTTGCGATATTGTCACCAAAACCAGCATAAGCCTTCCTAATGTGGGGCAGCATACTTTGACGCTGTTTGGGCACTGGGCACCATTTTGAATCAAGATGGAAGACCGAAATGCCATTTTGAGATGACTTCATCTCAAACAAATTACGCTACACATTTTAAAAATGCATCTCCCCCCCACAACCCCCTCCCCAATATTCTAGGAAGCACCAAGCACTCCCTGCTAGAATCTAATAGTGATAAGAAGCTGTTGTTGTTTGTTGTTTAGTCGTCTTAGTCGTGTTCGACTCTCTGTGACCCCATGAACCAGAGCATGCCTTGGAAACTCTCACTTTCTTCTCAAAGCTTCTCCTTTTTTATGTCCATGGAGTTTTCTTGGAAAAATACTTGAGTGGTTTGCCAGTTCCTTCTCCAGGTGGATCACATTTAGTCTAAACTCTCGGCTATGACCTGTCCATCTTGGGTGGCCCTGCATGGCATAGCTCATAGCTTCTCTGAGTTATTCAAGCCTCTTCGCCATGACAAGGCAGTGATCCATGAAGGGGGTGATAAGAAGTATCAATATGCAATCTCAAAAGTTTACAGAACCATTTACAAGAGACAAACATATCCCTTCATATTTGAATGTTGCAAATTTTGCAGCATTCAGGGGATGCATATAACTCGTGTCTTAAGACTGTAAGGTCTTTTCTCATGGGGTTTATTCATTTTCTGTATTAACTCCATTTTAACACGTTTTGATGATGCTAAAATTTCATTTCTAGATATCCCCACCTGTCTCATCCCACACATATTACAAGCACTAGGAACTATCTGTCTGGATTGTTCTACACTCCCATGGCGTGCATATTCTGCTGAATTACCCTTTTAAGTTGTCTCGGTTGGATCATGCAAAAGCACTTTAAAAGTAAAACTTTGCATTAAATGAGGCCTCTCTCCGTTACTCAGAGTGCTCTTTAGGATTAAGTAGATTTGGGGGGGGGGGTGATCCTGCAGGACACACTTTTGCATTATCAGTAAAGTATAATTTATTATCCTAGTTGCTGGGTATTAGCAAAATGCCTGCTGTGAATGACAGTGTGTTTGTTTGTTCTGAGAGACAGACAGACCATATATCAACAGATCTCTATCTACCTCTCTCTTTAATGGGAGGTCTCTTTCAACCTGTCTCTACAGAAGCAGAGAGAGACTTTGCCCATCTCCTTGGCGCCCCTACTGCCAAAAGTTGTTCTACCCATCGGCAAGATTATTGTAATAACCTGCAGTTTTATAAGAGTAGATATTTAAAGTAGATGAATAAATGAGTTAATTTGGAATGTGCAGAAAATATAAAAAATAAATTTAAGGAACAGCAGAAAGGAAGTTGAGTTTCAAAATGTCAAAATGATTGTAAAAATTATTGAAATGTATAAAATTGAAAATCATAAAGGAAATAAAGAAAAAAGAAAATAAAGTTGTTCTACCTACTCTTTGACAAGTGAGCCTCTTTTACCACTCTATCATAAGGTGAGCATATGTCCTACTTAAAAGAGGAGAGTCCTCTATTTGACTGCATATTCTATTTGAAGAACTCTCCTGACCACACCTGGTTTAAAGATAAAGAAGCATAGGAAGTGAGAGCAAGGGTCTTGAAATTGCCTGTCAACAGCATCTAGACAATTGACTGGGCAGACACACAGAATACCTGGCCACGGTCTCCCCCCATTATGGTGAGATGCTCTGTATTTCTATTTAGCTTACAGTATTTTTTTCTATATTAGCGTCTATACATACAAATGAGCATATGCCAGTTTCATGCAATTCTTAATCCTCTTTTCTTTTCTTTAAAGTAATAGCTCCCCTAACTATGTTTTCCCCAAGAGAAGTGTAATGATTGATATTTCCCATAGGTGTGCAAGATAAAGGATAAAAGCAAAGACACAAGTTTAAATCTTGCACATTGAAATCAATGGGACCCCCTATGTGCTTATTTTAGCAGTATTGTGCCCTTCATTTCTAGTGAACAATTACTGTTGGAATACCAACCCCCCTCACATTATTGCTTTTTCAAGGACCAGTAGGTTATTTGACACACACAAAAAATGGATTTGCTTACCTTTCTTACATGATTTCATCCATGGGGTCACGAAGAAACAGACACGACTAAACGACTAAACAACAACAACAACAACAACAACAACATCCCTATTTTGGTTGCATCTAAGAAGATAATTAAATAAACTTTTTCATTGTTTGTGATGCAAACACTGAGTGATGTTTTCATTTAGCAGAGGTAAAAATGATATTTTATATTCCAAGTATTTAGACAGATGATGTCTTATGGGTGACAGCAGGTCAGTCTTCATAAACCTACATGCCTGACAATCAAGATAGTGCATGCAGGATATAGATCAATCATTGTACAGGGGCAAAAATTGATGGAATCTGCCATCAACTAAAAAGACAGGCCCAACAATAGCATGACCTTGAATTTAATAAGAAAATGACTCTACAAGTTTAAACCATTTTAAAGTCCTTTGCAATTATAATGTTTAGATTGCACTGAATACTGAAAAGAAGCTTTGACCACAATATTTACATCTCAGGAAAGGAGGCAACATAAATTACATGTCTCAAGGACAAGGAAATCAAAATGGGTGATTTATCTTCTGCAACAAGAATTTTTGTCTCCTTCTGTAATGTCCACAATGATTTATATTTCCTCCAAGCTGTCAAATCACCTGGTAGCATTTATAGGAAGGGGTTTGGAATTCTAAGTAATCAAGTATCGGGAGCTGGGTGAGTATTGCAGCATAATCCCATTTGATCCAGAATTTTAACCAATTTATTTTTAATTGGAGTCACTTCACACTTTACGTGGCAATCATGTTTCCTACAGCAACACTTCTATTTCTAGCAGCAAATGTGCAGATATGAAGAGCCAGCTGCTTATTCCTGAACACTTGTCCTTTCCATCGAAACCTTCCATGGCCTTTATCTCCCTGCCCTTGTATCGCTATATGTTTCTGTCCCTGATTTTCATGACGATGGCAGCAGGCGGTGCGTGGCAGTGGTGGGATGTGTTGGAGGCTGGGCAACCACAGCAAAAATTATGTGGGTGCCGGGCCCCCCAGCCCCCCTGGAGTTGGCACCCGACCCTTAGACTTCTTTTATATTGGCTATATTAGCTAGGGTTGCCATATTTTGAAGAGCAAAAAAAGAGGATGCTTTTAATGGGCACTGAAAGCAAATAAATGCAGTTTGTCCCAAATTTTACCCCTGAAAAAGTGGACGTGCCCTGGAAGAAGAGGCCACATGGCAATAATAATAATAATAATAATAATAATAATAATAATAATAGAGTTGTGTGTGGTGGGGGACTGAAGTGATGATGATGATGATGATGATGATGATGATGATGATGATATACTATCATCCCCAGCCACTCTGGGCGGCTCCCAACAGAATATTTAAAACACGATAAAACATCAAACATTAAAAACTTCCCTAAACAGGGCTGCCTTCAGATGTCTTCTAGAAGTCAGATAGTTGTTTATTTCCTTGACATCTGGTGGGAGGGCATTCTACAGGGTGCCACTACCGAGAAGGCCCTCTGCCTGCTTCCCTCTAGCCTCACTTCTCTCAGCGAGGAAGCTTCCAGAAGGCCCTTGACGCTGGATCTCAGCATCCGGGCTGAATTATGGGGTTGGAGACACTCCTTCAGGAATACTGGGCCAGCAAGCAACCATTTTGGAGCAGTTTGGGGGCTCCCTTTCACACACCAAGCAATTGTTTACGTATTTCATTTGCATTCTAACTCATTTTTAAACTTACACAGGTGCCTCCAAAAAAATATGTGAGGATCATTGAAATCTTGCCAGTGTCAATGACAGTGTGGCAACCAGTCCTTTTTTCCTGGGGGGTGGGGGGTTACGCAGGGGTACGCATACCCCTAAACATTTTGTGACTCTTTGTACTTTTGTCCATTTCCTGTATTTATTTTTCCCAATTTGAATCATAAAATGGTGATTTTCTTGAGTCAAAATGAGAGTATCCTGAAACATGTTTTTAGAAAAAAAAGCAGTGGTGGAAACCATCTTAATAAAGCTAGCCTTAACCAAAGTGAAAAGGAAGCGGGTGGCACTGTGGGTTAAACCACAGAGCCTAGGACTTGCTGATCAGAAGGTCGGCGGTTTGAATACCCGTGACGGGATGAGCTCCTGTTGCTTGGTCCCTGCTCCTGCCAACCTAGCAGTTTGGAAGCATGTCAAAGTGCAAGTAGATAAATAGGTACTGCTCCGGCGGGAAGGTAAATGGCGTTTCTGTGCGCTGCTCTGGTTCGCCAGAAGCGGTTTAGTCATGCTGGCCACAAGACCCGGAAGCTGTACGCCGGCTGCCTCGGCCAATAAAGCGAGATGAGCGCCGCAACCCCACAGTCGGCCACGACTGGACCTAATGGTCAGGGGTCCCTTTACCTTTTTAACCAAAGTGAACAAGCCCATGAGAAGAACCATGATTAGTAAGTGGGACCTGCAACAAAATGTCATAATACACAGTGGTCCTATTCAGGACTCCAGCTTGTGAGTCAGCAATAAGTTTATCCTTATTTTTCCTTGATGCTACATTGCATTGCTTGCTGACACCCATGTTGGTGGTAGGAATAGAACTCTTTTCAGCAGCTGCTGTTCTTTGTCCCCCTTTGGGTCATGTCATGATGTAGCATCATTCCATAGACTTGGAGGCACCTGGGGGAGAATACAGCTGCCAGCTGGTGCCCACCAAGAAGAGTTTTGTTGCTGTCAATGGCACCAGATGCTGGCAAAAAAAAAATGCAGTTTACTGACTGGAGAAGTTCTGAGAATGAGACAATATGTTCCCATAATAACTCACTTTTACTAATTAAGTCATGCTACAGAATTTGGACAAGATTCTTAGTAACTCTAGCAGATGCTTAAACATCTTTTTTATGTCTTTTCCTCACTCAGTTTAACATCCAAAAGACCATCATGGGGTGTTATGGGCAGACTCTTTCAAGAATCAATGAAGAAGTTCTCCCGAGGGCACAGCAAACAATATCCTCAATTATTGAGGTTTTTGAGAGCATCTCAACGGTACTGAGAACCTTTTAAATGTTTTGAAGTCTGGGGCACCCTGGTTCTTTTGCACCTAAGATAGTCTTACACCCCCATAATACCCCTTTTGGGGGGCTTATGCTGGCCTAAGATCCTTTATGCCCAGCTGCTTGCCTGGTTACATAACCTAGCTGAGGATGCAAGGATATGCTGGTGTATATCTGGCTGAGCTGAGGGAGTTAAACTGGCTGTGCTGAGATTTGTGAGGAGACCCCCAGTCACCTCAGAGAGCTACAATTCTCAGATTGGATCAACAATCAAACCCTCTTCACAGGGAATTCTGGGACTTATAGGTCTGTGAGGGTAACAGGGGCCTGCTAACAATGTAGTCATGCAAAATAGCACAAATCACTGTTCCTTTAGTACAATGAGACTTCTCGCTTCCTCTCCTCTGCATTCCCACTAAATCTGCTCTAAGGATTTCCCCAAATGCCAGAGGGTATGGAGAGGGTATGGAGGGAAGGAGGGAAACTCCTGTCGCCCAAGCGTGCATTAGTTAGATACCTTCTTAAACCAGTCCCTTTGCTTGGGCCCAAAAACTAAGTGAGAGTTAGTTTGCCGCAGTATGATCTGAATATTTAAACATATCATGAGCATTGGTCCTCATGATTTATAAGAAGTAGAAGAAACTAGCAAACATGTCCCACCCCTTCCTCAGCCGTCTTTCCTTCTGAGTATTAGTGCTGAATAGAAATGACTTTCCCCTCAGCCCTCAAGCAGCTTGACAGCACTGAGTATTAGAATAATAACATTGGAATAAAAAGTTTTCCTCCAACATTGCAGCAGCTGATATTGACTAATTTGATATATATACACCTCACAGGTGACATTTGCAGCCTAGTTAAATTTCTTATGAATGATTATTTAATAGGAAAATATCAACTGCCCAGAGGGGGGAAAGTTGCACTAGTATGAAGGCAACTGAAATTGCTTATTGACCAAAATGAATGGTACCGTTGGTGCATTTACATTAATTTTATTTTATTCTGCAGCACAACAGAAGCAAGGCATTCCAAAAGGCATTTTTTCTTCTTCTTCGGGTAATAATTCAGAGGGATAAAAATGCTGTCCTGATCAAAGTAAAGGTGACTCTACATGAAATCACGTGTCCCTCTTCTATGTGGCACAAATATCTTTAATCTTATCCTAGGCAACCTTGGACAATTTGTGGCCCCAAAAAATGTCATTCCAAAAATTGGTATGGAATGGAGAATCACAGGTTCCCTATCATTTCATAGTAGGAATGTGTGATTCCTTCTGCCCACACGCCAATCACCCGCTCTGCTAATTTCACAGAAACTCTCTTTGCTACTTTTGGAATTCTTAAGTTAATTCTCCTGAAGAGGTACCTCTAAACTGATTTGCATTTCCCTTTGTGGAGTGACATCCAATAATAATAATAATAATAATAATAATAATAATAATAATAATGGCACATATAAAACAATTGCATGCATCAACCCAATTCAAGCAATTGCATATATAAAAACATTTATTTACGAAATGATACACTCTAAAACAAAAAGAGAGGTTATTTTACTATAAGTAACAACTCTTACTCCTTGCTTAAGTAAACTAGAAAAGGGGTTGACAGTAGCAGGAAAATTGTAATCTATTGTCTAGCCATGTATACAAATATTATGCTGTTGTTTTCTTTTGGTTTTGCAAAGCACATTTCAATTAAAAATGGTCATACTCCAGCCAAAGATAAGCACACTGATTTAAGTGGGAGAGAGTTTTGCTCGCATTTAAATCTCATTTTGAAAACAATTGCTTTAAAGAGCTCAAGAGAGAAAGAGAGAGAAGAATCAGTGAATGAAAGAAGTGGGAAAGGGCTGTCCATGGGCCATATTATGTGTTTATTAATGACTAGACCAATATGAATATTATTTTAAAAAACAGCTTTTGAAGAACTTGAATATTAGGGTTATTGTAATGGGGGGAAGGCACAGCATAAATATTGCATCAAGGTGACATCGTTAATATCATTACCAGGCTGAGTGGCACCTTATTCTGCAAGTGGCCCCATTATCTTGAGTAGAGTAATATCTGAAGTGGAAAGCATGAATTGCATAACACATACTATTTAGCCCATTAATGACAATTATTGGGGTCACTCACTCCATTGGCAAAATAAAATGCTTGAAAGTAGTGACCAAACCCACATTTAAAAAGGCCCGAGTCTTAATGCATGTGTTGTACTAGAAATAAAATATGGGGGAGGGGACACCCTTCGAAAATCCTACAAGGAAACTGAAGAGAGTTTCAAGAGCATATGACATAGTAATGAAAGAATGAAAGGAAAAGGTAAGGGCTAGATCCTAATAAAGCATCTGTAATGACCGCTCTCCACATTAAATGGGGGGGGGTGCCCTTTGCGTGATCAGGCGCAGCCCCCAGGACCATATGTGGCACCATTAGCACAGGCTTGGCTTCACCTTCCCCAGGTGGGATACCTGGAGGTCTCTGCCTACCTCAGCCAGTTGCCCAATCCCGCCTGGGGAGGCGTTACCAAGGTAATCAGGCCAGGCAGGGGGAGGGTCCAGTCATGGCCGACTCTGGGGTTGCGGCGCTCATCTCGCTTTATTGGCCGAGGGAGCCGGCATACAGCTTCCAGGCCTTGTGGCCAGCATGACTAAGCTGCTTCTGGTAAACCAGAGCAGCACACGGAAACGCCGTTTACCTTCCCGCCAGAGGAAGTTTATCTACTTGTACTTTGACGTGCTTTCGAACTGCTAGGTTGGCAGGAGCTGGGACTGAGCAATGGGAGCTCACCCAGTCAGGGGGATTCGAACCGCCAACCTTCTGATCGGCAAGTCCTAGGCTCTGTGGTTTAACCCACAGCGCCACCCTAGCAAGATGTTTTCCTGAAATTATACTTAATTCAAAAGACTGGGGAGTTGCTAGAAGGTGGATACAGGTAAGGATGTGATAAGCATCCTGTTTAACGAAAGAGAGGGTGTTGGCCTTTAAGTGGGCATATTGGAATGTCAATGTACAGGTTGTTTATGGGAACTGAAACTCTGCTTACCCTTCCAACTAACTTTTCAAGGCAAATTGATATTATTCTGAGCCAAAGTGATAGCGTGAGGATTCAAAATGGAGGTGGAATGGTGTCCTATAGCAACATTGCTTTTATGCTTTTGTCTGTGTGTTCTGGTTTGTTTTAAGAATAGTTGGGACTGCTACATGCATGGTATATTTTTATATCAACAAGCAACAGTTTCTGAATCACATAAGTTGTGCAGTGAAGGCTAATGCCATTCTATTCATATAGCCAGCATTGTGATCCTTTATCACAAGCATTGGTCTTCCCATATGGCGCTTCAAGATGCCATTGCAATTTAACACAACATTAACACTATTTATTCTGTTTTTAAAAACTTGTAATATCTCATCCATTAGCTTTAAATAAACCTGTCATGGTAACTTGCAATGCATAATGTAAAGCAATAAAAATACAACTGTTCTAAATGAATGATTTAAACAACAGTACTGTATAAAAAGGATCATAAATGTTTTTAACAAATTTATAATAGGATGAGATTAAAAGGTCTTGTCAAGTTATAAAATTGATCTCTTTACCTGGTACTGGAAAGACAAAACACTCAGCAACAGGGGAAGTATCTTGTAAGAGGGAACCACTACCAAAACAACCTTTCATGGGGTCAAATAAAAAAAATGTGTACTTTCTGAAAAAAATATGCAAACCGAAACACAGCTATCCTAAATTCACATATATCTGAATTTTACTATATACCTTCCAAACAATCTTTTCAAAAATGCATAAATTAGGGGGAAATGTGCATAAAAATGAATATATATCAGTTAAATAGGACATAAAAATACATTATATTTTTTAAAAAATAATATTTATTACTTTTCCAACAATTTAAACACACACAAACAAAAAAGAAAAAGGAAAAAAAAAACAATACAATACATTACAAAAACACTACATAACACCTTAAACTAACAAGACAAAACAAAAACAATTTAAAAAACATCAAACAATTTCATTATCTTTCATTCACTTATTTCAGTGACCTCCTCACACCTCCCTTTTTGTATTCCACTTCTATTGATTGTTTCAGCAATTCCTTTCCATCTTCCTCTGCTTTCTATTCTTTAATTATCTTAACAGATTCTAACCTTATTTTTCCCTTTAATACTCTATTGATCTATTTATACTTAATTCCTTATAACATTTCTACTAAAGCCATATAACTTCATTCCAACATTTTTCTAACATTCATTAATTTTACAGTATTTCTGTAAATAGTCTTTAAACTTTTTCCAGTCTTCTTCCACCGACTCTTCTCCCTGGTCTCGGATTCTGCCAGTCATTTCCGCCAATTCCATATAGTCCATCAACTTCATCTGCCATTCTTCCCGAGTGGGTAAATCTTGTGTCTTCCAATACTTCGCGATGAGTATTCTTGCTGCTGTTGTTGCATACATAAAGAAAGTTCTATCCTTCTTTGACACCAATTGGCCAACCATGCCCAGGAGAAAGGCCTCTGGTTTCTTCAGAAAGGTATATTTAAATACCTTTTTCATTTCGTTATAGATCATCTCCCAGAATGTCTTAATCTTTGGGCATGTCCACCAAAGGTGAAAGAATGTACCTTCAGTCTCATTACATTTCCAACATTTATTGTCGGGCAAATGATAAATGTTTGCAAGCTTGACTGGTGTCATGTACCACCTATAAATCATTTTCATTAAATTTTCTCTAAGGACATTACATGCCGTGAATTTCATACCTGTAGTCCATAACTGTTCCCAATCAGCCATCATTATGTTATGTCCAACATCTTGTGCCCATTTAATCATAGCTGATTTCACCATTTCATCCTGATTGTTCCATCTCAACAGCAAGTTATACATTCTTGACAAATTCTTAATTTTTGGATCTAACAATTCTGTTTCCAATTTTGATTTTTCCACCTGGAAACCAACTTTTTTGTCCAGATTGTATGCCTCCATTATTTGGTAATAATGGAGCCAATCTCGTACTCTGTTTTTCAATTTTTCAAAGCTCTGCAATTTTAATCTTTCTCCATCTTGTTCCAGAATTTCCCAATATTTTGGCCATTTGGCCTCCATATTGAGTTTTTTCTGTGCCTTTGCTTCTATTGGGATAAAAATACATTATACTAGGGACAAGTTCTTTTGCATGTTTATTAGGAAATTCTGAACTAAAATGCTGGTGGATTTTCAAAATGTGGAGAACTGAATATATGACTGGAAAAATGAGAAACTGGGAGATCTGAGACTGTCAGATCTTTCCATACCTAATAGCCACAGTAGTAACTATATATTTACATACTGCATTTTTCACAGAGCAGTTCACGGAAAACAAGCTGGATACGGTGATGCATAAACATGACAGGAATTATACAGTACTGCTGCGACATAACACAATTCATCCGTTCCCAATTCTAATTTACAATACATTAAAATTGAGCCTAAACCTTATCAATAGATTAATTAACAGTGCTCAGTACTTTCTCATTGTAGGTAAAGGTAAAGGTAAAGGACCCCTGGACGGTTAAGTCCAGTCAAAGGTGACTCATCTCGCTTTTCAGACCAAAGGAGCCAGCGTTTGTCCACAGACAGCTTTCCTTTCTTTTTTTCTTTTTTTTTTGCTTTTCAGGTTTATACATTTCACTAATTTTACAATCATTTTAACATTTATAAACTTGACTTCCTTCCCCTCCTTTTTACAGTTACTTAAATTTATTTTTACTATCTTCTGCATACCCAAATTAACTTAATTTTCTCATTTATTCATCTACTTTAAATATATACTCTTACAGTATAAAACTGCAGGTTATTACAATAATCTTGCCAATGTTCTTATCTGTTTACAATTTATCTGTAAATATTCAATAAACCATTTCCATTCTTTTATAAAAAGTTTGTTATCTTGATTTCTTTTTCTTCTGGTAAGTTTTGCCATTTCTGCATATTTTATATACCGTATATATATAAAAAATACATTCTTCCTTTGCTGGGACTTCTGCTTCTTTCTGTTTTGGGGCGAGTAACATTCTTGTCACCGTAGTAGCATACATGAATAAGTTTCTATACATTTTAGGTAGTTCTGTCCCTATGATTCCCAAAAGTAAAGCTTCTGGCTTTTTTCTGGCTTTTTTTTTACAAATGTTAATTTGTAATTCAATTCATTATATATCATTTCCCAGTAAGCTTTAACCTTACTACAAGACCCCCACATATGATAAAAAGAACCTTCTTTCTCTTTACATTTCCAGCACTTATTTGATTTAGATTTATACATTTTTGCCAATTTACTCGGTATTAGATACCACCGATATATCATTTTCATATAATTTTCTCTTAGACCATAAGATGCTGTAAATTTTATATCCATATTCCACAATCATTCCCATGCTTCCATGTCTGTATTATGACATGACCAAAATCTATTGCCCAATTGAGGATTTTCCTTGTTCATCCTTTGTCTCCCACTCCAATCATATTTTATACATTTTAGACAGCACTTTTACATTACATTCCAACAGGTCCCTCTTCAGTTGTGATATTTGTTCCCCAGCGTTTGTCCACAGACAGGTTTCTGGGTTGTGTGGCCAGCATGACTAAACTGCTTCTGGCATAATGGGACACCATAAATGGTGTTTCCATGTGTTCTGGCACTCGTCTCATTTTAGACCTAAACCCAACAGAAAGTTTGTGGGACAGCAACTCCCTTATGAAGGTTCTGGGTGCTGGAGGGTAGAGCAACAGAGGTGGCACCTTATAAATTAGCTTAATTGCTGCATTACAACCCTTGCAATGATGTATGGAAGTGAAAGCTGGACCATAAAGAAGGCTGATCCCCGAAGAATTGATGCTTTTGAATTATGGTGCTGGAGGAGACTCTTGAGAGTCCCATGGACTGCAAGAAGATCAAACGTATCCATTCTGAAGGAAATCAGCCCTGAGTGCTCACTGGAAGGACAGATCCTGAAGCTGAGGCTCCAATACTTTGGCCACCTAATGAGAAGAGAAGACTCTCTGTAAAAGACCCTGATGTTGGGAAAGATGGAGGGCCCAAGGAGAAGGGGACAACAGAGGACGAGATGGTTGGACAGTGTCAGGGAACTGACATCGGAGCTAGAGGCGGAGGGAAGGCTCTCAAATGATGCTGGAGAAGGGCCCAGCAGGGAGAGAGGCAGTTCAGCAGAGGGGGAAGCAAATCAACTTTACACCAGGGATAAAGGGGGGCAGATGGGGGAATTGGCGAGAGGGCTCCAGGACTCTTCACCGGACACCAGCGGGGAGAGCACGGGTCCTCCGCTACCCACGCCCTCCCTGCGCAGAAGACTTCCGCGCAGAGAGAGTAGGAGGAGACTGGGTGTCAAACAACTTTTATGTTGGAAAAGGTTTAAGAAACGCCCACTGACGGATTCTGCTAGCGACTGAGGCAGCCACGAAGTGAAGGGCTGTCCAGACTGAAAGGTTTAACAAGGCAACAAAGCCAGGAGAGGCGGCAACTTATGCACGAGCATCCCATACTCTTTACAGATAGGGTTCTCAAAGCTACCAGCATGAGTTTGACCAAACTGCGGGAGGCAGTGGAAGACAGAAGTGCCTGGCGTGCTCTGGTCCATGGGGTCACAAAGAGCCGGATGCGACTAAACGACTAAACAACAACAACCCTTCCAATGGTTTTTAAAAGATGAGTTACAGATGCCCTGGTGCCCTGCCATTTAATGCCTGCTCCACATGCCAGCAAATGCTAATACAGAAGCAATACTTATCTCCATAATATTTCAACACTTTTCACATGGATACAGATGTGTATGGAAATTAGAGATGGATCAATCAGTCTATTATGGGGTCCATGTCACTTTCCCCTGCATTCATTCTGTCCCATTCCTCTATTTATCTTCATTTTCCATTTCTTTTAATGTTTTGTTATTTCTTTCTACAAATCATCCTATCAATTAATTGCTTCTGCATACTGCTTATAAATTCTAAACATTAAAAAATACGTATAATATAGTTTGTTTTATAAATAGGAAATAATGAACAGAGGATAAATTTTTCATACCTTACCTCTCCAAGACTGCATTTGATGTATGTCAACATGTTTCAAAATCTGATGAAACTTCTTGTTTGAACGTGTTTTCATCTGAAAGCGTACATTTCTAAATACACGTTTTAAAATGTATTTTGATATAATCTTTGATCCGAGAATTATGGCAATGCATTCGGAAACTGCAAAAAATACTAATATTTGGATAACGAAAGCTGTAATTCTATCGTCAATTCACTTCAGTGTACGCCCAAATGAACTCAATGTTCACTAGACATGTGTTAGTTCCAATAAGTTCCAGTATGCACATTAGCCTGAGAGACGCAGATTAGGTCAGATAATATCAAAATATACAAAGACCCAATTCCTCAAGCATTCATAATGACTTTGAATGCAGATGGACTGAAAATTAAATTATGCCTGTTTTTACAAACTTGTTTCAAGAGAATATACATAAATGCTGTTCCTTTCCTTGCTTCCCTCCCTCCCTTTTTTATGACTCATTCATCACTAACAGCTTCCATACACTCATTTTGTATCCTGACATGACGAATATCTATTAGCCATAAGCACAGCTAGGTAGTATAATTTTAATAATCTAAACAATGCTTTGACCTACTGTTGATTACACCAGGAAAATGACATAAGTGTAAAGAGTATGTTCCATTCACCACTTAGGAGTTTAGGGAGTCCATTCTAAACACCAACATTCATGTTCAGGTTTTTTTGCAGCACAGATCCAGACCCTTGTTGTGCATCAGTGCATATTATTACCTCAGACTGACTTAAGTGTGCGTCACATTCTTCATTCCAAGAAGCTTAACAAAAATTGTTGCACAAACATTTTTGTGTGCTCTATGTTGGCAGTTTCTTAATTGCACATTCAGCTATGCATCCAGTGGGGATTTATTTATTTTATTTTGTGCAAATCCTCTGATAATATTTTCAGTTATATTTCCTGTTTTGCCTGTATGTGCAGCAAATATGTGGATTTTTGTATTGTGAGCATAAAATCACAGATATTGAGAACATCTGAGAGTATTGGACATATGAGTTCTAGGATTCCTCAGGAAAAATTTTCATATGAAAGCCATTTTCCAAAACTAAGTGATTTATCATAATTTTAAGGTTGCACAAACCATTCCTAGTCTAATCATATTTATGTCGGTTTTGTACTGCATGAAGAGTTTTGTAGTCTTTTGTAGATTCAGGTAGGTAGCCGTGTTGGTCTGAAACAGTCAAAATAAATAAAAAAATTGTCCGGTAGCACCCTATAGACCAACTAAGTTTGTTCTGGGTATAAGCTTTGGTGTGCATGCACACTTCTTCAGATACACTGAAACAGAAGTCATAAGGGTTTGGTGACCAACTTAGTTGGTCTCGAAGGTGCTACTGGACAATTTTTTATTTAAAAAACTTAGTAGTTCTTGTGCCTTATATCACAAACATATGGATGGTAGACTCAAGAAGGTACTTTGTGGGTGAACAAGTAGCAGATTCAGAACAGTACAGATTTTGATAAGCCTCCTTACAGCATCAGCAATATCTGAATGCAGATGTCACCCTCAATTTTGCTTCAGATGGAATTCAATGGCAGCACTTGTTGTAATCAGGATGTCCATCTGCTACAGTAGTCCTGAAGCACTGGAAAATAGTGATGGAATTTCACACTGCATTTGTGCTCTCGATAAGCCATGAGATACAGATGCACTTGTCAAGGCTGGAACTTAAATTCCAGCAGCAATTGAAAATGCCAACAGAATCACCGAGAGCATGTAAGCATCAAGGAGATACAATTAATATTAGCTGCAGGAATATATGAACAAGTTCCCAAGTATTCCAACTTAGTAGCAATACCCAGGGCTCCCCACCCCCACCAGAGCTCACCAGAGTTCATGAAAAAGAATAAGTTCATGGTGAGCTCCAGCACCTCTTTTTCTTGAAAAATAGCACTGATTATGCCAAGGTTCAATTCTCGTATGGTACAGCTGAATATTCAGATTGGACTAGATCAGGCATAGCCAAACTTGGCCCTCCAGCTGTTTTGGGACTACAGTTCCCATCATCCCTGACCACTGGTCCTGTTAGCTAAGGATGTTGGGAGTTGTAGTCCCAAAACAGCTGGAGGGCCAAGTTTGGCCCTGCCTGGACTAGATGATCCTCAGGGTCCCTTCCAACTCTATGTATCCATGAAGCATGATGTATTGTTTATTATAAGTCACTTTGACTCTCCCCCCTCATAAAAAAATAATTTCTCATTTTAGACAACAACGGGCAGAAGTTTCTTTATGCCTCAATCCTAAACACATTTATTTAGAAGTCAGCACCAATGTGGGATGCGGGTGGTGCTGTGGGTTAAACCACAGAGCCTAGGACTTGCCGATTCCTAGGTCGGTGGTTCGAATCCCCGTGACGGGGTGAGCTCCCGTTGCTCGGTCCCTGCTCCTGCCAACCTAGCAGTTCGAAAGCAGGTCAAAGTGCAAGTAGAAAAATAGGTACTGCTCCGGCGGGAAGGTAAATGGCGTTTCCGTGTGTTGCTCTGGTTCGCCAGAAGCGGCTTAGTCATGCTGGCCACATGACCCGGAAGCTGTACGCCGGCTCCCTCGGCCAATAAAGTGAGATGAGCGCCACAACCCCAGAGTCGGCTACGACTGGACCTAATGGTCAGGGGTCCCTTTACCTTTACAGCACCAATGAACTCAGTGGCATTTCTTCTCTAAGACCCATTTTGATGACATTCTCATGACAATTCCAATATTATCGTTACTTGAGGCACAGGTAGTCTTGGCAGACCTTCCATCTGTTTAGGCTGGTGGCCCAACTGCAACTCCATCTGGGCAGGGATTGGTTGCAGTAATCTGCCCTCTAGTTTCCTCATTGAAGTATAACTATGATGCACTTTACATGGGCTGCCTTTGAAGAAGGTTCAGAAATGCAGCTAGTGGATAATATGGCCACCTGATTGCTGACAGGCTTGAGGTGGGATGATTATATAACACCAATCCTGGCATAGCGGCACTGGCAGCCTGTACATTTCTGTGCTTATTTCAAAACTATGGTTTTGACGTACAAACTGTGCTCTCCTTCATGGAGAGCACGTGTTGCGGTGGGGGCTGACAGGACACTCCAAAGTTGTGGGGCGGGCTAATTGACCGTTGGCCACTGATGCGATTGGGCTTCCCTTGTCGTTGGGAAGAAGTTAATGTTGCCATTTGTTGAGTGACAGCCAGAAATGCTAAAACTCCTTGCACGAGGCTAGGGCTTCCTCTTTTCGCCCGTGCATCGGATTGCCCTTCCCCGCCTCCCTAGAATTAGGGTTGTTCGCTTGACCTTGCTATGCCTGTCATGGGGTCGTCTGCTCTTGGGGCAGGGGCCCGGTAGGAATTCTGTCCATCTGGCTGATTGGCTGGTGCCATTTGGTTTTTGCCTACTGTGTAGCAAATTGTCACAACTTGTAAGGTTGCAGTTAGGCATTGGTTTATGGTTTGGTTGGTTGAGGGGCATGGATTGGCTGTGCCTGCCCCTCTAATGCTGCTGCTGCAAGGGATTCCGTTAAAGGAATCGGTGGCTAAGTATTGCTTCTCCACCCTGTCAAGGGGGCTCGGGCCACTGCAAGAGCTCCTGGCTGCATTTGGGGAGGGCTGAGGGCAGGTTCCCTGCTCCATCGCTATCCCCAAGTGTATTCCCCTTTTCTGACTTTCGCAGGTGTGCGGAATGTCAGACTATCCCCCACGGTGGGGGCAGCTAGTCACAACCAATGCCTAAGCAACCACTCACATGTTTGTATTTTAATAAAGTTGTGGCCAAAATTATGCCAAAAACCTTAAACAAAAATTCCGTGTGATGTGTGAGTTATTGGGGTGGCCCTGGGGACCTCGACACGCAAAGCACTGTATTGTTCAGGTCTTCTCAATATCTTTCAGGGCACCTCCTGGACCCTTTGACCTTCATCTGAGGCCCTCATCTGGATGCCTCCTCTAAGAAAAGACAAGAGGGTGGCAAAAAAGGAGAAGATTGTTTCAATTGTGGCTCCCCACTACAATGATCTCCCAAGTGAGGTTCACATCTTTTTGCTATGAGGTAGACACCTACTCCTAGGCATTTGACAGATGATATATGTTCTGCTGCTTATTGATTAAATGTTTTCTGCTACTGAAGTTTTTGCTAGGTCTGTTTATGGGTTATTATAATGGTTTTATTGTGATGTATTGTTTCTTTGACTCTTCATCTTTTATAAGTTGTTTAGAGGCTTTGTTGTAGAAAGGAACTCATAAATCAACTATTTATAACAACAATTTACATTCAAGTGGTATATAAATTTTGTTAAATAGCTGAATAAAAATGAATATTTTTCATAATAACGTTTATTATTTAATAATAATTAATAATAATTCCCAGGGATAACATCTAACAGTGTCATTGGAAACAACTTGCACTCATATACTCTAATGAAATTTTCTTTTCTTCTCACCTCCTACAGCCCCTGTATGCCCCCAAATTCTCATCCAGAGCAGTTTTGGGGTTCATGAGGGTTGTGCAGGGGATGGGAAGAGGATGTCCAATTGCACAAATGTAAGCCCTGTCATACAATCCATCCTCTATAAAACTTGTGGTTGTAAATAATAATAATAATAATAATACAGTTTCTTTCCCAGAATGCTTGACATGCGATATATTGTCGATATCCTTAGAACAATATTTGAATATTGGACTTCTGTTGCTCATTATACTTGATTATATGCTATTTATGCTCTCAGAACTGTTTCCAGTAAGGTAAATGGATCAACAAAGACCCATTACTTCCAGTGCCTTTTATTGTCCAGCTATAATTCTTCAGAAAATTTCCATTGAGATCAATGGCACTTGCAGGAATATGTGATTAACCTCTACCTCACTTACCTGTGAACTTCTTGTATTCAGTGTATCTGTCGAAATGTGGGTAGATGATGCACAAGTGTATTTGTTATATGTCTGTTACAGACCTTGGAAAATGACTTTTGAGACTCTCCAATTTGGTCAGCATTTTGTAACTGTCTATGGAAGATTGATTGAAATGCTCAAAGTCTATTTCAGTGTTGACTTGAGGAGAACAAATGGGAGGTGGCCTGTGATTAAACATCCTGTCCTTCACGAACCCTTCATATTCTACTGTTACAACCCAAGTCCTATCATGTCCCTCACACTTGTCCCAACCTCATATAGGATTTTCACCTCTGCAGCCTTAAAACATTGGAAAGATACAGCTGACTTGATATCTATTATCAGTTCATTGGAGTGTGGCTGTCCTCCAGGTGTACAAATGTCAACATAGCAAAGCTTCTTTCTTGAAGTGGGAGAGATAAATTGTAATTATCTCCTCTCAGAACACTAGCGTCAAGGTCAGCGAAGCTGGGAGCAAAAACTGCGATAAACTAACAAAACAGCCTGTCTTTTCACAATGAATTACCCTTGGCATCTCTTGTAGGACATTTGGCAGATGTGTAGCATATGACCATGAAAGGAGAATTATTGTTATTTACTTGTTGTGTGGCAGGAGCCCTGTGAAGCCAGTTACAGTCCAGGAGCCCACCGTTTCATATTTTGTACTAGCATTACATCAGAATCCAAACTATTAATCATGAAGGAGTCAAGCTCTTGACTTATAATCAAAGTCAACTTTATCAAGAAAGTACCAGCTATTTCCTGGGTTGTCTAGGAGTTATAGTGATTCACATGTTACGTCTACGTAACAAGCATGTGTTTGATTCTCTTGGAGTGCTGCTAACTTTTCCACATAAGTTTTCAGAGTTCCTTCTCCTTGAGCCTCCTTGATCCATGTACAAATTCTCAAGAATAAGGGCAAATAGAATGGCAATCACTTTGGCTTCACCTAAAAGCACCTTTTCTATGTACCAATTTATCTCAACGAAAGAATGTTCCTAGATGTCAGGGACCGTGCCGAGGAGAGATGGTGGGAGCCACCCCCTCCTCCTGCTCTTGATCCTGAATTTTCCCAGGAGCAGAAAGACAGTATAGATTTGGAACAGTGGTTTGCAGAGGGGCAAAGGTCAGACGGCAGAAGCTGGGAAATACTAAAAGGAGAACTGCTAGGGGAAGAAACACTGGAAGAGAGAGGGTTAACAGATTCACAATCTCTGGACATCATTCTTCCACTCAGCCCAAGGTCAAGAAGAGCTCAGAAAGTTTCAGAATAGAAAGCGCAGAGGGTACAAACTCAGATTACAAGATGATGGAGTGATATAGCTTAATAGGGATGGAGGGGGTGTAAGCTTAATTGGGAGCACTGCCATTCTGGGTGGACACTTTCTTTTGTGTTTATTATGGAAACTAACTGGTAAGAATTCCTTTCATTTGATCTGCTCATTTACGGCCAGGGGGGAGGAAGCCGATTCTCCAAAGCCTGACACTATAGGAGATTCATCATGGCTAGAAATTGAACTGGGTATTAATGGGTGAGATTAAGCAGGCCTGGGTAACTTTGCTGGTCTCCAATGTTGGCCTAAAACTGAGTAGATGTAATGAATAATATAAGCAAACAACTTTTGAAATTGCAAGGTGGCATAGCTGTCAACTTTTCCCTTTTCTTGTGAGGAATCCTATTTGGAAAAAGGGAATTTCCCTTAAAAAAAGGAAAAAGTTGACAGCTATGCAAGGTGGTGTGCCACAGTTTCAAATGTATTAATTCATTTGCTAGTTATCTGGAGTGTTGGCTTTAAGAATGATGAGCTCAATGCCACCCATGGTAGGGTTGAGAGGAAGGAGGACTAGGAAGTAGTCATGGACTGATGGCAATGGGCAATTGACACAGAGGCAGAAGCTGTGTGTCCCATCCAATATCAAGAACAACAGACAGGAGAACATGGGAAGTCAGATAGGAATCCTTCGGTATCCTAAAAACATCATAATGAAGAGACTTGCTGAGGGTGTCTGTGTGTTAATAAAACCTCTCTTCGGAATTACTAAATTGTATCTGGAACTTCATGATGAAGATAACCTATGGGATCAGCAGCGAAATACATTGTGGAATATTTGAGGGATCCACATCCTTCTCTTTCACACATAAGGCAGCTGAAGAATGGAAGAGAGAGAGAGAAGTATAAAATACCTGCATTTCAGTGTTTCTTCCTTCTCACTGTACTCAAACAATGACAAGAGTTTGAATACAGTAGAAATGGAAAAGCACTGAGATGAAAATTATAGTTTTAAACAATGTCAGGGGTTTGAGTAAAGCAGGAATGGGGAGACACTGAGAAAGAAAATGGAATTTTAAAACAAGAGTAGAGGCCTGAATAAAGACACAACTGAGCTTCTTTTTTTAGGAAACAGTTTTTAAAAGGAGAAATGGCAAAGATGGGCATAACACAGAAGTTAACAAATAAATGCTAACACAGTAGAGCCTTTTCAAACTTCCTTCATGCTGTATATAGGAAGAAATAGAAAAATTGTTTCCTTTTAAATATTAATTAGAAAGGTGGCATTCTGTTGTCTTTTCAGAACCTACTGAATACCTTCTTCCTACAAACCTTTTAAGTTGAGATCTTTCCCAGTCTGCATCTGTACTGGAATTGTTTTTGAAAATGCTTATAAAAGCTATAATTTTATTGCTTATTGTTTGCCACTCTAAACTCCTTTTGGAGGAAAGGTGGCATATAAATATAATACATAAAATAAAATTGAAAAAGTAATACACATCTTATATGGATTAAAGGGGGGATCTCATTCTACAAGCACCTTCCTTCACCAAGCAGAAAATGTTTAGGATCTGGATATTAGTCTAATTAAAAAGAGCCATTGATAATGCATTGAAGTTGATAAAACTATTGATAATATGAAGGCATGCCTTGAAGATGACCACCTACATTGTGAAATTGGAATCCTATGTTTATTGTCACTTTTGTCTTCCACTGTGTTCAATGAAGTTCACTCCAAGTAAGTGTGTAAAGCAGTGTTTCCCCAACTTGGGTCACCAGCTGTTTCTGGACTACAACTCCCATCATCCTTAGCTATCAGGGCCAGTGGTCAGGGTTGATGGAATTGTAGTCCAAAAATAGTTGGGAGACCCAAGTTGGGGAAACACTGGTGTAAAGGATCACAGTCTAAATGTGTTTGACATTCTCCTACCAGTAGTACTGCAGATGCTTCTTCTACTAGTACTACTAAAATAGTAGTAGGAGGAGGAGGAGGAGGAGGAGTAATAATGGCAGCAACTCGATATATTAACATTTCTCTGCATGCCTGAAGGTGAATAGAGTCACTGGAGTCACAATGATTGCATCTGAGACAGGAGAGGGCAGATGGGTTTCAAAGACTTTGGTGGTCTTATGCCTCCCTTTGCAGTCATTTATAGAGAATCATTGCAGCATCCACACTACTTATGACTGATAAGAGCCCCCTTGGAATGCATGTTTGGTACAAACAACAAGCTGGGCACAGATGCCTTGGGCTAAAATTCAAATTATATATCATAAATTGTTAATGCTGGTTTTTAAAGTGCTTGATTGGCTGCCTCATGCTTTGTGCTTGTTTGGGGGTTTGGGAGAGAGTTGAGGAGGGAGGGAAGATCATTAGAAACATTTGACAACTCTTGGCAATAAAGGTTCTGATGTAATTTTGTCTCCGGCAGTGGTTATAAATGTATCTCAGTAGCACATGCTACAGAAACATGCAGATGTTATTTACCTTTGACACAGGGAAATGATTTCATAGAGAAGTGTGTTTAAGTGGATGTGTGTGTGTGTGTTTTAAAAAACCACTCAACAAAATTAGCAACACACTGAAATGTGAGCAGCAGCAAAAGATAGTGGAGCAATTAAACACAGTGAAATATTTTCAGCTCAACAATCTCTCAACTAAATGCGCAAAGGCAAAATACTATACTGCATTATTTCCTATCCAGACTCCCACTATATAGTGGAGAAAACCCTAAAATATATTGACAAAGCAATATAACAGAGAGCTGATTTGGGGGGTGACAGTGAAGCCAGAACCAGTTTGGGTGGGGGTTACCACATCTATGCCAGGCCCAGAGCCAGCAGAGGACCCAGACTCTGAATTTTCATTTAAAAAAAATTAAACGAAGTCTCTTGCCCCTTTGGAACAAAAATTAGAAAGCAGAATGTACAGGCACCAGTCAAAGTAATTGCTTAGTGAAATACGAACCTGCTCTCAACTTTCAGTATTTTTAACAGGTGGGTGAAGTTGGACCTGTGATTGGTAAGTGGCAAAGAGAAAACCAAAGAAAAATTCAAAATCACCTAGGAAGTCCTTTCTCCAGACAATGGAGGAGGAATGTTCGCATTCCTGGTTTATTTTAAAGTCAGTTTTGGGTCTTCCGTTTCTTCCCTTTTCTTCCTAGGTTCTCACAATAGAAGAGACACTTCCTGTTTAATTAAAAACCTGTCTGTTTGCTATCTTCCCTGGTATAGTGCTACCCAGAGAAAATAATTTGAGAAACCCAAGATTTTAGTGTAGCTGCCAGGGCAGCAGACTGTCCACCCAAGAGGAAAAGTTACCAGCAAATACAGGAGGAGTTTGTTCTGCTTGCTGTGGCCTATTTAGTTAGGAAAGACTAACTACTTGTACTCCCCAAATATATGCTAAATTCAATTTTCAAAATGATCAATCTGACTCTCTCATCTTGTTCTGCTCAATGGCCAACAGTTATGCCTGAAACACAGCTAGTTAGTATTTCCCAGTTGATGCAGATAATTATAGATCTGTAAAACCAAACAAAAGAAATGAGTTGCTTTCAGAGAACACTCAGTAGCAGCATTGACTACCAAGCTTAGACAGTGTGCCTAGCATTGGAACAAGTGGTACATTGCACTGTGCATTAAATATGGAATGGGAAACACAGCATTCTGTCCTAATACATTAGGATAATCCCATTTGAATGTTAGCTAGGTAGCTCGTTAAAAATCATTTAAAACAACTCATTCTGACATTTTAAAATCCATACCAAGGCGAAAATAATCCAAATACGCTTGGATTATTTTGAACATAGTTCAAAATAGTTGAACATTAAGCAAGGCTGGGAACAGCATAAACTAAGGGGTTCAAATTTCAGGGGCATGGAGCTTTGGACTAACTAGAGCAGGGGTCAGCAACCTTTTCCACCAGGGGGCCGGTCCACTGTCCCTCAGACCTTGTGGGGGGCCGGATTATTTTGAAAAAGAAAAAAAATGAAGGAATTCCAATGCCCCACAAATAACCCAGAGATGCATTTTAAATAAAAGGACACATTCTACTCATGTAAAAACACCCTGATTCCCAGACCATCCACGGGCCGGATTTAGAAGGCGATTGGGACGAATCCGGCCCCCGGGACTTAGTTTGCCTACCCATGAACTAGGGTATTTTGTGACGGCTCAGCCCAGAATTAAGTTCAAGATATTAACGGATGCGAAAGAAAGAGGGGGCTTTGCCCTGCCAGACCTAAAGCTGTACTACGAAGCGGCAGCTTTCTGCTGGCTAAAAGATTGGCTACTTCTTGAAGATACGGATGTATTAGATTTAGAAGGTTTTAATAATGCATTTGGATGGCATGCATATTTATGGTATGACAAGGTTAAGACAAACAAGGCCTTTAAGAACCATATTGTCAGGAAAGCAGTATTTAATGTCTGGATAAGATACAAAGACTTATTGGAGAATAAAACTCCGAGGTGGCTGTCACCCCTAGAGGCTAAGGCCCGAAAAAGAGCCAATATGGAGGCCAATTGGCCAAAATATTGGGAGATATTAGAAAGAGATGGTAACAATTGGAAATTGCAGAGTTTAGAGAAAATGAAAGATAAAGTGCGAGACTGGTTACACTATGCTCAGATTAAAGAAGTTTTTAAAAATGACAAAAAGTTAGGATTCCAGGTGGAGAAGTCAAAGTTGGAAACTGAACTGTTAGAACCTAAGACTAAAGTACTTTCAAAGATGTATAATTTGTTGCTGAAATGGAACACACAAGACGAAATGGTCAAATCGGCAATGATAAAATGGGCACAGGATATTGGGCATAATATTATGTTTGAAGATTGGGAAAGGTTATGGACCTCTGGGCTGAACTTCACTGCATGTAATGCTTTGAAGGAAAATGTAATGAAAATGATATATAGATGGTACATGACCCCAGTCAAATTGGCCAAAATATACCATTCGTCTGACAATAAATGTTGGAAATGTAAGGAAAATGAAGGAACTTTTTTTCACCTCTGGTGGACTTGCCCGAGAGTGAAGGCCTTTTGGGAGATGATATATAATGAGTTAAAAAACGTGTTTAGGTACACCTTTACTAAGAAACCAGAGGCCTTCCTCTTGGGCATTGTCGGCCAGAGTGTGTTAAAGAAGGACAGAACATTTTTCATGTATGCAACAACGGCAGCAAGGATACTGATTGCTAAGAACTGGAAAACTCAAAATCTACCTACACTGGAAGAATGGCAGATGCAGCTGATGGACTATATGCAATTAGCTGAGATGACCGGCAGAATTCGAGACTTGGGAGAAGAGAGGATGGAAGAAGACTGGAAGAAATTCAAGACTTATCTGCAAAAGTATTGTAATTTGGCTGAATGTTGATTGGGATGTCAGAGTAGAAGTAATTGTCTACCACTAAATTAGACTTAAGTTTAAACTATACGCTAATGATCAAATCCAAGATTATGAACAAAATGATAATTTGTTTGGAAATAATTCTTTAACGATGTAAGTGTGTGCGGGAGGCGTGGGGGAGTCCAAAGTAACGATGAAAAGATGTCAAATAATCAATGTTATTTGTTTAAATATGTTTATGTATTGAAAAACTTGAATAAATATATATTAAAAAAAAAAAAATATTTTGTGACGGCTCATTCCTACCTACTCAGTTCCAGCTGCCTTCACAGCAGAAAGAGGACTATTTCAGCCTTACATTTCAAACAAGTCATAGGGACATGCTGAAATCTAGGCCTTCTGTCCCTGCAGCAACATTTCCAGACTTCGTTATCTGAAGGGCTTGACATTTAATGCCTACTTTCAGAACATCCCCTCCCTCGCATTCTGCTTGCTGGCTGGTTCATAATGAACACTCCTGGTTTAATCGCACATCTAGGGGTAGATGAGACTTTTGCCAACAAAACTGAACTCTCTCCCCCCGCCCCCTGGTGATATTCAGGGCCTGCAAATGATGATAAAGTGCTGCCCTATAGCTGAATAGAAACAGATGCACGTGGCAAAAATAACAAAAACAGACACAGATGGTGTGTCACACGTGTAACTTCTTAATTTATCCCTTTCTCTGCTTGTACAATGATCCTTGCCAATAGGCTGCATTCATCACTTATCCATTTTCTGGGGGAAGTTTTCTCTCCCTCTTCTTCTATATGGAAGACTGCTTCTCTCTTCTGCAATACAATTTCCTATTTCTCTTTTAAAAGAATCCGAGAGCGCACATTCTTTTTATTCATGAGCCATGTGCTTCATTAGAATTGGGATGCTCTCTGCCACTCCTATGGATATATTTTTTTTTCCTTTTTTTAGATAATATTTGCAAAAATTCACTTTTAACTTGACATTCAGAGTTCATACCTGCCCTGTGAAATTTGTACAAAGTCAGGCTAATCTACATTATTTTGTGGTTTTTATGCTTCCCTTAGGAATATTAAAATGGAACTGGTATGCCTGCTTCAGAATAGTGAATATCGCACTACGGTGCCCTGTGAACTTTCAGAGTGGCAGGTGTGTGTGTATGTGTGTGTGTGTGCGCACATGAACAAAGACCCAAAATTTCCTGGGCCTGCAGTGTGAGCCAGCTGCATATGCAAAAAGTGAATAATAAGCAAAGTAATACGATGGAAGAACAACAACAAAATTGAAAAAGCTTGCTGTTTGGCTGCAGTTTATCCCCTATTTTCCCCATCCATAAATTTCGCAAGTCAGAATGATTTATCCATATATAACACCATACAGAGATGCCCTTTGATTTTTTCTTTCCTTTTCTTCTTTCAACTAACCATCCATCCATCAATATATACAAAAAAACCCCTTTTTTAAGGAATAAAATAATGATAGGCCTAGATAGTATTTAGCTCTTGATTCACCTGTTTCATCTCAGAATAAGTGTTGATGGACATAGACATTATTAGGTCACAAATATAGAGGTGTAGCTCAGCATTCATTGCATGCACATAGGAACATAATGGAAGCAAAATGAATTATGCAAAGGGAAGTAAATGTAGGCAAATCTACTTAATTTACATAATTTATTACTAGCAGTCGTTTTGGAACACAATATATCCAGCTTGATATATTCCAAGAGCTCACAAACTTCAAAACTAGGAATAAGCTTGCTGCCAGACTGCAAACTGTTTATATATATATATATATATATATATATATAACCCATTGTCATGAATTCCAGGGAAAGTAGCACTGTGAAACCTCTCTGGGTTTTGTGCAAGGATGAGGATCAAAAGAAATATGGGCCTAGGGCTTGCCAATCAGAAGGTCAGCAGTTCGAATCCCCATGACAGGGTGAGCTCCCGTTGTTCAGTCCCAGCTCCTTCCCACCTAGCAGTTCAAAAGCACGTCAAGTTCAAGCAGATAAATAGGTACCGCTCCAGCGGGAAGATAAACGGCATTTCCGTGCGCTGCTCTGGTCCACCAGAAGCAGCTTAGTCATGCTGGCCACATGACCCAGAAGCTGTCTGCGGACAAACGCCGGCTCCCTCGGCCTATAGAGCGAGATGAGTGCACAACCCCAGAGTCATCTGCGACTAGACCTAATGGTCAGGGGTACCTTTACCTTTACTGTGAAAGAAGCCATGTGAAAGCTTTCCCTACCAGGTATGGGGCCTAGTTTCCCATCATTCCGCTGTCATTATTAATACTCCTCTCTAAGGAGTATTACATCAGGTTCTTCCATCTTTATTTCTCATGCAGGTCAGAACCTGATGCCCCAGAATGTGCTGTCCATGTATCTATCTGCTTCTCCAGTTTTCTCTAAAGGAATTCTATTTTGTACATTGCACATACAAATACTTTGCTACGGTATGGGTTTTCTATGTTTCAGTCACCTCATCTCACCAAGGCCCTCAGGCTACTGTTCTCCTTTCCAACTTAATGAACCTCTAACTCATATAGATTCGAAGTGACAAATAATTAAAAAGTTATCATTGTGCTCAAGTCTGTTTGTGTTAAGTGTATAAGGAGAAAGTGGGACATAGAGTACATTACCAATGAATACTTGATTAAAGTAACACAACAAGCTAACTCTATTATACAGTGCTTTTGCTCTGCTTTTCCCTTTCCCTCCTACCAAACAGATTTTCTTTTCTTTCTTTCTTTTTAAAGCGCTCTCAGGGAGCAGTTATTATGTCCTTTTCTTTTGAACACATCCTTCTTCAAATGCAGGACAATAAAGATGAGGATTTGTTTACCGATTTGCTAGCCATCCCCTTATATTTTTGATCAGATTTTAATTTATAAGACACATTTTGTCATTCTTAAAGTATGTGTCTAACAGTTTGATCCTATGCAGACATACTCAGAAGTAAATCTCATTGAGTTCATTGGACCTGCTTCTCAGGTAAACCTAATTTTCAGCTTAATCCATACAGGGAAAATTTGCCCTGAGGCATGTGACCCACAAAACAGTAAATGGAATCGCATTTCTGCCCTCATCTTGGTTCCTGTGGGAGGGAGGGGCAGGAGAGGTTCTCCCTTCAAGAGTTTGGGGCCCTTTTGCAAAAATTGTGCTGCACATCCCATTTGAATGCTTTCAATGGATCTTACAATCCCATCCATTCCATACTGACTCAGAATTAAGGCCAACCAACTTCATCAAGTATGCTGAAGATTACAGCATTAATCCAAATCAACTTTTGCTGCATAAGACTCAGTGAACTCAACTTCCATACACTGATTCCTTGCAGGCATGAATGCTGTGCTGAATATGTGGTTCTCCCCTGCTAGAAGAAACTGCCTTCTAGGCAGGCAATCTCTTGCTTGCCTTAAAATGCAACCCGTTGAGTTCAGTAGTTGTGCAGTGCACTCCTTTGCACATATATTCAGCAGTAAACCCCAATTGGTTGCACACAAACTAAACGATCCATGTATTGGCAACCTCAAATCTCAGTTAATGCAATGCACTCTATGTGGAGATGCCCTCATGAATGGTCCAGAAGCTGCAGGAATGCAGAATACAGCAACAAGGATGTGTAAACAACAGAGATCCTAGCATGTAACACCTCTGTTGAAAGAATTGCAATGCCTGCCAATTCACTCCAAAACCTTGGTAGTAACCTGCAAGTCTGTAAACAACTTGGGACCAAGATGCCAGAGATAATTCTTTTTTCCCATATCAAGCTGCCTGGAAACTGTGGTAACCAGAGATCCACTTCTTGGTTGGGCTGCAACTTGCAGGTATCCATCTGGCAACAACCAAGAAGAGATGGGCGACACCCATCTCTGGAATAGAATAGCCTTCACCCAGGAAATAAATCATGCACTAACTCTGTTGCAGGTAAGGGGCTTGCTCCTTGTTTGTCTCAACATTTGATGGCTCATGACTACTATGATTTTAAGTATTCAACTCCCAGTTGTTTTGTGTTGCTCTGAAGTTAACATAATGTTATATTATTAGTTATTCATTGCCTTTATACACTGTCTCCCTACAAAGGCACCAAAGGCGCTTTCCAATTTTAAAATGCATGATTGCTTTGCTTTTATTTTTGTGTACCAAATAATAATAATAATAATATCCCACATTTCCCCCAGTTTGGGACTCAAGGTTGTTTACACAGATAAAATAGAAGAAGCTGAAAACAGAAAAGATGATAACTAAAATGTAATTAAGCACTAATAGAATTAAAATAGTATAAAAATTCAGTATGAAACACAGACAATAACAAAAACATCATGGCACCAGCCCTTTCCTCAAAAACAGTCAGTTTCCAAAGGCCTGTTGCAATAGAAAGGCATATACAGTGCTTTTTTTTTTTTCTAAAAAATATATATTTAGGGGTAATCTCATTTTCCTACTCATATTGAAATACTGCCCCTCAATGAGGCCAAACTAAGATTCACAAAATGTTTAGGGGTATGCATTTAGCTTAAGTTCATTAGTTTCGAGGAATTTAGAGTATAGTAATATAAACCCACTATATTCAGTGAGGCTAAATCTAGTCAGTGCATTTGGGACTATGGTTTTAATCTCAAATCATTATACTTTCAGTGGCAACCTGTTTGATTTGTTGTTGGTTTGTTTTAATATACTTACGTTTTAACATGCATCCATGGACAGTTGCAATAAAAGTTTTTCCTGCATTGTGCTAATGTTCACTTCCTTAGAAGTTTATTTGATATCATGACCCAAAAGTCATCCCCCTCCTCCTCTTTTCCCACTATATATTTTAGGATACAAAAAAAGGGTCTCTTCCTTTGCCTCATTGTGCTCCATTGTCCCAAGCAGGCGCAAAAGGAAAAAGCGAGGAGCAAATTAAAGTAAAATCAAAACAATGTTATTTCAGTTTGTCATGGAAGAAAAATTACTAGATACTTGAAAATTTGGAATGTGCAGTCCCATTACCATGCCTTATGAATGGGAACAACATTTCTGCTGACCTAGCTGTTCTCTCACCACCCACCCTGTACGTTGTTTATTCAATTATAGCCTTCTTTATGAAGAAGCTGTTCAGGGTCATCCAATAAATGGCTTGAAATCATGTGAATATTTTAGAATAGTTTCACCATAAATCATTTTGTGTAACTTCTGGAAATATCAGATAGCTGACTTGCTGAATATTGTATGGAAAGTGTTTCCATGATTAAGTTCATTCTTGGCACACAGCTATTTGAAAATGTATTACCCACCCCCAATGTTTCAGAGAGCAGCACAAAAGGAAAACGGCAGAGGAGGAATAAAGGGCAGAGTAACAGAAGGAATAGGAAACATCCATGTATTGACATAATGAAAGGTCCTGACAACAAGCAAAGGGAGATGTTACATGCCCTCTGATACCAGAAGACAGAGTAAGGTGTAAAGTTTACAATGATATTTCTTTACTTATGGATGCCACCACTGCCTAGCGTTTGTCCGCAGGCAGCTTCCAGGTCATGTGACCAGCATGACTAAGTCGCTTCTGGAGAACCAGAGCAGCACACAGAAACACCATTTACCTTCCCGCCAGAGTGGTACCTATTTATCTACTTGCACTTTGACATGCTTTCGAATTGCTAGGTTGGCAGGAGCTGTGACCGAGCAATGGGAGCTCATCTCGTCGCAGGGATTCAAACTGCCGACCTACTGATCAGCAAGCCCTAGGCTCTGTGGTTTAGACCACAGCTCCACCCGTGCCTCTCACTCAGATATACCACCACGTAAATAAACAGATAAATTAAGGCTACAATCCTACTCTTACCAAGGTAGAACAACATGCATGTGTAGAATTATGCTGTATGTATTTTAAGGGGCTATCACTCACTACACCTTTGAACTGTGGCAGGGGAATAAATATTTGAGTTCCATATGTAATATAAATCTAGATTACAATCATCCACACTGTTAGGTAGTTTAAATCCCATGGAGCAGGAGAGCCAGAGAACAAACTCTGCCAACTTCCTGGCTATTGAAATCCCCTGTGTTCTGTAGGGTACTATTTCCATTACCTTTGTGAAAAGAATAAAGCCTTTGCTTTGTGCTTTATGACATTAATACTGATAAAATTGTCACAAGCGACACTGCAGCCTGCCTAACACTGTGGTGGAGACAAGACATTAACTTACAAATGTAAAGAAAATCTTTCCCGAAAGCAAGTACAACCAAGTAATGACCTGTCAATTTTTAACTGTTTTGCTGAAATGTATGGATAGAGGGAAATAGCAAATCTGCCACAGGAAAATCTCTTTGCTTTATTTAATTTGAGATGAGATAAGCATGAAAAGATACCTCTGAATTATGCATAGTGATTTGTTGAGATTATTCAGACTCCAGAGAACTATTTCACTTCAAAGAACTTAGAGCAATATGACAATGAATATCTTAAGCACTCAATAAGCAAACACATTAGAGGTTGCAAGCTTCAGACACATGTTATTTTACTTCTCTGAAGCTGTTTTCAGAAGCTAATAACATTTTAAATGTCCTTTTCATGTTCCACATTCTGTCTAGGGTCCCATGTGTCACTTTGGCTTTTAGCCACGCATTTGAGTTCAGATCAAATTGTACAGGATGCTTCCATTCAGAACATAAAAAGCCAAGGTTTTCTTCAAACCATCAAACATTATAAAGAAGGGAAGGCAACATGCAGGTGTTAAATTGCACTTGTGTTTTGCCAATGAGATCACAGTATGTGATCATGAGTGTACATGAGTTCACATATACATGGCAGAAAAGAGCTTGAATTATTCTAGGGTGGAAATCACATGCATTCATATCTATTGAAATATGCATTATTGTAGCTACCTTAAGGTATTTGATTGCACATTTGAGGGTTAAAATCAGGGATCCAAGTCAGGGGTGTGCACTCAAGACTTACCCTCAATGTCCCCAAGCACATAGACTCCTTTTTAGGCATTTGCAAACATGATGCAAAAGTCTGCAAAAGCTTTCTAAGTATGTTCTGTTGAACGTGATTTGAGACTTCACTTTGAGACTGTTGGGATTTTTCTGTGAGACAGTTGGACTGTTGGGATGTGTGTTTAGCCCTACCCCTGGGGCTGCATGACTCCTCATATGATTTAAATGAATGTCTGCAGCAAGGAACCTTGTATATCTGTGGAGGCAAACGCCAGCTTCAAGAGACAGAAGTCATTGTGAGTAATAATAATAATAATAATAATAATAATAAACTTTTATTTGTATCCCGCCCTCCCCAGCCAAAACCGGGCTCAGGGTGTATAACATTAGTATAAAGTCAAACAATAATTAAATTACCTCCTAAAAACAAGTCAGGGTCAAATTAAAATCTAATTAGAAGGCTTTCCGCAGGATTAGGGTTGGGAACAGTAAATGTTCATCAGGCCCAACTGTTTATGTTGTTTTTATATGGGCCTGTGAGAATGCTGGGAGATCTCTTTCATACTAGTTCGTATACAAAAAGAGAAGGGCGGTCAGGCTGAGCCCTGACCAAAGGCCTGGCGGAACAACTTGGTCTTGCAGGCACTGCGGAAAGATGTCAAATCAAGCAGGCAAGACTTAGGCAGATTTTCATAATGGAAATGCAAGCATGGAGGGAGAGGTTAATTGGGAAGTTGCTTACATCAGCATACATAGTTAAGTGCAATGCTTGAATGTGACACATGAAACCTATGTGAAGCACCTTCTTCTGGCTGCACGCCTTGTTAGATAAAGGCGTAGTTAATCTCTTGGAGGCAGCCATTTGAAGTGAGGTCTCCTGTAGCTCGGCAACATCAATTTTGAGTGTTGTCAGCTCACAGTCAATGATAGCTATCTTCTGTGAGTCATTAACCTGCAACAGGTTGGTGGACAAACCAGGACACATGGTCCTGGCATTCCTGCTTGCTAGGCACAAGAGGGTTTGCTTCCTTCTTTCCTTTCGCCTGGTATATAAGTTCAGTCTGCTTGTCGAGTGATACCATGAGCTCCTAGCACATATTGATGCAGGAGGATTGTGGAAATTTCTCAGGTCTCATCTTGCAGTGAAATCGTTCACCATGTTAGCACCTTCAACATACAATGTTTGTAAGAATCAGAGATGTAGGGGATAAGTAGGAAGCTGCCTTATTACCGAGTCAGTGCATTGTCTTTACTGACTAGCAGTGGCACTACACTGTCCTTCCCACTCAGAAATGTGATTTTCTGCTGGAAAAGTAGGTTTCCTCAAAACCTAAACCCTATAATTGCCTTTTAATGTGGACACAACTTTAGGGTGACTTACTCCTCTGCCACTCAGACAACATGAAGAACTCTTGGCCATGTGGGAGGAGCCTGTGGCATTGCTCCTGCCCATGCTAGCATCATTCTGTTTGTCCAACTAACACATTTCACCAACACAAGGATTTATGGTTGCTCAATGAAATTTCCTCCCCCCTCATGTTCCCTCCATTGTGCACTCCACAATCACCTCAGCTCTGCTCTGGAGAGTTAAGAGAAGCAAAACAGAACAGGGAGAGGAGTGGGGGAAAGTTTTGTTGTTCAAGCTCAAATCTGTGTATGGACAGAATGAGTTACTTAGGAACAAATTTGTTACTTTAGTAACAAATACTAAATAATGTAAATAATATTTACATTAATTTTAGTTTCCACCATACCAGAATTTCTAAACGGAATAAGTCATGTATCTTCATAACAATTGGAGCAAAATAAAACTAATAATTTTATCACAACTATTAGAATAAAAATTGAGCCAAAAAACTTGGAGCCAAACAGTTGTTTAACAGTGCAACAAATTCGGCCATGGCTACATGAAATGAGACATTATGCCATAGACATTGACTCTCCAACCAACATGACCAAAGTTCAATTGAATTGACTCTGCCCCTGGTTCTTTCCAAATTAATCTCCTGGCAATGGAACACCAATGACATTTGTTGCCGTGCCGCATCAGTCCTCTGCTGTACAAAAAGTGTTCTGAAACCTGAGCTTGCAGTGATTAAATGTCTACTCCAAACACATTTGTGCTCTCTCCCCCCCCACCCCCACCCCATAGGACCTAGCCCAGGAAGGAATTTTATCATCCCTTGCAAACAGATTCACAACTCAACCCTTGCTTGGTTAATAGAGTGTGACACAGCAGCATTAACCAGTTGTCTTAGGGGAGAAACCATAACATGGGAGCAGTGCATATGCTTTCAACAGTCAAGATGATGATGTGCAGCTAGCTGCACAAATCCTTTGATGGGACAAAGGGATGCAGCTCACCCACTAGCTGAAACTTTGATGGTAGCAACAAGTATCTTAATGGTCAAAGGAGAAGGATGGAAAGCTAAGAGTATGTCTTGAACCATTGTGAGCATGTGAACTCAACCAACACCAATACCCCAATGTATAATAATAATAATAAAAATTATTTATATCCCGCCCTCCCCAGCCGAAGCTGGGCTCAGGGCGGCTAACAACAATAAAACAGTACAAAAGTACAGCACAAACAACACTCTAAAATCAATCATTATAAAATTAATTAATTCAAGCCACTGGCAACCATTGGGCCAGAGCTCCGCGAAGATTGCCGAGGGAGGGAGTCAGGCTGTGCCCTGGCCAAAGGCCTGGTGGAACAGCTCTGTCTTGCAGGTCCTGCGGAAAGATGTCAAGTCCCGCAGGGCCCTGGTCTCTTGTGACAGAGTGTTCCACCAGATCGGAGCCACAGCCGAAAAAGCCCTGGCCTTTTTTTCCCCACAGGGAGAGAAAAAATATGCCCAAATCTGGATTCAAGACTCCAGATGTAAGGGAGTGCATGGTTTTGTTTGACCATGATGTCAACAAGAGCTGCCTGTGACATTTCTCCAGTTTTGGTATCAATGGGTTTTCTACCACTGTCTTTTCACCATGACGTATTCATAGAGAAAAGGAAGACCAAGGTGTCCAAAGGAACTATGTTTAAGCAGACCACAACATGACTAACTCTAGAAAAAGATATGTCATGTTAAATGGAAGCACACCTCCACTGAGGCCTTACTTTATTTCAAGCCTTGTTTAATCATCACAACTTTGGGATTGGGTTCCATTGAGGAAAGCATGAGCTCATCCTCTACTGATATGCTGCATATAATTGTATAAAATCTTTGTGTCAAATAACTAAATTTGTTATTCAGATTTTATTTTATTTTTTAAAAAAACTGTTTCTCAGTTAGGGATGGGGGATAAACTTGAATCAGTTTGCATTTAAAGCTGGACGTACCTAATTTGCACTTTGCGAAACAAGATGTGAACCAAAACCTAGCCATTCTTTGACATTCATACTTCTCTGAACTGTACAATGCAGTTCTCAAGCCAAGTAAATAGAAGAAAGAAGGGGGAACACTAATTACGGAGGAGATTCTGCCTGGAGATGTTACTCCATCACCATCTTGAACCAATCTTATTCCTCAAGCCAAGTAATGTTTACAGGATTGCAGATACCAGGACAAAGTCTACATATAAATTATTGGCAAAACCTATTTGGTGTTTCGCAACAGTCTGACTTGTTGCAGGACCTTAGCCAGATCTGGCAGAGTACATGCAGAATTCACGGAAGCAATTGGCGACTTGGCTGCAGACAGGATAGACGAAGCAGGAACCAGAAACTTGTAGTTGGGTGTTTATTATATACAGTGGACTATTTACAGGAACAGAACACGGATCTTATGCTAGCTCTCTCTGATACGACTCACAACTCCTACACTGACACACAGAACTCTGATCCTCTGAACTCTTGAACTAACACATTCCAGTTAGTAGGCCATTAATTCTCACTCCTTTGAGAGAGCTTGACCAATCAGGGAGCGGTCTTCATGTCTCTGTTATCACCAGGCAGACTTACTCCTTCAGATTGCCTTCTGGCTGTCTGCCAAACCTTAATTGACTCTGTTTGAGTAGCTGCATGTACACAGTTTCCCAACATAAATGCATATATCAGTCAAAATAACACAAAAAAAAGGATGCATTTCACTGCAGTCACCCAGCGAAAACTTGCCAGCCTGGCTTGCAACACAACAGGGTTCAGCACTGGACAACTCCCATGCAATGGGTTTGTCATGGTTCAACCCCAGTGGATCTCATTCCACCAACAGGATGAGATTTTGGGACTGATCCTAGCCCTGCTGCCATGCCAACTCGTATCCTGCTATATTTGGTCTGATTTCATTCCAACACCCAGTGTCCTGTCTGGTCATTTCTCACTGTTCTGGGACTCAGAATGCATCTGCCAGGGCAATCAGTGGTCTGATCCATGTGCCCCTGTTAAAAAAAAACCCAAACCCTTCACAATATAAATCACTGCTGTTGAACTTCCAAACCTTTTCCTTTGCAGCACACAGTACATTGACTTGCAGGGAGCACTGTTGTTCAAGAGCATTAGTAAGTGACAATATATCATTTGAATATAATTAAGTACTGTGAAGTTAGCTAGTTTGCAGTAGGAGTACTCAGCAAATATCTGATGCCATTAGGCTTTCTGACTCATTGTGCATTTCTGATAGGCAGCCCTATTTTAGAAACAACTACAGTGGTAAGATCTATATCAGAATAACAAACTATTGATATTTCAGATCTGCTTTGGCTGGTAACGGACAATGAAATGCATCAAAACTTTTCTCTCTGTGTGCAGACCATTAAAAAAAAAAGCATTAATGCTCTTAATTTATGTTCTGGGCACATTTCTTGTTAAATTAATGGTGTAGTAACGTATGATATTTGCATCCTAATTTATCTTGTGGGCATCTCTCCCATTTAGTGCTGTGCTTATCCTCAAAATTGCTGCGGCTGGAATAATAACAAGTTTTCATTTTCTCCTCTGCAGTCCAGCCATGATGCAATCTGAAGCCATATGAGGCAATTGTTCAGTCAGTTCCCCATAAGCAGATCTTCACCAAAAGACATTGGGCTGTTTTATATATTTCATATATATTTTTAAGTATCATTTTGTTTCTCATTTGTTTTCTTGTGATAGGTGCTCCTCCATTTCCCCTTGTTCTGAACCAACCACACTTGCTGAGGTCAGCCAAGGGTGGGGCACTGGCAGTCTCCCCCTGTTTCCTCCCACACTGCACTTTTGCAGATATTAAATAGTGTGCAGTTTGAAGCAACTGGAAGCATAATAGCTGACTCCTTTGGAAATGAAACATTGTCCAGACCCACGGAAATATTATTTAAACTTTTACTAGCAGAATCTTCTTAAAAACAGAATTAAAACATCAAAAACATCCAAACAATATCTTGTGCTATCCAGAACAGGCTCATCACCTTACAAAATATGAAATGATCCAAACAGACTTATAAGCAAAAGGGATGTGGGTGGCGCTGTGGTCTAAACCACCAAGCATCTTGGGCTTGCCGATCAGAAGGTTGACGGTATGAATCCCCATGATGGGGGGGGGGGAGGACCCCCGCAACCCATTGCTCTGTCCCAGCTCCTGCCAACCTAGCAGTTAAAATGCACACCAGTGCAAGTAGATAAATAGGTACCACTGCAGCAGGAAGGTAAACGGTGTTTCCGTCACAGTGTTCTGTTGTGCCAGAATCAGTTTTGTCATGCTGGCCACATGACCCACTGCATTGCTAAAACTTACAGCTTTCTTCAGGCATATGGCCTTTCTTCACTGTGTCCAGGGCACAGCCTGACCCCCTCCTTTGGCAATCCTAACAGAACTCTAGTCCAATGGTTGCCATTAATCTGATTTGAATTAATTTTATAATGAAATGATTTTAGAATGTTGTATTTTTTACTGCTCTTAGCCGCTCTGAGCCCGGCTTTGGCTGGGGAGGGTGGGATATAAATAAAATTTTATTATTATGATTATTATGGGGAAATGCATGAGGGCTCAAATAGGGGGCCCTTCTATGTGTGCATGGGATGCTGGCCTGACCAATCCATTCCCTGCCTTCACAACGGAGTGTGAATATCTGCAGGGAGATGCTGCAAGTTTCTTGATTGTGGGAAGGATTCCAAGCAGATTCGACTGGACATGGTTAGTATTCCCCCTCAGATCTTCCCATTCCATGCATGAAGGAATCCTGTGGAGCTCTTGAATGCTGGGAGTGAGGCACATGACCCCGCTGCTCTCTTCAAGCACTTTGAACACCTGAAAAGTATATTTCCTCTTACACACACAATGTGTTTATATATGTAGTAGCCATTTTAATGTGGTATTCATGCCTATGACAGTCCACGTGCACACCAGTCATCACTAGTAATGACTCAAAAACATTTATAACTTAGTCATATACGCAGCCCAAGTTAACCCACGGCTGTCTCATTGTAACTCCAAGTCTGCCTTGAGGCATTTAAATAACACTTAGGCTATTCCCTGGGACAAAGCAATCCTGAAAGTGTTCCCTGTCTGGTGTAAGGAGTTGCTGAACTATAAGTGAACCCAGGGAGTGTTTCATGTGAAATTTACCTCAGGGAAACTGCAGGGTAGATCTAGTCCTATACGCTCTGTGATAAATTGCCCTAGGTATTTCATTTTTTAATGTTCCTGGAATATTTTCTTACAGCTCATCCAAACTTAGACTCATCTATACATAGAGATGAGGTGGTTGGGGATTTTTTTTTTTGGGGGGGGGGGTAAAGCAAGTAGTCTCTATGTAAAAATGTAAAGGCAAGGCAAAAAAACCAACCCCTGAATGGTTAAGTCCAGTTGAATTTGACTATGGGGTGCGGCACTCATCTCTGCTTTCAGGCTGAACAAGCTGGCGTTTGTCCACAGGCAGCTTTCTGAGTGATGCGGCCAGCATGACTAAACCGCTTCTGACCCAATGGGACACCATGATGGAAACCAGAGTGCACGGAAACACCGTTTACCTTCCTGCTACAGCAGTATCTATTTGTTTACATGCGCTGGTACACTTTTGAACTTCTAGGTTGGCAGGAGCTGGGACAAAGTGATAGGAGCTCACGCTGTCGCTGGGATTCAACCTGCCAACCTTGTAATTAGCAAGCTCAAGAGGCTTGGTGGTTTAGGCCACAGCACCACCCGCGTCCCTGTAGAAGGGCAGGAAAGGCCCTGCACATTTTTATAGCAACACAATTACACATGGCACCAGGAGCAATCCTGTGCATACAAAAACTGGTGTAAAGCAAAACAGTCTGAATAAATCCAGTGTAAAGTTACACCAGATCAACTGTGTTCAACTGTGGAGCTACTACTGGCTGAGTACTTAAGTGGCAATCCTGAGGATTCCATTGGGATGATCTTATCCTAATACAGCAGGTTTCTGGTTCAGCTGCCTCATTCCCAGCTCAGCTAGCCTCAGACAGGAGGCTGGCTGAGCTAAAGGCAGTGTAAGTCTCAAAAAAAGTCAGGAATCAGCCAGCTAAACCAGAGATCCACTGCAGCCTAAGCTGTTCATCCTGGTGGATCTTGCTGCTGGATTTGACCCTGAAAGATTAATTATTTGGCATATGTGGATCAAGATTCAAGATGTTGATGAGGGCTGAAACTTTCACATGTGTTGAAGGAATTAAGTTAGCAAAAAACTGAAAGTAAAGAAAGATGTTAGGAATGCCTACCCAGACATGTAATTTATTGTGTACATTTGTTTTCAAAATCTGTTGATTTCAGTCTACATTTTGATAGTTTTATTATGTTCACTTTTTAAAAGACTGTTTTATTGCTATATTTAATGAATATTTATATCAATGTTATATTAACTGCTAAGAGATTATAATTATGATTACTGATTAAGCAATAAATACATCTGGCTAAATAAAGAAATTAACAATTTCCATTGAGGGTTTCTTCCAAAAGCATTCTTATAAATAACAATCAATCTCCCTTTCTGTCTCATATATGGCAATCCAACAAAAGAGAAATATTTCTATCCCTGCCCCCCAGTATAATAAATACGTTTAGACTGACATTCAAAGCAAATAACATACAAAAAAGGATTTTCTCCCCTTTCCTTTTGTGTAACAGCAGTGTGCCCACATGTGCAGACCTTACAGTCATTATTTAAAAGCATCGAGACATTTAAAACATTGTCATGGATGGACATAAAAGGAAGAACAAAGAGCAGGAGAAAAGGAGAACAAGTGCGGGGGAGGAAAGCATAATCTTTCACCATCAAAGGCTGTCAATCTAAAGGAAAAGATCATTTGCTGCATTTGCAGCAGAACAAAAATAATGCTCTAAGAATATGACAGTGTCAAAGTTGTGTCGCTGGAGCATTCAAAAGCCATGTAGCAAGCTTTGCTTCCAAGCTCAAATAGCAGCCAGTCAGAGGCCTCTGGAAGCTCATAAGCAGAGCATGAATGTGATGGCACTTCTATGGCATTGTTTACTAGCAGCTGGTAGTCCATAGGCATGCTGCCTCTCCAGCTTTTCAGGCTCACCCTGAAGCCCAATCTGCACCATAGGAACTACTTTTCAACTGAAATACTATACACACTTCCTAGGGAACAAGCCCCATTGAGCACAGTGGGACTTAGTACACCAATGCTATGCATTTTTACTCAGTATATTTCCTGTTATCTTGTACATTCTAACAGATAATCTACATGTTACTCACGTGTAGGGTTCTTATTTCTTTAACATATTTCACTCTGTGCAGTGGTCTGTATAAACAGCGCAACACATAAGTCTTGCACATAACTATGGTTGGATTTCTATAGAGACAAGAAGAAGAAGAAGAAGAAGAAGAAGACTAGGAGGAGGGGGGAGGAGGAGGAGGAGTTTTGACTTGATATCCCACCTTTCACCCCCCTTAAGGAGTCTCAAAGCAGCTAACAATCTCCTTTCCCTTCCTCCCCCCATAATGTTTCACTGCATCTCCCCTAGTTTCTTATTATAGTATTTTCTTACTTTTTATGCACGTTGTCCACCGCTCTTAACCACTACACCATACTGGCTCCTTCAACCACACACAATGGTTCATTGTTAAAGAAAGAAGACTTAATATGTGGTGTGGGGCTAAGAGTGAGGCCCCACATTCGTTTACTGCAGATATTAATATTCCACAGTTTGAAGTGACTGGATGCATAAAAACTGTTCTTTTTGGAATGAAGCATTGCCCATACCTATTAAAATATTATTCAAAATTTACTTGCAGAACTTTCTTCCAAACAAAATTAAAACATCAAAGATACATCCAAATATCCATAAATATCCATAAGATCTTGTTCAATGTCCAGCACATGTTTAGCATCTTCTTAGAAATAAATTTCCCCCCAAATTATTGAAACACTGTCTCCCCCCCCTACTGCAGCCTGTCTTAGCCTGTCTAAGGGGATCCAGCTTTTTGGAGAGCCATTATCACATATTTGTGTTCAGAGAATGACTAAAGCCACCACCCTTTCAATATGGTGATTTGCAACTCAATACCTTTGTCACCTGATTAAAGGTTACAATCACTTTAAAATTAGCAGAAAACAACCATTAGTTAGTTATCAACCCATTAAGGAGCTCAGAAACCACTTTACAAATCTGTGGGGAAACCCCAATGTTAGCAATACACATTTAGTCATTCTCCATGTTATACCTTCATTAATACACATAGGCATTTTCTAAATTTGTGTGAATTAAACCAATTTTACTTAATGTGGTTTGCCCATGCTTATTCCTCACACATAAGTAGTGTGTCCATAGAACTCTTCTCTCTCCTTCTTAAAAGCAACAACAGCAAAATCAAAATTTGGTAGTGTTGATTAGGTATACCTTAATTCACACCAAATTATGGAGACACAGATTATCAGATCAAAAGCTATGTCCAAAGGGTGTCAGAATATGTTCTAAAGAAAGTCAGAGCAAGTATGTCAGAACAACTCAGGTGAGTCTGTATGTCACTTTAGATACATGGACCAAACCATAGTTTGGGTAGGTGGACCACTGAGATACGGCCATAAACTAGCAAAGGAAGAGATGCTGTTGGCTTCAATGAATTAGACCTTGAGTGCAAACATATTCCCAATTGTAGGAATCTGTCAATCAAGAGTTGACAGTCACATTTCTAAAAGGAAAATTTAAAGTGAAAGTACTTTCTGAGATGATGAAACAACTGACAAATTTTGAAAGAAGCAAAATGAGTTTTGATAAAATGAGTAAAATATCTCATGAGAGACCTTCAGTCCCTTTTCTAGGTTAGAGATATAGCTTTGCTGCCACCTAACATCATTATACATTCACAATATTTCCATCAAACATTTTTTCTTTTTAAAGAAGTTTTATTATAAGTAAAGCCAAGCTCATTTACATTTCTGAAATTGCTTATTTGGCAGTATACTTCTTGTTTGTATTTGTTATTTTGATATAATGAGTGCTCCTAACATGATGCTTAATCTTTTGTTGTTTTTTGGGTTCAGCAAAAGGTCATTGGCAGGCACTATGAGCTTTTATGAATGTTTCCTGATGAATCTTCTCTTCATCTTCTCTCCACCAAGGGAATTCTACAGGAGAAAAAGTAATAATTAAGATCTTTGAGTCATTGCAGAGAATCATATAGAAACGCTATCAGCAACTCTCCCATGCAAAAATAAGGTTTTAAAATGTTTAGGGGGGTTTAAATGCTCATAGAAGGGTTTTTTCCCCTCCTATTGAGTGTATTAAGTTCCCAAGTAGAACACTGTAGGTTAAGGACCCCTGGATGGTTAAGTCCAGTCAAAGGTGACTATGGGATTGCAGCTCTCATTTCGCTTTCAGATGGAGGGAGCTGGTGTCCATAGACAGCTTTCCAAGTCATGTGGGCAGCATGACTAAACCGCTTCTGGTGCAACAGAACACTGTGATGGAAAGCAGAGCGCATGGAAACGTTGTTTACCTTTCCACCGCAGTGGTAACTTTTTATCTACTTGCACTGGCATGCTTTCAAACTGCTAAGTTGGCAGGGGCTGGGACAGAGCAATGGGAGCTCACCCCATCATGGGGATTCAAACCATCAACCTTCTGAATGGCAAGCCCAAGAGGCTCAGTGGTTTAGACCACAGTGCCACCCGCGTCCCACAAACATTGTACTGTAAATTGTATAAGGATGCTGTGTTGTCTGCATAAAATATAAGGTTGCTTGAACATCATAACGGGACGCCATCAATTGTTGTTTATGCTTCTTCTCACCAATACAAGGTAGTTCATGTTCTGAGATGCTGAAAGGGGAATGTTAGATAAAACCTTGGGCATGTGCACAATCGTATCCTCTTCTACATATATGCCAAAGCATGTGTGCCCATGTTCTTGTGCAACCAAGTGTTCTCACCCATTTTTCACACCTATGCATTGTAGTAGAACAAGGAGCAGAGGAAATGAAGTCAGCCATTTTGAGTCCCTGGTCCCACCTTGTGAAACACTCTCCCAGCAAAAACTGAGCAGGCATGTCAATTTAATCATTCTGTAATGTTTTAAGGTGTTTTACATTTTATTGAATATACTGTACATCACCATGTAATATTGCATGAATTGGTGGGATAGGTTGAGAGATAATCACTGGCTTTGCAACTAAGCAAGGCTCTAAACCCGTGGTTCCCAATGTGGGGCACACTCCCCACAGGGGGGCAATTTGAGAATGAGTTAGACCAAGTTTCAGGCTTGGTCCTTTTAGGCTTTTAGGCCCTTTAGGCTTCCTCCAAGTGAACAGGAGTTCACTTTTTGAATAATAAGAATTATATGTCACGGGCTGTGGGCATCAGGATTTTAGAGATGCTTAGGTGGGGCATGGCCAAAAAAAAAGTTGGGAACCACTGCTCTAAACCAACCTTTCTAAATGAGCAACCCACAACCTAGATCCACTGGGATGAGTGGAGTTTGAAATAGGTAGATGATCGCTGGCTGAGCTGGCTCAAGCCTTTCATCCTGACTTGTCTAGATATATTCCAGTGTAAATTCTTCATCCCACCTTAACCAGGGCTTATCTGAAGTTGACTGAGGCAAGACTAGAGTAAGTCCCCAAATGGGGCATTCTGTCGGAATGTTGGGGGTGGGGAGTGGTGTGACAAAACAGGAAGAGACTTACACATATTTCAAACTCCATTTAGCTTAGTCAGATGGCCTATCAAAGCAACAGAAGTTACAAAGAAGAAGAAAAAGATAGTATAATAAGTCAAACTCTAATTTTAAAGGCTTGTTTTCCCTGTGCCAGGCTCAAATTTAGCTCAACCAACAGTAGCCGCATTCCTGAAGGAAGTGTGAAATAGGGGTAAGTTTAAACCTGCATAATTTAGACCCCAGCATAAATTCCATCAAGTTCTTATAGTTTGGATTGCTTTGTCAGCCCAGCATTCTAGCCACCATGCCACACTGGAATACAATGATTCAGTATTCTTAATCTTGCAGTAGTATTAATACTTCTGAATCCAAAGCAATCCTCATATTTTATAAAACTGGCCATTAAAAAAAGGGAAAGAAAAGAAATTGTAAGGAAAATATAAGTTTCCAATGTCTCAGAGAGTTAATAAGTTAGCTGAATTTTGTGGCTTTTTAAAAATATCTTAACTTTAGGTATGTAATTATCACCTAAAGTTCCGTGCAGTCTACTACATTGCGTGGAAAGAACAGGTCAAGGAATAAAGCAGGGAAAAGATGGTTGACTTGTCCTCATTCAACTAACAGCAGAATTGAAAGATGCTAAATGGTACCATTGTGCTCAGTTCATGGCTGTACGTGCTTTCCACAGTTGCCACTACCAGAGCAAAATATGAAAAATAAAGGCACTTTGGACTAGTAGTGTCTGAAATAAGGGACATCCATTATGTTCAACGAAAGTGTGAAGTGAGGAAATAGGAGCATCCATTATACTCCGGGAGACAGTGAGGCTCTAGAATGGGAGGGGTCCTCTAGAATAGGGAACTTTCCTTCAAATCAATTATAACTTATCAGGCTCCCATGAAGAGATCCTTATGCTTTATCATCAACCTGCAGATAGTAAACTAAATATATAGCAGCTGCAATTCATACCGGTGGTGTTGGGGAGAGTCAAAAGCTACACTTAAGAACAAAGTTTCAGTTTCACACACTGTCAGGTTACCCATAGAAGTTGCTCTGATTGTTTCTGCAACTGATAAATTCAGTGCTTTTTTTCTTTAAAAAAATGTTTAGGGGTACTCTCATTTTAACTCTGGAAAACTACCATTTTATGGTTCAAATTTGGAAAAGTAAATAGAGTAAATGGGCAAAAGTACAAAGATTCACAAAATGTTTTGGGGTATGCGTACCCCTGCATCCCCCCAGAAAAAAGCACTGGATAAATAGATGTACATTGTTCCTCTTCCCCTCCACACAAGGCAATACAGAGTCATCTTCCTAATTTTCACAATAGCCCTATATGAGTGTCCAATGCACCCATTGCTATTTTTCTAGAAAAAGAGGTGCTTTTTCTAGAACGCCTCCCTTGTTCTCTTATAATGACAATGGCGCCCACCTGAGAGGTGCCAGAGTTCTGGTGAGTTTCAGCAGGGAAAATCCCTGTACTTACATATAAACAATCATGCTGGGGGAGAGGGTAACTCTGCCAAATCTTACATACTCTGGAACATCAACATTTACAGCCCTCCATGAGTTTCTGAAGTTTGTGCCCTACCAACCTCTGTCTGCCTTCAGCCAACCTTCCCTCCCTGCCTGCCTTCTTACAGCCAGACTGCGGTGACCCTGGTTGTAGAACTCAGCAGGGAAGAGAATGGCAACAAAACTAGAATCAGTTGACTCTGCTTGACATTAGTTCTGTCTACTGCTGGCCTCACTGTCTTTTTCTTCATTAGCCCAAATGGGAACAATCCATCTCTGGCCTCCTGAACTCCTGCAGGAGGCCCCTACACATAGAGGAGGTTCCTGCTTCTTCGCTCAAGAGCATCATCTTTATCCTGTTTCCTGTTCACGAACACCAGGAAACAGAATAAAGGTGATGCTCTTGAGGGAACAGAGCTTGGAAGATCACATCCCTTTCCACTTTGCATGATCATTTACATGTGAGTTCACTGAACACCCAAATAGGGCTACCAGCAAACATTTTTCTAAACTTAAATCAGGGGTCAGCAAGAATTTTCAGCAGAGGGCCGGTCCACTGTCCCCCAGACCTTGTGGGGGGCCAGACGACAGCAGCGGCAGAGGGAGGATGAGCAGCGTGTGAAAAGGCTCTGGAGAGGGGCTGCTTTAAATGGAGGCCGCTCAAGCGATCACGCTGCTGCTGCTGGCACCAATCAAAGCCCAGCCCCCTTCCTCCGCAGGGCAGGGAGAAGCCAGGAGAAGGGAGGGAGGAGGCACTGCTGCGGTGTGTGTGAGGGAGGGGGGGAATGGCGCAGCCCAAATGGTCAGAATCAGATCCACGTGAGCTGGATCCAGAAGGCAGTTGGGCTGGATCTGGCTCCCGGGCCTTAGTTTGCCAACCCATGGCTTAAATACACTAGTTCTTGGCAAACATCACTTGGTCACACTCTAGTGTGACAAGAAGATTTAAAGAACAGCTTTGTCAGGGGAGAGGGCTCGGTTCTCAGTGTCTCAAAGGGTTCTGTGAGACAAAAGAAAAAAAGAAGAAAAGAGACAAGATATATACAATATATAGGTTCCCCTTTGCTCATCTTATTGGCACTCATTAGGGAGAGATTAGGGCAGAGATTAGATTTGGTTCACATTTAAAGGTGAACCTGCATAATTCCCACTTTTGAAATAACATGTGAACTGAAACACAGCCATCCTTCAAAATTCACATTTCTGTGGAATTTGCAGTGCTGTTTTTCAGCCATGTAATGTGTACAAAATGCAAACACTAGCATAAGGTATGCATCAAAAATGCATATCTTAGTGAAAATCACTCAGAAGTGCATAATTTTAGAGAAATTTGTTTTGCAAAAACCATCTACATTAGGAGAAGCTCACACTCAAATGCTGATGAATTATTGTGAGGACTTTTTTTATATAATGCAAGTGAATATGAAAATGTGGAGAACTGAAGAGAGGGGAAAAGAGAATACTGAGTAAAAGAGAAATTGAGGAAAACTGAAACTGACAGATTTGCCCATTCTTATTCTAGAGTTATGCTACAGTTGGACTGTATATTTTGAGCTAAAATCAGAGCATGGATATGTTGAGCTAAAATCATAGCAAGCTTGTTTTAAGCGCAATAAAGAGGGACAGCTTAGAAGGCATATTTGCAATCATTTGGAGACAGTATTTCTGCATATGATGTGAGTACATAAATGAGAAATGAAGAGGAGAAAGATGCCATCAGAAAGGAAGACAAATGAATGAACAGCTAATAGCTATTGATTCCCATCCTAATGCAAAAAGGGAGAACACTCTGCTTTTAGTACTCTCCTTCAATTACATGCAAAGGCATTACTGCTATTCTGTTGGAGACAAAGAAATACAAGAGTAAACAAGAGAAAAACTTGCCAAAAGAAATGATACAAATCTCTGTCAGATTTTTCAGAATTGCTGTAAAAAAACAACTGAATCTCAATCCTCAATACAAAATCACTAAAGAGAGAAGCAGGAGGCGCAAGGAATATACTGTGCTGGTATGCTTGTTCTTGCAAACAGAAGCATATGTCTTCTGACAGAAACTGAAACCGACACAGCAAAACAGAAGCCACATTTTTCATAATCTTTGACTAATAAACACAAACTTGCTTTCTCATTTAGGAGAAGTGATTAACTTTTCCTTTCTCTGGGACACCATATGCTTACACTTGTATTATGCAAATTCTTTGCTCAGCGCACTGCCTTAATCATGCTCACAAACGGGCCACAGTAGTCTTATATTACAGCGCAACAACCTCACACAGCAATATTAGTTAATGTATATTAATGAGCAATGCAGCTGACTCTCACTCATGAGTCATGGGCAAATTATGTAATGCAATTCCTTCTCCCCTCCTCAAAGTCATTGGCCAGTTTAGTTATTCATTTTCTGTTATCTGTGCTTATAATGTGCATTTTGCAGTCATGAGAGCATTGTCCTTTTAATAAAGAGCACAAGTGGTTAACCCTAGCAATTATGTTTGATTCTGGCTTCAGAATCCTATGAGCACTTCACTGAGAATGAGTTACATCGTGGAATTTACTTCTGAGCAAGCTCACATAAGATTGCTCTGCCAGTGTCCAAGGCAGTGCCGGATTACTAAATAGGCACTGGCTTCTGGGCCCCATGCTTTTTAGGGACCCAACAGTAGCAGATCAAAATAATATTGATTTGACATTGAATTTGGTTTATTAAAATTGTTGGTTGGTAAAATCAAAAAGACAGCATCTTAAAAAGCAGAGACATCACCTTGCCAACAAAGGTCCGTATAGTTAAAGCTATGGTTTTCCCAGTTGTGATGTATGGAAGCGAGAGCTGGACCATAAAGAAGGCTGACTGCCAAAGAATTGATGCTTTTGAATTACGGTTCTGGAGGAGACTCTTGAGAGTCCCATGGACTGCAAGAAGATCAAACCTCTCCATTCTGAAGGAAATCAGCCCTGAGTGCTCACTGGAAGGACAGATCCTGAAGCTGAGACTCCAATACTTTGGCCACCTCATGAGAAGAGAAGACTCCCTGGAAAAGACCCTGATTTTGGGAAAGATGGAGGGCACATAGAGAAGGGGACAACAGAGGATGAGATGGTTCGATAGTGTTCTCGAAGCTACCAGCATGAGTTTGACCAAACTGCGGGAGGCAGTGGAAGACAGAAGTGCCTGGCGTGCTCTGGTCCATGGGGTCACGAAGAGTCGGACACGACTAAACGACTAAACAACAAAATAAAAAAAAATTAGAAGATCATTTGTGATGCACGCCCCTCGATTATGACTGTCTAGGGGCCTCCACAGGGTTTAATCTGGCACTGGTCCAAGATGGAAGTTTATACTTTGAAACAACTTTTGATTTTGTAACATGCTTTTAAAGAGCTTCTGAGCATGGATGTAGCCATGAATTATCTCACGTGGGCAAGATACCCACCTGTGATCATCCTCGGTCTGGCTTTGTCTAGCATATTCGGAATGAAATGTCATGACAACAGTTGCTTTAATTTACTTTCTTTTGACCCCAAGGACTCAGATAAATCTGTCAAAACATTCCAATATTCTGATTATTTCTACTTTTAGTTAAGTATTTTTATTTATTTACTTGATTTAGGGGGGCAGCTGACCACCCCTGGCTACACCCATGCTTCTGAGAAAAATTGTGAATGATTGGTCTTGCCACATCGAGCAAGGGAAGGCTGCCTCAGTAGAGAGGCAGACTAATGGAAATATGAACCACAAGCAAGGATCCTCAGGTAGGCTCAAGGCAAGTAGCATCAAGGGGGAAAATGTTCCAACTTGTTCCGTTGAGAACGAAGGCCCTTGAAGGGCCACAGGAGTGCATGGAGAGATCTTACAAGACCATCTTTAGGGAGGGCTGTGTATTAACATATTTTATTCGTAGGAAAGGTTGGGGATTAAAAATGGGGAAGTCGTTTACTGAATATGGATGAGATTCCTTCAGGCAGTCTGCACGCACACAATCACACGCACATGCATGCAAAGGTTGCTTTTTTCAGGATGTTTTCAAGTTTTCTTGAAGCAAGCTGAAAGACAAAGCATGTCAGCTTCTTCACTCCCCTCCCAAACAATGGAAAATCTCTCTCTCTCTCTCTCTCTCTCTCTCTCTCTCTCTCTTACCGGTGGCTGGGATGCTTAGCTAGAGACAGGAGATGCCTTTCTAGCCCCTTCTTAATTAAGAATGATGATCCTGAGAATGTTCAGGAACATTACTTTCTTCCAGTGAGCATAGAGTTTGTAATCTTCTCTGCTTCCCAAATTGAATCAGGAGGCAGAGGAACTTCTAGATCCCATACTCCCTTGGCTTGATTTATTAATGGAGAGCAGCGGATTTTCTTTGTCTTTTAAATAATTCAACGCATGAGGCAGATGAACAAAGATACCATGCCACCAAATCTGGCCATTAGACAAGGCTGATGATCCCCCCCACTATTGGAGGACAATACATTGCTCATCTGTTTAAAAAATGGTACCAATTGGTCAGTGTGTCCAAAGATAAATTTATATTTATTTTATTTCTTTTCTGCTTTTTCAGTCACATGTATTACTTACCTTTGCTGAAAATGTGAAAGTATTTAGGCCCTATTTCCTTTTCTTTCTTTCTTTCTTTGGTGTTGTTATGTTAAATTGCCTCAGAATATGTTTTTATTCCTCATTATGATTTTTTTTTACCTTACCAATGATGGCGTACAATTATGTATGTTTTTTTCTTCTTTGTTTGGATAAAGCTCAATAACCACGAGAGAGAGAGAGAGAGAGAGAGAGAGAGAGAGAAAGAGAGAAGACCTGCTGCATTCTCAATTGCACTTGTCCAGACCTGAGCCAACTTTTTAACTCCAATGTCAAAGACTTTACTGCAGAAGCTCAATTATGTCTTTTTATTTTATTTTTGTAGGTTTTATTTGTGGGTTAGTGGTTCATAGTTGCCTATAAAAACGAAAAGTGGAAACTGCTATAGTGCAAATTTAAATGCAGGCATGTAGCTAAATTTACTAAATCTGGAACTAGACTTTGTAATTATTTTATTCATTGGGTTGACTGCCAGAATTTAACTGAGCCTTTAAAAAATTGATTTCTGCTTTATTATGTTTGTTCTATTTCTCATTCCATTCATTATATATCTATCGTTCCTATTTCAGATTGCTATGACCTATAGTTGCATACAATAAATCTGAAATGAACTAAACTGATATTGAAAGAAGAAAGTGCCCAGAGTATATCTTTTAAATTTTAAATGCTGTCATCTGTATCCTCCACCCCACTGCAACTTTGAAAGATTTTAGCACTCAGATAAACACAACCTGCAAATAGAAACCTCAAAATTCAGGGTATGATTTGGATAAGCAGGATTCCATAAGAACACCTATTTTAATTCTATGGAAACATTGCTACAAATAACTACACAGACAGTTAAAAAACCTAGGAAACCTGACCTGCTGACAAAGATGTAGCAATTTCTTCCTCTGATTAAAGCAGCTATGAGAGAAATGATGATGTAAAATCAACAAATCTGACACAGTTAGAGAAAAGAGTTTACTTGGTGTGTTATGTTTTACAGAGTGGACCCATCTGCTCCAGCACTCCTGAGCTTGCTTGTGGTTCAGAACACAATTCCCAGTGAGTTTAAACACTCCTCTGGATTTTGCAGTGCAATTTTGAGCACATAAATTGGGCACAAAAAGGTGTTCAGTATCTTAAATTGTTTATATAAAAGATGCATATGAGGCGTATTTCACTAGTGAATGCATTGGAAACATTGGAAATATTGATGCAAACCCTTACTTTGTACTTCCCAGACCTCCTACTGAGATCTGTGTGGCTTGAAATCCTAGACCAGAGAAGGAGAAACCATGTCCCTCCAGCTTCCATCAACCCTACACAGTAGGGATGATGGGAGTTGTAGTTCAACATTGTCTGGAGGAGACCATCATGTTCCCCACCCCTGCCTTAGACAAGTAGGTAGGTAAAGTGTTTGATTGCTTGATGGCAGATAGATAGATAATAGATAGATGTGTGTGATAGATGACCCTGAGATCATCTTCTGAGGCCCTTCTTTGTGTGCCTCTTCCTCAAGAGGTCTGGAGGGTGGCAACACAAAAGCAGGCCTTCTCTGCAGTGGCTCCCCGTCTGTGGAATGCTCTCCTCAGGGAAGTTCGGCTGGCGCCTTCATTATATACCTTTAGGTGCCAGGCAAAAATGTTCCTTTTTAACCAGGCCTTTGGTTGATCTGATTTACATCCTAAAGGTAAAGGTAAAGGACCCCTGACAGTTAAGTCCAGTCGCGAACGAATCTGGGGTTGTGGCGCTCATCTCGCTTTACTGGCTGAGGGAGCCGACGTTTGTCCGCAGAGAGTTTTTCCAGGTCATGTGGCCAGCATGACTAAGCCGCTTCTGGCGAAATCAGAGCAGCACACAGAAACACTGTTTACCTTCCCGCCGGAGTGGTGCCTATTTACCTACTTCCACTTTGACGTGCTTTCGAACTGCTAGGTTGGCAGGAGCTGGGACCAAGCAATGGGAGGTCACCCCATCACAGGGATTCGAACCGCCAACCTTCTGATCGACCTACTGATTGGCAAGTCCTAGGCTCTGTGGTTTAACCCACAGCGCCACCCGCGTACTGTGGTTGTACCTTGTGGTAAATCCTGTGATTTAACAGTGACAACTTCCAAGTAGTGGGGAGGAGAAGGCGTGATCAATACTGCTTCATTCTAGTTGTGCCCAGGACTGCTAGGAAGCAGTGAGGAGATACTTATGCCTTGGGTGATATTCATATTCTGGCTTCCGTGACTGCAGAAGCATCAGTAGCTGCTACCAATAATCTAAGTCTTTCAGAAAATAGCATAGCTTCCACTTTTTGTCACCACCAGACATGAACTATCTATGACCACCACAATTACAGCAATTTATAGTGTTTAATATCTCTCCGGCAGGGGGGTGCCTATGTACCTGTAGAAGATGGCTGGAAGTCATCAAGACTGCAAGACTTCCTGCTAGTTGTTTGTGAAGGGTGCAATGACAGAACGGGAACAGGTGTGAGTCACAGGCCCAATCCTTTTCTGCTAAAGTTGCTCCATGCAGAGCTTTCCCATGGCCACTGCTGTGTGGAGAATGAGGCCATAGCTCGGTGGCCGTACATAAAGTTTGCATGTAGAAACCCCATCATCAGTCCCCAACATCTTCAGGCAAGGCTGGGAATGTCCCCTTTCTGAAACTCTGGAGAGCTCCTGCCAGTGTGGACAATTGCTTTCATTGTCACTTGAGTCTCCAGTGATCTGCTTGAAATGCTATTCAGTATGCTCACACATTTCAAAGCAGACTCCTGTTAGAAGTCAATGCATATTTTAAAATAAGTACAATGCCACACAGCACATTTCTATTTTAAGGAAGAATATCCTACTGGGGACTCTGAGGGAATTCAGCTGTTAGTATAATTCAGAAATACGAAACAGCACATATGGAGAACAGATCTCAAAGGGGGAAGAGGGGGCAAGAATGGCAAAGCAGATGAAAGAAGAAGACGAATCTGCAACACATTTAGAAATATCCTGGCCTACTCTGTCGCTCCCCCGCCCTTCCCTGTGCACCAATATCTCTTTATTGCATTTGAGTCTAGTGTCGCCATTTGTCTAGGATGGCAGGAAATTGTGTAGCCCATTAGGAATCCAAATCAAAATGTCAGTCAAGGTTTCAGTCACCGCGTGTTCCAAGCAAAGATTAATTAGTGCAATTGGGAGTAGCTGTATTATGGGATGGAGAGCCGTAGATTACATGGGTACCATCCATCGTTGTATGATCATATCAGGAAACACGGGACATGGGCTCATAAATTGCTCTTGCCCATCTATATAATCTACTCTTCTCTGCTTTGTAGAAAAGTACCCACCTGCCAGTTAAAGCATTCTTTGGCGGCCGAAGCAAGTGCATGCAACTTATCCCTGATATCTATTTTTCTCTGACAAATGTGCAAATGTGGGCAGATAAGTGATGGCAGAGAGTGCCGAACCCTTTCCCCTTTCTGTAGAATCACCCTTCCAAGTTACCCTCCAAGTTCCTGCTCCCACAGGCTTCCAAAGATGCATTGTGTATATCTGCCTTTCCCCTTCATTTATATCCTGCCATTCTGCCCCTCTTTTAGTCTGTTTTCTCAGTGCCTCCGGGACCGGTCTGCTTTTTACCTGTAGAACTCTGTAAGGTGCTGCTTGCACCAATGGCGCTCTGTAAACGAATGATAATATACAAATAATAAAAGCAGGCAAGATCCTGCAGCAATTTTTGCAATGGTGGCAGTGCTTTCCCCCCAGTTGCTATTATTAGCTGGTCACTGTTAGTTGTATCCCCACACACGTCCTGATGCATGCTGGCATGTCTGCGACATGATCCCCTGCCTGGGTACAGAGAAAGAAATGCATGGAGAGAAAAAGTGGTCAGTTGGCACTGAGATAATATAGATAGCCAGATAATGGCATTCCTCATAATACCTCAGCTGAAACACTGGTGACCTTTATGCTCTTTATCATATTTTTGGGGAAAATTCAAAATGTGTTTCCATAGTAACAGGAATGGAAATTGCAGCCTTCAGCAGTGATCGTAAGTCAGCTCTCAGCTCTCGAATCTGCATGTCCAATTGTGTTTCGATTAAAAACAAAATCTATTAATCAGCTCTTTCAGATTTAGAACGTGTACAATCTGTGACTTAAAATAATAATAATTGACAGCATGCTATCTTTTGAATACTGTTTTAGTAGACTGTGGAAGCTTGGAGGAAGCATAAGGAGGCCAAGCAGGCATAGGAAACAATAAACAAACAAACAATGGCTATGGCTATGAACACAAATGAATCCAACTGTTGCATTTTGAAGTCTCATTATTTCAACGGGAGAAATTTAAGCATATGCTTCACTTCTCCTGTCAAAATTAAGGCAACTTAGAGGGTTTGGGAGGGGCGGAGTTCTAGACAGTGCCATATTCTGTGTTTACAGTAAAATGGGAAAAATCCTTGTGCTGACTGCAAATTAAATAACTTTTCAACACACAAGAGAGCTAACTGATTCTAAAACTATTCACCTCCTGCCCCCCAACCTATTTTTATAAGATAATGTGGCTTTAAAGCCACTGTTGATCACAGCCACTGAAAATCAAGTTTGTTGCTCCACTCTGCATAGTATTATTCTGAATTCTGTTTCTGAGTAATTCTAAAGAGTGACAGAATACTGTACAATGAAATGTGCAGTATCTCTCAAAAGGTAGAGGAAGTTCACTGACACTTAGTCACAAGTAAGGTAGTATAGAATTGCAGTTGTAAAAAAAATTCTTCCCCCCTCCTTTTTCTTAAAGGAAAAAAAAATATATCATTGTGATATGCCAATAATCATTAAGGTATAAATTAGGAAAATCATGGCCAACACATGACCCTGCAATCACATACATGTTTACTACTCACCAATGCCCATGTATATTTCTCACATGATTTATTTCAACATTCTCTCATCAAAGTGAGGGAATGGTGTGAAAATTACAGCCTAACACCCGAGTCCAAAACACATTTACTTGACAGTGTGTCTAATCGATTTCATTGGCCTGTACTTCCAATGAAGCATGCTTATGATTGTAGCCTGAGGCTGAAATCCTGGGAACAAGTTAGGAAATGAAATGTGTGGGAGTACAGTGGTGCCTCGCAAGACGAAATTAATTCGTTCCGCAAGTCTCTTCGTCTTGCGAGTTTTTCGTCTTGCGATGCACGGTTTCCCATAGGAATGCATTGAAAATCAATCAATGCGTTCCTAGGGAAACCGCCTTCAGACCAGGTCCGGGGACAGTCTGTCCCCGGACCTCTTCTGAAGGCTGGGGGGGGGGGACAAGGGCTTTTCTTCCCACCCCCAGCATTTTAAAAAACCCCAGGACAGCGGAGGACTTCTCCGCTGTCCGGGCGATCTTAAAATGCTGGCGGGCGGCATTTTAAAATCGCCCCGGACAGCGGAGGACTTCTCCGCTGTCCGGGGCGATTTAAAAGCCCCTGGGAAGGCAGGCAGGGGGGACAAAGACTTTCGCCCCCCGCCCGCCTTCAGAAGGTGTTCCCGCCCCCCGCCCCGCTTCGGAACAGTGTTACGAAGTGGGGCGGCTGGGGCAGGTGTTCCGGCCCCCCCCCCCGCTTCGGAACAGCGTTCCAAAGTGGGGCGGCTGGGGCAGGTGTTCCCGCCCCCCCGCCCCGCTTCGGAACAGCGTTTTAAAATGCTGGGGGTCGGGAGCGAAGCGTTCGCTGCCGACCCCCAGCATTTTAAAATCTCCCCGGGACAGCAGAGAAGTCTCTGCTGTCCCGGGGAGATTTTAAAATGCTGGGGGTCGGCAGCGAAGCGTTCACTGCCGACCCCCAGCATTTTAAAATCTCCCCCTGTCCCGGGGAGATTTTAAAATGCTGGGGGTCGGGAGCGAAGCGTTCGCTGCCGACCCCCAGCATTTTAAAATCTCCCCGGGACAGCAGAGACTTCTCTGCTGTCCCGGGGAGATTTTAAAATGCTGGGGGTCGGCAGCGAACGCTTCGCTCCCGACCCCCAGCATTTTAAAATCTCCCCGGGACAGCAGAGACTTCTCTGCTGTCCCGGGGAGATTTTTAAATGCTGGGGCTCGGCAGCGAACGCTTCGCTCCCGACCCCCAGCATTTTAAAATCTCCCCGGGACAGCAGAGACTTCTCTGCTGTCCCGGGGAGATTTTAAAATGCTGGGGCTCGGCAGCGAACGCTTCGCTCCCGCCCGCCAGCATTTTAAGATCGCCCGGGGCAGGCGGGGGGAAGGCAGGCGGGGGGAGCAAAGACTTTTGCCCCCCGCCGGCCTTCAGAAGAGGTCCTCTTCTGAAGGCCAGCTGTGGGCGAAAGTCTTTGCTCCCGACCGCCAGCATTTCCCTATGGGCTTTCGTCTTGCGATGCAAGCCCATAGGGAAATTCGTCTTGCGAAGTGCCTCCAAAACAGAAAACCCTTTCGTCTTGCGGGTTTTCCGTCTTGCGAGGCATTCGTCTTGCGGGGCACCACTGTAGGTTGCATGCAACCTATGGTTAGAGTCTGAAAACCATTTACATGCCGGGATGTGATAAAGTCAGTGGCTAGATCATGCACAGAATGACCCCCAACTTCAAATTGCTGCTGTTGAATTCTATTGGCTGCGGCAAAACAGGTTAGTGATTTCCTAAAGCTGCCATTTATTCATTTAATTTGTACACAACCCTTCGTCCAAAGATCTCAGAGTGGTTCACAGGTTAAAAGTACAAGATAAAAAAAATACATAATAGAAACAAGACTAAGAACCAAACAACAACAACAAATCCCCTCATACTACATTTAAAAGGATGCACGATATTAGTCAAAGGCTTTGTTGAAGAATAATGTTTTCGCCTGGCACCTAAACGTGCATAATGAAAGCACAATGCCAGCCTCCCTGGGGAGAACATTTCACAAACAGGGAGCCACTGCAGAAAAGGTATGTTCTTATGTTGCCACCCTGTGGACCTCTCATGGAGGAGGCACACAAATCATCTGGTGATGATTGCAAGGTCCGGATAGGTTCATAGGGGGAGATTTGAGTGCTGACCTGCATCTGAACCAGCCCTGACACCCCAGAACCAATCTCCTCAGTATGAATGTTGAAGTCCTCCAGAACCATCAGTCGGGGAGCCCTCAACATCACCTTTGAGACCAGCTCAGGCAGCTCAGGCAGGAAGATTGCTCGGCAGTGAGGCAGGCAGTAAACCAGAGGAATCCATAATCTTGATTGCCCACTTTAGATCCTCCCTTCCACTGGGCAAAGAGCATTGGTGGTAGGGAGAGAACCTATATAGACCACAGCAAGTCCTCCTCCCCAACTCTAAAGTCTATCCTGATTCTGCACTGAGTACCCAGGTGGGCACAGCTGGTTGAGACCAGCTCACCAACCCAGATCTCAGTGATATAGACCAGATCGGTCTCCTTATCCACAATCAGAACATGGATGAGGAAGGTCTTTGTTGTTGTTGTTGTTGTTGTTTAGTTGTTTAGTCGTGTCTGACTCTTTGTGACCCTATGGACCAGAGCACGCCAGGCACTCCTGTCTTCCACTGCCTCCCGCAGTTTGGTCAAACTCATGCTGGTAGCTTCAAGAACACTGTCCAATCATCTCGTCCTCTGTCGTCCCCTTCTCCTTATGCCCTCCATCTTTCCCAACATCAGGGTCTTTTCCAGGGAGTCGTCTCTTCTCATGAGGTGGCCAAAGTATTGGAGCCTCAGCTTCAGGATCTGTCCTTCCAGTGAGCACTCAGGGCTGATTTCCTTCAGAATGGAGAGGTTTGATCTTCTTGCAGTCTGTGGGACTCTCAGGAGTCTCCTCCAGCACCATAATTCAAAAGCATCAATTCTTTGGTGATCAGCCTTCTTTATGGTCCAGCTCTCACTTCCATACATCACTACTGGGAAAACCATAGCTTTAACTACAAGGAGGAAGGTCTTACTCTGAGCCAGCCTGGCATTCAGCAACAGCAGCCACAGACCCCAGGGCTAGCTGAAAGGACAATGCAATTCCTGACATTGGAGGAGGGGGTGGCACACAGCACAGTCACTAACTGCCTGTGCTGTGTGCCCCCAACAAATCACCCAACATTTAAAAACCCACAAGTTAAAAACCATGGAGATTGGGGGGGGGGCATCACAAGGGCTTTCCACAGTGTATCAAATAAATTACAGTGTGAGGCAGTGTTAGGAGATGTCTAAGAATGTGGGTTAAAAAGAGGAAGGCAAATAGCACTAAGGGGCAGTGAAACATCTTGACACTAGAGCGAGGTGAGCAGAGGGCCTTCTCAGTAGTGACACCCTCCCTGTGGAACACCCTCTCTTCAGAAGTCAAAGAGCTAAAGAACTACACAACTTTTAGATGACATCTGAAGGCAGCTCTGTATCAGGAAGTTTTTAATGCTTGATATTTTGCTATGTTTATATTTTGCATAGCATATTTTGCTATGCTACTGTAATATATCGTAAGCCAGCCAGAGTGGCTGGGGAAACCCAGTCAGATGTGCAGGTTGTTGTTGTTGTTGTTGTTGTTGTTGTTGTTGTTGTTGTTGTTGTTACTTTTGGTTATCCAGTCAGCTGCATCAGATGTGTTTTTTCCCAAGCTAATACTGAATTAGAGGGCAGGGTGAGTTTGGAGTGTGTGTAATGTTTGAGTCCAGTCCATGTTTTACGTCACTTTAAAATTAGGAAGTGAAAGTGAAAACTTACCTAATTCACACTTTCTGAAATGATATGTGAACTGAAAAACTGCTGTCCTTTGAAATTCACACTTCTCTGAATTTTGCAATGCAGTTTGCCAGTCAGGTAGTGTATACAAAAATGCACATACTAAGGTATACCATGCATGTAAATGATGTAGATAAATGCACGGTATGAGGGAAATTGTTGCACAAAAATGCACATATTACAAGAAATGGCATACAGAAATGTGTATATGTGAAGAAACTCACACCCAAATACTAAATAATTTTCATGGAGACTTCAATAAATTCACAAACTGATGCGGATATGTTAACCAAGGCTGGAAAGGGGGAGAATGAGAAACCGAGACAAACTGAAGTTGAGAGATTCACCCATCCTGCTTGGAACAAAGGAAAACAACCTTCCAAAACAGTGTTCCCTGGCTTGATACCCTTCAGATGTTTTCAACTACAACTTCCACCATTAAAATAATAATAATAATAATAATAATAATAATAATAATAATAATAATAATAATAATTTATTTATACCCTGCCCATCTGGCTGAGCCCCCCCCCCCCAGCCACTTTGGGCAGCTCCCAATCGAGTGTTAAAAACAATTAAATATTAAAAACTTCCCTAAACAGGGCTGCCTTCAGATGTCTTTTTAAAATAAGATAGCTGCTTATTTCCTTGACATCTGATGGGAGGGTGTTCTACAAGGTGGGCATCACCACCGAGAAGGCCCTCTGTCTGGTTCCTTGTAACCTCACTTCTCACAATGAGGGAACCGCCAGAAGGCCCTCGGCCTAGTCCAAGAGGGAGATAACTAGAGCATGCACCACTCTGGTGAGACAGTCTGTGGGCAGGTAGGGTCTTAGCCTGCGTACCAGGTGGAGCTGGTAGACAGAATTAACCTGTGCCTCCATGGACAGCTGTGAGTTCAAAGTGACTCCCAGGCTGCACACCTGGTCCTTCAGGGGCACAGTTACCCCATTCAGGCCCAGGGAGTCCCCCACACCCGCCTGCCTCCTGTCCCCCCAAAACAGTACTTGTCAGGATTCAACTTCAATCTGTTAGCCACCATCCATCTTCCAGTCGCCCCCAGGCACTCACACATCACTGCTGATCAACCACAGCTGGAAGGAAGCAGGTCAGGAAAAGCTGATTCAGAATGAAACAAACTCCCCAAAGTATGGCATGGTGCTTGCATAAAACACTTTTAATAAATGAACATTTCTTTCATGAGTCTCACAAATTACCCTTCTGGTAGGTGCCCTGAAATTAATTAAAGAAAGAAAAAAAAAGACAAAGCATCATTCTGTGAATATTTGAATACTTAATGAGATATGCCCTTTAGACTTTTACCTGTCACTCTCCTCCTACCCAATCTTAAGGAGGTCAGGCAGAGAACATTTATTTACATCTTATTAGTTCTATAATCATCTCCATTATTTACTAGACAATTTTTCTTTCTGTGTTTGGTTGTGGATGAATGAGTGGGACAATAGTTATTTTAAAATATTTGGATACGCTTCCTCTTGGAATACATAGAAAAGAGATTAAGATGTGAGCAGCTGGGTTTTCTTCTTTTTCCTTTCTGTTGATTCCACAATATTAAAATGAAATCAAGTTGATTAGATCTTCAATTTTATGTATTTATTCTTTTGTCTCCAGCTTTCAGTCCCTTATTAAATCTAAATTAAATCCTTATTTGGAAGCACTTAATTTAAAACATTATCCTTTTATTTATTTTTCATTTAATTCCCAGATGGCAAATCCAATTGACATTAAAGCCTCTTTCTGGTCTGACAGAATAAGGTAGCTTTTTATTTTCCATATGAGTATTTGTTTGGTTTTTATATCATAATAATGATGATATGACCTGACTTCCTAATCCTTTATTGACATTGTTTAATCAATATATCTCTGGGCTCAGAAAAAAGAAGAAGGCACACTCATCTCTAATATAAATCCAATGAAGTCACAGATGACACTAATTTAACCAATTTGTTATAAATTGAATGATTTGATTGCCATTTAGCAGCAACAAATTGTGTATATATACTAAATTAACAGCTGGCTGTGGTTTTCTGAGTAGTGTTCTATTGACCTTGTGTGTTTCTAAATTGTCAATTACGGGAGCAATCCTACACACAGGAAACTGGTGTAAAGCAAGTCGGTGTAATTCAAACTGGTGTGAAGTTACACCAGATCCAAAACCCATTCACTGTTAGCTGAGGTGGCCTATGCAAGGCAGAGGGAAAACAAACCTTTAAACACTGTTGTGTGTCATGTTGTCAGGTCATATGATCCACCTGAATGGAGGTTGCATCCAGTCTAAAGCTCCCCTCTCTGGTTCTGCCCCCACAATGCCCCTGGCCTTGGCTCAGTCAACTTTGACTGAGTCCCAGCTGAACCACAATGAGCCAGTTATATTGGCGTATCTTCAAGCTCAGCCAATGTTGAGGACTTAATTCCAGCTAACCGTGATTGAGCCTAGAATCAGCCAGTTGAGCCAGGGAGCCATTGTATCTTCCCAGTGAATCTTGCTATAGAATTGTCCCACATGTGTTAATTACAAAGGGATGGAGTTTGGGAGGCACAGATAACATTATTTATGGTATTGTTCATGATAGATCAAAATTATTTTTTCCCACATAGCAAAATAATGAAATCATGCAGAGCAAAGTAGAATGTGCTGTTGCGATGGATGCCTCTGAAAGACAGTGGGCTGTTGAAAATAAGGAGGCAGATGACAGGTGGGAAAGAATAGCTCCTTTTGGCCAGTGTGGGTGATCATAACATTTTGAATGCCTTTTGTTATCAGATAAAGACCTCGAACCTTTTCTAGCTTGCTCATTCGATTTCACGCCTCTCTCTCGCACCTCTTTCCCTTTTGTCCTCCTATGCAGTGTGCATTGTGTAGAGGACTGCCCATCTAAAGAGCTTGGAAAGATTCGGGTTGGCTGGGAGTTCATTCTCTTTGCGGCCATTTATGTGCAATTGGAGATGATTGTCTTTTCTGTCTCTCTGGCAATGCTGATGGCGAGATGTTATGCCAGGAAGCTCAACCACAGAGGTTCCATTGAACATTTCTCCATATGCTGTTGAGAAGAATTAAACCCTCTTGATCACAAAGAAACACAAATTAAACAATTGTCTCTGGACATGCCAACAGGCACCGAATGCTTGTTTCAGCTACCAGTTGTTTGAGAATAAAATCACTCATTTTAAATTTAAATTCTTCACTGGAGAAACATGTCATTGACTTTATTTTACTTTCTGTCACACATGGCTGAAGTGGTTTACATCTTTGTAAACAAATATAATGGGTGGTATTCAATTCCCTCCCCCTCAGAGTACGCCTATTGAAATTAATGGACCTAACTTAGTCAGGTTCTTTAATTTTAAGCGGTGTATTCTTAGTAAAGCTTAACAGAAAAAATACCCCATGGCTTGGATCCATAGATGTCTCATATGAGTGGGAAAGCACCTCAACTTGGCAAGGCAGCCTGGCTGAATTTCCCATTTTCATGTCCTGCTGCAGTACTCTAGTGCTCTATCTCTAAAGTGTAGTTGGACAAGAAGCCAAAAAAGCCCTGTTCCATGAGCAGTATCCTGCTCAATCTTCTCTGGATCCAATACAGTAAAAAGGGCAATAGCTCAGGTCCAATGGAAAGGAGGACCCTCCCCTATTGCAATGGCTGATACCTGCAAAACAGATTTTTTTCCCCTGGATTAAATCTGGAGTCAAATGTTAGGCATTGCTCTTGAAGACACCAAATCACCCCATTAGCCATGCCCTAGTAGCATCCCATCTTTCTCCCCTCTATTCAATGAGAACTCTGGGATGGGACCAAACTTTCTGAGCAGAAGTGATGCTTCTGGACCATAGGAAAATATCTTATATTGATTCAAACCATCTAACTCAGTATTGTTTACACTGACTTGCAGTGGCCTTCCATGGTTTGGGGCAGTATTATTTCCCAGCCCTATCTGAAGGTGCTAGGGATTGAACTTAGAACCTTCTACATGCAAAGCATACGCTGTACTACAGAGCTTCAGGTCTACTAGTTAGCTGATATAGCAGCCTTCATCCTATTACAGGCTCTGTTGTTTTTCTGTTTTTGTTTTAATCCTCTTGTATAATATTGGCTTGTCAATCACAACTTCCAACTTCTGTTACAACAGCACCCAAGACACAGGATCACCCCAGCAATATTTTCTCCTTCTATTTTGCTTTTCAGAACTTGTGGTAGTTGCAGTTGCTTCACTGTTTTCTGACTTTGGCAAAGAATCACATTTCCTCATCTGTGCCTTCCTGCTAATTGAAAGATCTCCCACAAGAGACGTAATCTTTTAGGCGCAGTTATTTCTGTTCTCCTTACAACATACCATACATTCCTCCCATGCAACGAAAGATGCTGATTCAAATCTTGGATGTGGCATTTTATTAATTAACTGGAACAAGAGAATTTCAGCTCCAGGGTAATTGAATAAATTAAATGACAAGACTCTCAATCCTCTGATGAATGCCATGATATAAATAAAAAACTCTTTCTTTACTTGAACCACTTCTAAGCAGGCAATGAGCCAGTGTTACAAATTATCCATCTCTGTCTTTTCAAACACGAGTTCATCTTAAATAATATCCTTTCCATTTGCATCGTCCATTGGTTTTTATGCACAATTAGGAGCCAAAACAAGTGAAAACCGAGCCCTTGAACAATATGGGGTTGTTGACTAACTTTCATTTTGTCTTAAGACAAGTAAAGAAGAGGCATAGTCATTGCCTTTGACCAGGGTTTCCCAAACTTGGGTCTCCAGTCATTGTTGGACCACAATTCCATTATCCCTGAATGATAGTTGGAGTCCAAAAACAGTTGGAGATCTAAGTTTGGGAAAGCTTGGCCTAGACCAGGGATATCCAACAGGTAGATCACAGCTGATTTACCAAAAAACCAGGGCTTCCCTTCCTAAAATAAGCTTAACAACAAAAAGCTCAAGGGAATAGATCACTGCCAGTTTTTAATTCTGTGAGTAGATTGCAGTCTCTTGGGAGCTGGCCTAGAACTTTGCAAAAGATGAGACATGGAAGCACGTTGGGGGTCAACTTTTTTTTTAAAAAAAGCATGTTAGAGCAGCTATACAAACTGTATTAACAGAGGATGGGCTCCTATAAATCTGAGATGTTGGAGCATTATATCTATGATTCACATTTTTAGGCAAGGCCAACTTTTGAAGGCTAGCTATATTTTTGGTCCACGTATCATTTCAGAAAATGTGAATGATACCAAATCAAATTTCTCTTCCATCTCTACTCCCACTGAAGTCATAGGTTTATAGTTTAGGGACACCCACTAGACCCAGTCTTAACCTTATAAGTACAGGTAATGGCTGTCACTAGGACTGCTTTTGCATAGCTTAGCTTAGACTGGCATGCCGAAGACACCCAATCTTGGAATATTTAAATTTGGCTATGTTACACCATGTCTATCCAACTGCAAGATTTTTGATCTTTGCAATTACAAAGTGCACTAAAGTGCCTATTAGTAACATGTAACTTTCTTACTATAGCAGCTATGCTGGCTTCTGACTTGATTCTGGGCCCAATGCAATATGTTGGTCATGATCTTTAAAGTCCTTTACAACTTGGGGCCAGAATATCTGAAAGACCACCTTCTTCCATAGAAAACTGCCCACTTACTAGGATAAGCATGCGGACTCCTCTTGTCTGTTCTATCCCTGCTAGCGATGCATCTGGGACCAGAGTCACCCTAGCTTGTAATTCACATTCCTGAAGGATACTCATATCACTGTTTATTAGCTTTCTGCTGAATGGTGAAGACCAATGTTAAGAGCCCTTGACTTTCTGTTTATTGATTCCTCATCACTGTCCAGATTTGTTTCAGAGAAATGGTTTACTTTGTTTTTATTTGATTGTTATTTTACCACTAGTTTTTATTGGGGATTATATACAGTGGTACCTCGGGTTAAGAACTTAATTTGTTCTGGAGGTCCGTTCTTAACCTGATACTGTTCTTAACCTGAGGTACCACTTTAGCTAATGGGGCCTCCTGCTGCTGCTGTGCCGCCGGAACATAATTTCTATTCTCATCCTGAAGCAAAGTTCTTAACCTGAGGTACTATTTCTGGGTTAGTGGAGTCTGTAACCTGAAGCGTCTGTAACCCGAGGTACCACTGTATATATTTGTGAATTTAATGAATAAATGTGCAATAATTATATAATTAATAGTACCATGAGTTTTCAAAGTATTTTATTATTCTTTCTAGCTGCCTTCTGCTGCCAAGAAAGGGTGGGATGCAAATTTATTAAATCAGACATAAGGAATAGCTTAAATGCCTATAATCTGGAGGAGGAGAAGGAAGAAGAGGAAGAGGAGGAAGAGGAGGAGGATTCATCATTTACAAGTATTTTTATTTACTGCATCCTTTATATTCCCAGAACAGTTTACAAAAATGTTGCTTTGGTTCTACACCTTCTCTTATGTTACCCTTCTAAATATTGAATAGTCCACAGGTCTATAATTGATGGCATTGAATTTATAGCGATAACGTGAGCAAATGTCTTCAGAATTTACATAATGAAAAGAATTCATTTTTGGAAACTACAGCAGAGCAGTAATTATAGCTATTGAAGGTAGTTTCATTGCAGTTACGCTGAAATGACAGGAGTCAATTGGGCACAGCTCTGTTGCTAGGAGACCATTAACTACAAAAAATAATGATATGCTTTACTTAAAATTAGAGAGAGAGAGAGAGAGAGAGAGAAAGAGAGAGAGAGAGATTCTGTTGCTTAATACACAGATTGTGGCATCGAGAAGAGCGTATCACAGAAACCTGTTGTAAGCAAAGAGGAAATGCAACATTTAATTCTTATGTTGAGAGGGAAATAAAGAATGCTTTACAATTGGGAGAGGTGGAAGAGATTAGCCATGTTTGCACCAGGCATGTTAACCATGGGATCAAATAAATATTGGCATATGGATCAGAAGCAGATACGTATATCTGGATGAAAGAAGATAATTGAAAAGAAAAGCTAAAGATTGGTGCAGTTCTCTATTACTACTCAAGTACTGCAGAAGGAAGCATAAATGGAGTAAAGGTAAAAAGGTAAAGGACCCCTGGACAGTTAAGTCCAGTCAAAGGCAACTATGGGGTTGTGGCACGCATCTCACTTCAGGCCGAGGGAGCCGGTGTTTGTCCACAGACAGCTTTCCGGGTCATGTGGCCAGCAAGACTAAACCACTTCTGGTGCCTTGGAACACCATGACGGAAGCCAGAGTGCAAGGAAACGCCGTTTACCTTCCCGCCGCAGCGGTACCTATTTATCTACTTGCACTGGTGTGCTTTCAAACTATTAGGCTGGCAGGAGTTGGGACAGAGCAACAGGTGCTCAGTCCATTGTGAGGATTTGAACCACCAACCTTCTGATCGGCAAGCCCCAAAGGCTCAGTGGTTTGGACCACAGCACCAACTCGCATCCCCATAAATGGAGTACTGTTACCAAAGTACATTGGTACCTCAGGTTAAGTACTTAATTCATTCCGGAGGTCCGTACTTAACCTGAAGCTGTTCTTAACCTGAAGCACCACTTTAGCTAATGGGGCCTCCTGCTGCCGTTGCACCGCCAGAGCACGATTTCTGTTCTCATCCTGAAGCAAAGTTCTTAACCTGAAGCACTATTTCTGGGTTAGCAGAGTCTGTAACCTGAAGCATATGTAACCTGAAGCGTATGTAACCTGAGGTACCACTGTAATAATAATAATAATAATAATAATAATAATAATAATAATAATATATTGTTTATAACCCGTCCATCTTGCTGGGTTTCCCTAGCCACTCTGGGTGGCTTCCAACCAAATATTAAAAGCACAATACAGCATCAAACATTAAAAACTTCCCTATACTGGTCAACATCCACCCTTGTTTAACTTAAACAGAAAATTCTGGTCCGCAAGTCATACGTTTAACTCAATAACTTCATTGCTCCAGGAGACAGATAATGATCAGACAAGATCAAAAGTTCAGATTGTTCACCATGATGGGTGACAGCTTTGATTCATTGTCCCATCAATGGAAACATCTTGCTGAGCACCCTCACCAGTTACCTTTGATTGATAGTCAGATCTAGCAAAATGATGCATGATGTTCTTCAGAATTTATGAGACAATTGTACCTTAAATCCACATCACAGCTGCATGTCTAAAAATGGTGCTAGTAAAACAAAGTGGCTGCGCTTCTTCTTTCCAGAACCTAGACTTTAGGCAACCATGTTTGAATCTCAGTGAAATCAATGGCTCCATAACTAATTGTAGGACTCCAATTTCCCCTGCCCTTATCTTCTGTTCTTATCTTAATCTGCAAGAACCAGCCTAGAAATCACTATATGAAGGGATAATCTAGCATGGTGCTTAATCAGCGTAGCAGAGGGATGAATCTGGTGCTTATTATCTCTTAAATTTTCTAATTGGAGACATCTTAGAAAAATGAAGAGGCAGAAATGTTTCATTTTCTACATCCTAGTTTGATCCATTCCAATCAATTCCTGCCACCTTCCTTCCTTCCTTCCTTCCTTTCTAATTTATTTCTAATTCCTTTCTTTCTAATTTATGTTGCAATACATATATGAAATCTTTACATAATGATACATATACATTATATTTGTAAATTCGCATTTTCACGTTTCATTATGTACTAACATTTATCCATTTCTTATTTCTTGCCCTGTGTCTTCCCTCCACTCATGCGTGACTTCCTTGTTATTATTTTGTAACTTTATTATTGAGGTTGTATTTTTGTATCTTAATAATTAAACATTCAGTCATATATCTGCTTAACTAACTTAACTTTGTGAAATCAGTCTATAAATGTCAATAAATTCTTGTTGGAGCCTCGTTTCCATTCCTCTTTGAGATTTTGATTAGATAGCATTCTAATTGTTGCCGTCCTTTTTGCTAATACAATCATTTCAAAAAATTTATGTTGCCAGTCTTTCACTGTTGGTACTTCTTCTGATTTCCAATTTTTTGCAATCAGTAACCTTGCTGCGGCTGTTGCTTATAAAAAGATTCTCTTCATGTCTTTGGGGATGTCATTTGTTATAATTCCTAAAAGGAATGATTCCAGCTTCTTACCAATTGTTGTTTTAAACATTTTTTTTCAGTTCTTCATGTATATTTCCTCAATTTTTTTTTTATCACATCCCCACCAGACATGATATAAGGATCCCTCTGATACCTTACATCTCCAACACAGATTCGATGTTAGTTTATAAATTTTAGCCAGTTTTACAGGGGTTAAATACCACCTGTAAAACATTGTCATAATGTTTTCTTTGATAGTAATGCATGCACCTGCCACCTTTGATATATCAAACAGGTTGACTCATTTATTCTGGATTTTAGCAGTAACATATTGTCAAACCTGTCCTGGGCAGTTCATTAGATAATGGAACAAACAAACAAAACACATATGCTGAAAACCAGCAGTGTGGTGTAGTGATTAGAGTGTCAAACTTGGATGTGGGAGACCAAGGTTCAAATCTCTACCCAGCTATGAAGCTCCCTGGGTGGCCGTAGATGAGTCATTGTCTCTCAGCTTAACCTACCTGACAGGGTATTTTTTGTGAAGATAGAATGAGAAGGGAGGAGTCATTAGTTTCTTGGAGGAACGGTGTGGTATAAATGCAGTAAATAAATATAAACGTGAACATGCAAATTTGGGGGTACAACAGTTCAGGAAGAAAATTGAGATTTTGAAGCAAGGTACAATTCATACAGCCATCCTATATTAATCAACATTTTTCACTGTACTGTTAAAAGCATATTGGTATGAAGTATATACCTTGGTTCTTGAACACCTTAGTTGATGAACAAATTGGCTCCCAAACTCCAAAAACCTGAAAGTAAGTGTTCCGGTTTTTGAACATTTTTCGGAAGCCGAACGTCCAATGTGGCTTCTGCTTGAGTGCAGGAAGCTCCTGCAGCCAATTGGAAGCCGTGCCTTGGTTTTTGAATGGCTTCAGGAGTTGAACGGACTTCTGGAATGGATTCAGTTCGAGAACCAAGATTCCACTGTATACACAGTTCTATAGTATAGTTCACTACTGTTACCTGCAATCAAATAGCTCAATGTTTACTATTTATCGTCAAATTAGCTGCACCCAATGGCTAGAATGGGCCACCATATCTACTCATGACAATTTTCATTTAAATATTTCAAACCATTTTGGTCTCAAAATGCACATTACTATACACCTTCTCTCTCAGATATGCATCTTGAAATGTATACGCAGCAGTTTTTGAGCCAAAGAACTGTGTCAGAACATTCAGGAATCTGGTGAAGGATTATGTTCTGATCCACACATTATTCCAGGAGGTGCAGATAAGTTCAGTTCATAATGGAATTCACACATATAAATCTTTCACGTATACTAATCTGCTTGTACTGTTCAAGGTTATGGATATATTATGGGGGGTATAGACTGGTTTGCATCCTTTTCAAAGTTCTTATCTGTGGTCGGCAGATGGATGTATGCACCTTCCTCCAACAGCTATATAATGTTAAGGCATGAGGCAGGTTTTCATGTGCACCATATTCATAACAATCCCCTGCCATTTTGTTCTTGTTTTTCAAAAGCAAAAAACCAGTTTTCTATATGTGATAGCATCCATATGGCTTGCCTCATGTTACAGCCACTCCTCCATCATAGGAAGGGAATAATTATAGGTGAGTCCCTGTATCAGTTCTGTACTTCTTTTTTAAAATATAGGACACAGGTAAGACTAAAAGGGATTGCATGACTATTTCCCAGGAGGGGGGTTGAACTAGATCATATTTCTTGTAACTTTCAGCTCTTCTGCAAATCATTACTATTAAATGGATTTCTCACATAATCAGGTCTTCAAATGTATTTATAAGACCTCAGTTATTAAATGCAATGTCAATGTCTTAAAAGTCAACTTTATTAGTAATATCTGCAAAATCTCTTTGAACTTGTACAACATTGCTAAGCATCAGCGTGTGATGACATATTTCCTTTCAGGATTAAATGGAATTTGACCTTCCAAGCGTATTATATATGCTGATATTTTCAGTTTTAAGCAGAGTATTAAGAATGCATGATTATTTGTTTGAGAAGGGTATTTTAAAAATCGAATTAATTAAGATGGGAGATTGGATTTGATCTCAAAAAGACTTTGGCAAACTACCCTTTCACAAAACAGGTGAACTAGATCATCCACGGAACCATCCATACCAAGGTGTGTAATTTGTTCTAACTCCCATTGAGTTTCGTGAAAATCCACAACTGCCAGAAAAATCAAACGTAACAGAGAATAAATGCTAAAGATTTCTTATATAAGTGAGCGACACACTTTTTAAAACTGGTGATGCACAGTGACAGCCTAGAAGTTTTTCTTTTCCTCTTACCTGCAAACCTGCTTTCAAATGAAAAGGTCATCGAAAGTCAAACTCGGACAAGCTTGTAGCCATGGCAAGCTGCCAGAGGAATCAAGGAGACAGAGCAAAGGAGCCATGGTCACAAGCCAGAAATGTCAAGCATCTCATTAAGTCTAGAATTGTGGTTACTAACTAACCAGAGAACTGGCTGCTCATAACAAAGAAGTATGGCCAAAACACCTGGAGCGAATCAGCAGTAAGCTGGGAATCACATGACTGTGGCATAGTAATATAGTTGTTGCCTTTTCAGATTGCTCAAATGCATGAGGAAGCAATAGGGTTTTCTTTCCTTACCTTTCTTTTCATTCACCATCCTTCCCTATCTGCTGCACAGCACTCTTGGAATCGGATTAATTACTCTAGCAAGGGAAGGTGCTGGCTGACATACTAATTACACTTTAGTCAGCCAGTAAAATAGCTAAGGCTGCAAACGTCAACCTTTCAATACTCAGTCTTTTTGGCAATTGTATTATTCATGGTGTTTCTGTTATCCAGGTCAAAATAAACTTTTTGTAAACAACAGAGTTGACTTTTGAAAGAGCAAGATTACATACAACTTTATGAGTAACGAAAACTGCACCAGAGTTTATATACTGAACAAAAGACAGCAAGTATTATAGCATGTGATCCTGAGTAAAAAGAAGGCACAAAGAGAAGCTATCCCCACAGGGATCTGCTAGGAACATAGAGATAAACAACAATACAATACATTCATGCTTTTCACCCTTGGTATTGCCTCATACATGAAATGATAGCCAGCAGGGGGAAGGCTGTAGCTCAGTGACAGTGTTTGCTTTGCAATCAGAAGGTACCAGGTTCAATCCTTGACATATATATATGCAGTGCTGGGAAAGACTCACATTTGAAATCCTGAAAATTGACTGTCCGTCAGTGTAGACAATACTGACCCAGATGGACCAATGTTGGACTTGGTATATGGCAACGTCCTGTGTTCCAAAGCATCAGTCTGGCAGAAATTAATATTTATAATGCAAATACCTAAGAAAACAATTCTAAAGAGATAACTCTAGCAACATTTAATATTATTAGCACATTACAATATGCTACATAATGCTTTGTGTGAATTGAAACATCATACCCTCAAACTTTTCTATAATGAAAATAAGGACTTTCTATTCCATACCCACCAACATTTCTCCATTGAAAATAGAGACATCCTGATCCAAGGGGACAACCACAAAAATCATGGTGTCAGCCAGCATTCAACAGCTTCTTCAACAGCACGTTACTCTGAGGATTGTCTCCAGAAAACAACATACCAGATAAAGAAAGGGGGGTGAGAGCCAGTGTGGTATAGTGGTTAAGAGAGGTAGACTTGTAATCTGGTGAACTGGGTTCGCGTCCCTGCTCCTCCACATGTAGCTGCTGGGTGACCTTGGGCTAGTCACACTTCTTTGAAGTCTCTCAGCCTCACTCACCGCACAGAGTGTTTGATGTGGGGGAGGAAGGGAAAGGAGATTGTTAGCCGCTTTGAGACTCCTTAGGGTAGTGATAAAGCGGGATATCAAATCCAAACAGCTACTCTTCTTCTTCTTCTTCTTCTTCTTCTTCTTCTTCTTCTTCTTCTTCTTCTTCTTCTTCTTCTTCATCTTCCTATAAGATGCTATAACAGGAGAGAGGCCCTAGCTCAAAGGTAGTGTAATTGGCAAATGAAAGGCACCAACTTTGTCTATTGTCTCTGCAGCCAAAGGCAACCCAGGCAGCAGAGATTTTAGAATGACCCTCAGATACCCTAAATAAAGATTTAACTAGAGCCATTTAGGCCTACATGCTACATTCATTCATTCTTAACCTTAAAATAGCACCTTCAAGATGGCCCAGTTAGGATCAGGACTGTGGTGCATGACAAGTGGGGTTTTTTTGTATACAGAAAAAAAACCTTTCACCAAAACTGTGGTCCTAAATGTCCCCCTCACAGCTCTGCCCCACTGTGCTGAGCTCCTCCCCCACACATCATACCTCCTTGACTCAGGAACCAGCAGAAATACTCAACATTAGGAAGCCTGCACCAGCCAGCTGACTGCTGCTGGAGACATTAATCACCAAGATCCAATGAATATTCCCTTCCCCATACCATGAGGTTTAGGTCCTTCTGTGCTTGGTTTTAAATAAAAGACGGTTCTTGTATGGGAATTTCCCTTTCCAGGCCAAGGCAGACCAAAGAGTTTTGGCACTAGCTTTTATGCTAAGGCAGCACTTTGAAGTTTATGTCACACACGTGAGCAGCAAATGGAGCAGCAAGCACTCTCAAGAAGGAAGGCTTGTTTCCCCCTCTGAACTTTAATCTCCTCCTCAAAATACATCCACTTATGGTGAAATGCTTTAAAATGTTCCGGGAATAAAATACACTGAACCTGTGAATGGACATCTGTGCTGTGCTTCCTATATTTCCTGTGAAACCTTGAATGATTTTTAAACTTAGCAACCCTCTAATTAATGCCTCTGACTTGGGTCTGCTGGCAAGTGTAGGAGCAGAAATGGGGGGAGCGGTTCAGATGGAGGTTACAGTTGCAGAGACTGAGAATCTAGGCGGCGGGATTTTAGGTTGGTTTGTTTGCAGAGGGTAATTTAAAAACAAAGCCGAGGTTATTGCCGCCATGCAGATACATGGAGTGCCAGATTGGCTCTGCTGGTGCATTTGCGCTACACAGACCTCCTTGCTGCCTCACCCCTCTCCCTCCCAGTAACCCCCAGCAACCCACCTGCCAGGACACTAGTATAGCCACTCTGCCCCACCCAGTGGGCTACTGCTTCTGTGCAGGTTAACATTAATAATAATAATAATAATAATAATAATAATAATAATAATAATTTATACCCCGCCCATCTGGCTGGGCTTCCCCAGCCACTCTGGGTGGCTTCCAAAAACAATATTAAAATATTGTAATACATCAAACATTAAAAGCTTCCCTAAACAGGGCTGCCTTCAGATGTCTTCTAAAAGTCTGGTAGTTGTTGTTCTCTTTGACATCTGGTGGGAGGGCGTTCCACAGGGAAGGCGCCACTACTGAGAAGGCCCTCTGCCTGGTTCCCTGTAACTTGGCTTCTCGCAGTGAGGGAACCGCAAGAAGGCCCTCGGTGCTGGACCTCAGTGTCCGGGTAGAACAATGGGGGTGGAGACGCTCCTTCACTCTCTGCACTCTCAAGCTTCCCAAATGATTTAGGGTGCAATCCTAACCCTCGTCACTGCCTTTGGGGGCTTCATGTAGTGGCAGGGTTACTGCTGTATCTGCAGCCCCACCAAGCCTGGTGGTGATGGTGGAAGGTGGGAGGACATATAGCTTTGGATCATCTCAGGAGTGATGCCATCACATGACAGCAGTGGGACTGGCTTGGGATCCAATAGATCATGGGCTGTGTCAGCTCATTTCTCTCCTTTCACCTAGAGGAGATACTTCCATCCACCTGTTTGTCAGCTGGAAGCAGGAACTTGGGGCTAGCTTTCTGTTTCAATTATTTGTTGTTTCTTTATTTCTGCTGTATTCATTATAGCTGAGAACCACCCATCAATATGCACTTCACAATGAAAATGCTAAAAGCAAAATAAAATGAATATTGCTAGGTTATATGCTCCATGGCTAGACTGTAGGAATGAAAACAAGTTCTGGGAGAGAATCTGGTGAACCCCATATCAATTAAGCTGTGGAGAAGCCAAAAATAAAGAGAAGAAGGCAAGTATTTAAAAATACTCGTTCAAAACTTCTTCCAAAAGTCCAAGAGTTAAGCAGAATGAGATGAACAGTTTAGCAATGCATATGATTTTGTCACAATTGCACAGAATTTAAAAGCAGATAATCTTAGGTTATGAATTTAGCCAGCCAAGACACTATATTTTCATAATCTAGGAGAACTATGGCAAAAAGGTAACTATATAATGGTTCTGCAAAGTGATTTGTTTTTGCTCATTTCCCTTTCAGCTTTGATAAAGATGTTTTGAAATGTGATTAATTAAAGTTTAAAAAGGCATAGTAAACAAATGGGAAATGTGTAATTAGACAGCTAAGGACTGGAACTTCCAAAGAAGCACTATTTAAAGCAGGAATGGAATGCATGATTTGACATTAAATGGTTCATCACAGCAAACAATTAGATATATGAAAATGAACTTTGAGCTACACCATCCTGGGAAAGCTGCATCAAATTTAGGAGTGTAATAGCAGCATCTTGCAGTAAGCAGAGAAAGTGATTGGTATCCAACTCAGACCCTAATATTAGTCTCTTCTAACTTGACAACTGGAGTAGCTCTTGGGAGAGTTAAGTGGAGGGGTAGGGTAGGTTTTGTAGGATGAGGGCCGAGGGAAGAATTTGCTGATACAGTGAGGAATGGCATGGATGGACGGGATGCATAGCTGTCAACTTTTCCCTTTTCTAGCGAGGAATCCTATTCGGAATAAGGGAATTTCCCTTAAAAAAGGGAAGCATTGACAGCTATGACAGGATGAGAGCTAAGAATTCTTCCCTGACTTAGATTTTGAACTGAGCTAGAGGAGAATTCCTGGACTAGTAAATCTCTCTTGCAAGTACCTATCTGAGAATTTGTGTAATCTCTAAAAAGTCAATATCCTTGAAGCAAATTCCATAGTTTAATTATGCATTCTATGAAGAAGTACTCCATTTGCCCTCAATCTAGTACCACCAATAAGTTTGAATAGGTCAGGCACCCCCAAACTCGGCCCTCCAGCTGTTTTGGGACTACAACTCCCATCATCCCTAGCTAACAGGACCAGTGGTTAGGGATGATGGGAATTGTAGTCCCAAAACAGCTGGAGGGCTGAGTTTGGGGGTGCCTGGAATAGGTGATATTCTACTATTAACAGAGAAAAAAATGTGTTTATCTATCAGTTTTCTTCATCTCATGAGTCCCATGGAAGAGATCATGGAGGGAGATAGTCCTAAGGAGGAATAGGAGGAGCTCAAGCACTTGGAGCTGGACAACTCTGGGGATGGTCCTAGTTGGCTGGGAGAGGTGGCATTTGGACCCCAAGAAGTATCTGAGCCCAGGCAAAGAACCAGCAGTCTAGGGAGTGGAGAACTAGATCTAGGGAAGAGAGCAAGCAGGTTGATTGAGGAGTGTTCTGCTCCTGTAAAATCGAACCACCCTAAGGCCTCCTCCTGTCAGTGAGGAGCCTCTTCCTTCTGGGACGGCGACTGGAAGTCAATTGGAAAATGACCCAGTGCTGACTCTGCCTCCATTTCCAAAGATGCAGAGACGCTAGCACTGGTATGAACAAACCTTGCAGACCCAGCCCGCTCAAAGGAATGCCCATTTGCTTTTCCAGTCCCAGGACCATGGTCACTTGCCATCCCATGCTAAGAGTATGCCTACTTTGTCCAAATGAAGCTACAGAGCGAGTGTCACTTGTTCAATCAACATCTTAGCTTGCACTTAACCATGTGTCAATACATTTTATGTACCTGCTGCATCCCATTACATGTGCCTTGCCAATATACCAATCTGATTTATGTATTAAAACCTGTGGCACAAACAGAACTGGGAGTTTGAGTTCTTCACCTAGCAGTGAGGTCCGGGACACTTCATAATTTCATAATTTTTTATTATGCTTCCCTTAGGCATACCCCCCCTCACTCTAAAGAATAAAACTCTCCAATTGCTTTGGCTTTTCTGCTTACAGAATCTGCTCTGACCCCTTGATCAATTTGGTTGATATTTTCTGTGTATTTTCTAGCTTAATTTTGTCTTGGGGGGAATTGGGTATCAATGTGTACTCAAGTCCTTGTTTTCATGAATGCTGTGATGCACCTATATTTCTTTTGTGGCAGAAGACTAATCTAGTGATATTTCAAATAATGTGTTAGTTTCAACAAAGAAAATCAAGCTCTCACATTTAGGTATCTTTCTAACTATCAAAATAACAAAAATTCTGGAATGAAAATGAAGTAAAACACATGAATTTCTCTCAGGTAGCTCATGAAAGTATTAACAGAAGTGGTTTTAGGATTGTAATTAATTTGACATTATATAGGACTCAATTTTGTAGGCAATGCTGGCTTCACGGAACATAGTGATCCCATATATATTTCTGGGTGGCCAGTGTGGACTTTTCACACCAAATGTAAGCCTCCATAGGATTAACTCAATGAAGGAAAAAGTTATTGGGGGGGGGGGGATTGCAAATTTGTTGACCAAAATTGCAAAATTGCAAAAATTCCATTTTGGCAAAAGCGACACTGACTACATTGGCAGCCATACATCTGGACATTTCACCGATTCCCATCCAGACAATGCTTCCAAATGCAGTATTCCGGATTTGTCCAGGAAATTCTGGACGTACAGCAATCCTATATGTGGGGGAAGTTTAGGTTGATGTAAAGATAAAACTTTTTCCCTTCTGCATACTTCGCTGTCAACGTCAATTCAACCATCTGTATGAATGGAGGAATATTCTGCCATCTCTGCTATTTTCTGTGGAATAACCCAGCCTCATTTATGGGCAATCCTTATTTTATGTATTGAATATCATGGGGAAAATATCTGCAAGAGGCTTCCCTTTCTTCTCCTTTAGCTATTCCCATCCAATTATCTTTGACCAGACAGCCCCAGTGAATTGTAACCTGCATGATGAGTTCCTCAGAGAGGTATAACACTATAGCATAATTTGAATGAGGCAAATTAAACCTTCATTTAATCAACGTCCAAAGTGAGTTGTTCATATTTGCTAACCACTACATAATAGGATCTGTAGATGCTGACTTGATTCCCAGTCCTGTCTTAGTTAAAGTTCTCATTAATATAATCATTTATTTTAACAAGGCCCTAATTCATGCATTACTTTGAACATGGTGATGAAGTCTAGTAGAAGAGATTTCCTGTCTCTACAAAATATGCATCACCTGCATATGCTACGTGTAATGGATGGAGAAAGGATTCATGCTAATGCATCTTATTGAGAGGACAGGACTGGAAGTCCTAACATCAGATTCAAAAACATGCAGAAGTAGGAGGCTGGTGAAGCCATCCTAGTTTGTCCTGTGTCCCCAAAGCAGACTTATAGCAGTTCCATTACAGTATGGGTAAACTATGTGGTGCCTTCAAAAAGTAGTTGGACTCACAACTCTCATCATCATCATCCCGCTTTCCAATGGTCAGGGATGATGGAAGTTGTAGTCCAATATACTGAGGAATGTATATTGCATTAGAGGCTGGCATAACTCTCTCCTCCCTTGCTGCCGTGGTACCCTGCTACCATAACTCCCGATATATGTCCCATCATAACTCCAACTTTCAGACCAAGCAAGGAGATGCTCTTCTGTGCTTCACAAGATGCATTCAGCATCCTTCTCTTGCCTATGCCCAAGCTCCAGCAGAAAGCTTCACTGCTGTTCCTTCCAAGGGTTCCCTGCAGGTTGAAATTATGAGCAGGAGGTGGTAATTGAAATGCCCTCACTGTGCATGTTTGGATCATGATGGAACACAGAAGAAGAGCATTTGTGGCCAGCATGATGCATTGTATAGCAAGCACAAGCAGTGGAATAAATTGAATTAACTATCAGAGGTTCAAGCCACATTGTGGTGAGAGTATGAGAAACTGTAGAGAAAGTGATTGTGTGAGCACTTCAGATTTATAAAGAAAGATTTATTTAGCAGAGCAAACTAAAAGACTATATATGATCATTCAGTACAGTATGCATCCTTCTCTAATTCTGTTTGCAAAATACATTGAGAATAAAATCACTTCTTTCCATGGAGGCCTTCCTGCTTTCTTCAAATGTGAATTCAATTGGTGTCCAACACTATGTCCAGTGGGATCAGTTTCAATTGATGGAGCCTGGTGCCATGAACAAGGCGCTTGCAAGAATGAGGTTAACCATGTGCCATCTAGACTCTTGTTCTTCTTGACTGACAAAAGCTAGCCAGGGCCAGAGGGTATTGAATGAATGGGTTTTAATGCAGGGGAGCGATGCCTGCTGCCCTGAAGGAGGTAATAGTGTGACAACTCACGGAGGCTGGGGGAATCCCAATAGATAGCTACTGTCCGGTCACTGACATCTCCTTGCTTCAGCAAGGCGATTGAGAGGGTTGTGGCTGCAGAGCTGCAATAATTATGGCTGCTGCTGATTGGGTCAACATTTTCACAACAACCCCATATCTCTTTCCTGGCTGCACATTGTCAGTTCAGCCCATATTAGTGTATATGGGGGGGGGGGTGTGTGTCAGGATTTTTATTTATTTATTTATTGCTCCCATCTCTTTATATAAGCTAAGATTGAACTGCATTTGCCTTTCTGATGCTCAATACCCAGTTTGGAGAGATATTTTGGGAGCAGCCAATTTTAGAGCTCCTTGCAATCCTTTTTAGTTTTACCCACACTTAAGAATTTGGTGTCATTGGCAATCTGGGTGGGCCACCACACTTCTCATTCCTTAGGTAAAGGTAAAGGGACCCCTGACCATTAGGTCCAGTCATGGCCGACTCTGGGGTTGTGGCGCTCATCTCGCTTTACTGGCCGAGGGAGCCGGCGTACAGCTTCTTGGTCATGTGGCCAGCATGACTAAGCCACTTCTGGCAAACCAAAGCAGCGCACGGAAACGCCGTTTACCTTCCCGCTGGAACGGTACCTATTTCTCTACTTGCACTTTGACGTGCTTTCAAACTGCAAGGTTGGCAGGATCTCATTCCTTACTCCATACCATTTATGAACAAGATAAAGCACTAGCATTGACACAGATCCTTGAGTGACTGCTTCTAACATCTCTGCACTGAGAGGAATCTCCATTTATTCCTACTCTTTGCTTCCTGTTCTTTTAACAATTTGCTAACAATTTGAATGTCCAGCTTCACAGTTTCTACTGGATCAGCCATCTCCGCATGCTCCTTGGATTGACTTGGTAATGCTCTGAGATTTTCTTTTTTTCTTTGTTAAAACCAAGTTGTCACAATATGGCCAGATTCACATTACATTATACTTTCAAGCTAAACTATGAGGAAAATAAATTTAATAGTCTCCTCTTGGAAATTTCCATTCCCTCAGTGGGGCTTACATCCATGTAACCGAATATAGGATTGTCAACTTAATTTTGCATTTTTATTTCATTTTCTTGTGTCTAATAAATACTTTATTCATAATGCCTCTGGTTGTCTTCGTGGTCCCCACTGCTTGTATAATTTTAAATGTGTTTGACCTCTTTTATTAGTGGGAGATTCTAAACAGTATTTATTAAATAGCATTCTAAATTTTTAAACAAAGCAGATTTCCATTCTCTTCATGATTATATGCATTAGTTTAAAAATATGCCTAACAAGGGCAACAATAAATATTCTCCAGGCACCCAAACAGAAGCACTTTTCTACATTCTTCCTCAGAATTGCCAGATAATTTGCATTTGACCTGTGCTTCTGAGTTTGAATGCAAATGCATTTTTTCATGTTGAATTCTAATCTGCCCTTAATTAAGGTATAAAAATTAAATATGGTACTCCCCCCCTCCGCCTGACTAAATAATCAGTTCTCTTTCCACCTGATTCTTGTATCATAGTAATTTCCTTGGTCCTCATTTTATGCTGCTGAACTCCCTTTCCAGAGCACCTCCTTTCTGAAATATGCCCTGGGGCTCATTGGCATGCTGCAGGAGAACTCTCTGTGTACCACAGTAATATGAGCCCAAAGCATTCTCCTCCAGCATAAGCTGCCCTCTGTAGCCCTCTTAGAAGTATTGCTCAGTGAATACAGTGGTGTCATCAAGGCAGAACTTTGGGGCAGAAATCTAGGGGCACAGTCAGCTTCTGAATGTAGCAAAGCTGAACACTTTGGAATGAGTGAAGAAAGTTGTACAGCTATCGAAAAAGCCCACCTGCTCCAAATAAGAGCATTAAGTTCAGGGTTTAAAATTATCTAGTTGAGTGACAGATGCATGCAAGAGCCATGAGCAGAGCTATGCCTGCTAGCCATACTGCCAATGCTGGCATTCCTTTCAGCAGAGGTCTTCACATTTTGTTGAGTATATGAATGGGCCCCTTATACAGGTGAATCTGAAGTCATATCAAGACTATCGTGAGATCAGGAACCATATTTGTTCCAAGGTTCCTGATCAGAATACAACCCCTGTGTACAAGACGCAGTGTGTATGTAGGAGCCCCTTTTGCACATTTCACTAAATGTATGGGTAGTGTGGGGTTGGACATGACCAAAATGACATAGCTGTCCTTCACTGACTATGAAGGAGATTGATATCCTAGGGTTGCCATGTGTCCTCTTTTTCCAGGACACGTCCTCTTTTCCAGGGGTTAAAATTTCTGTCTGGGTGGATTTTTAAAATTTGCCAAAATGTCTCTGGCTATACTTTCTGGATGAGACATAGATGTAACTGGTGGTTGAAGATTTGCTTTCCTCTTCTCTTCTCCTGCCCCCCCCCCTGCAATATACCACAGCTTCTATAGCTGACATATAGTAGGAGTATTTAAAATGAGAGTCTTCATAGTGTCCTCCTTTTTGCTCTTCAAAATATGGCAACCCTAATTTAGCCAACATAGCTGTTTTTGCTTTCATTGCTTTCATAGGTAGGGCTGGGGTGATTTGTTCATTCAGATTTTAGTGTGATACCTCAGGTTACATATGCTTCAGGTTACACACTCCGCTAACCCAGAAATAGTGCTTCAGGTTAAGAACTTAGCTTCAGGATAAGAACAGAAATTGGGCTTTGGCGGTGCGGCGGCAGCAGGAGGCCCCATTAGCTAAAGTGGTGCTTCAGGTTAAGAACAGTTTCAGGTTAAGAACGGACCTCCGGAACGAATTAAGTACTTAACCCGAGGTACAACTGTAGTTAATTTGTACTTCTTAAACCCCTATGCAAACAGAAAGACAGCTACCCTCCACAATTCACACTTCTCCAAATTTTGTGAAGCAAAAAATCCAGCGGAAACAGTGGTATGAAAAGCGAGTGCTAGGGGAAAGTGTACACAGAAATGCTTACATCAGTGGAAATAATGTGCAGATATACATTCAAACAGGCACAACTGTGTACAAAAATGCATATATGAAATGAAATGCACACAGAGATTCATATAAGTTTTCATGAGGACTTGTAGATCATCATCGTCACCACCACACACTTTTGTGGAAATGGAAAGAACTGAATTACAGATGGGGAAAATGAGAAAGCAAAACTGATGGGATTCATCCATTCCTCAAGACATAATGATGGGCATAGATGCAATGGAGGAGGTAAGGTGAGCTTTGGGTAAGTAGAGGTAAGTGAAAATGTCATGGTAGTGGTTTAGAAGTATGGGTGGCACCTGCAGAATCCCTACCTTTTGGAAACACCAGCAGCTTCCAGACATGTTCCAAACAAGCCTCCATGCCTATCTGTAACCACATATACAATGGTACCTCAGGTTACATACGCTTCAGGTTACATACGCTTCAGGTTACAGACTCCGCTAACCCAGAAATAGTACATCAGGTTACGAACTTTGCTTCAGGGTGAGAACAGAAATCGTGCTCTGGCAGCGCGACAGCAGCAGGAGGCCCCATTAGCTAAAGTGGTGCTTCAGGTTAAATACAGTTTCAGGTTAAGAACGGACCTCCGGAACGAATTAAGTACTTAACCTGAGGTACCACTGTAGTTCAAAGTGAAATAAACTAGGACAAACTCTCCCTCTCTCTTTGCTTTTAAGTAACCCTGAATTGAAGCATATTAGCATAACTTGCGTCGGCTGCAGAAGTGAACATAAGAGCTTTTGTCACTTCAGAAACGGCAACTATTTTAGTGTGAAAAATCTGGACTGGGTATGTGTTTGTGTGTTTAATATGTTTGAGGCTCATCTCTTTTACTCGGATATGCGAATAAATGATTTAGTATTGATGAAATGTTAATCTGTTCTCCATATATTTAGTACCTGAGAAGTCAACATGGAGAGCCAGGAAATATTTTTCACTGGGGATTTTGGCTGCTGGAGGAATTGGAGGTAATCTGAGTGGTGCAGAAGAAAAACAAAACTAGATTTCTCTGACACCTCCCCACACACAAACACACCAAAAAGGGGGTGCTTTTATTCTTATTTATTTATATATGCATTTGCAACTGTGTTCCTATTGCACTGCTTCTGGGCATATTTACACACACACACACACACAGAGAGAGAGAGAGAGAGAGAGAGAGAGAGAGAGAGAGAGAGAGGATTAAAAGCATAACATTATCATAGCAAATCAACTGCATACAACAGATGTGCTGACAATTTGAATGTGTCCAGGGTAATGTGGTTCTCGAAGCTGTTACCTTCTGTCAGCTTCACTCTTCCCTCAAGGTCTTCCCTTAACACCACTTTGTAGGACAGTTGAAGTCTCCACATGCTTCTTCTTTTTTTGCATATTTGCACTATTCGCCTTGCCCAGAGGATGTGCTCTTCCAATTCATAGGAATGGGGTTGGCAAGTCATTCAAATGAAACGAATGTTTTTCAGAGAACTCACCTTGCATGGCTCCACTCAGGCTGGATCTATGCACGTCTCAAAATAAAAGTGGACTACACTGCCTCAGACAAACTACAGCTGATGTTCCCTGAAATTGGAGATGGGCTATGGCCCAACTAATCCAGAATGTGGCAGCTAGACTGGTGACTGGGAGCAGCCACCTGGACCATATAAAGAAGTACATTGGCTGTATATAATATATGAAAGCCAGGAGTTGTCTGAATCTGCCTTCAGAACACACTTGGAACACACAAATTCCTTTGGAGGCAGAGAGAAACAGTCAAGAAAAGTGGTGGAGTCATTGCCAGGAGGACTGACATTGCCAGGAGGACTGACAATATACGCTTGCTAAACATATTATACTACATATATAGTATAATACACACTGGTAATGTCACCAAAGTCCAAAAGTATTAGGCTTGCAGTGCAAATTTATTAAATTACCCAGCTTGCAGTATGCAAATATATATTGCTCCCTTGCCCCTAAAAAATGATGCTCTGCTCATGATTAAAATCAAGAATATTATAGGCAGCACTGTGTTAATATTTTTGGGTTGTTTTTTTTTTAAAAAAAACTTTCACATGGGAGATGGGCAAAAGAAGTCACATAAGGGTGAAAAGAGAGTGATGGGAAAGCACTTAAATATTTTTGAGTGGGGTGTTGTCTCTTACCTTAAAACAATTAAGAGGTCTTTGTGTGGGATGCAACCCCGCTTGCACCATTAAATGTATACACACACACACACACACACACACACACACAGCAGCTGTGTACCAGTCAGCTTCTTAACTGTCTGATTTTGTATGGAGGACACATCAAGATGTTCTCCAACGACCACTCCCCACATCAAATGGGGGGCGCCTTTTGCATGGTAACGCACAGCCCCCCGGATCCCAGTGCAGCTCCCGGTAGTACAGACTGGCTTCACCCACCCCAGGCTGGATACTTGGAGGTCTCTGCCTACCTCAGCCAATCGCCCAAACCCGCCTAGGGAGGTGTTGCCAGGGGATCGGCCAGGTAGGGGAAGGGACCACCCTGCCCACACAACAGAAGGTGAATCTTACCTGCGAAGAGTCAATTGGCTCCGGAGCTTCTCCCACCCAGCCCTCCCTCAGTTAAGCCCTTTCTTTTTGCAGGTTAACCTCTTCTCCACAGGTACGCGGGCGCTGCTACGTCATGGTAACTGTTGAAGGGCTGGAAAGGAATTTTCCTGCATTGGCAGGTTTTGCCTTCCCCTTAGCAAAACATTACAACTTTGGCAGGTTCAGGCCTTGGGAGGAATCCTTTAGTCTATATTCCTAAATGAGGAGTGTGTGAAACGGTGACCCATGCCCCCCTTGTGGTGGTGATCCCAGGGTTCCCCGTTAAAGCGGTCTTGAGGGGAGGCATTGGCCATATGGCAAGAGGTTGTCATTGCTCTCCCCTGCGACGGCGGCGAAACATATGTTTCCAGAGCCAGCCCAATCCCCACACATTCTGAATAACCCTGATGTCTCCCAGATTCCCGGCTGGGGACTGGAAAGGATAAACGCCCAATGCCTGAGCCAAGGTCTCCCTACAGCTGAAACTTAATAAAGTTGTGGCCAATTTTAATCCCATAGCACGTTGTCTAGAGTCATTATTCCACTCGGGGGTCGCCTGCAGTTGGGGGGACTCTGCCTGTGCACGCAATAGGTATCAGAAGAATTGTGGCTGTCCATAAGGGAGCTGGAGGAGACTCTTGAGAGTCCCATGGACTGCAAGAAGATCAAACCTATCCATTCTTAAGGAAATCAGCCCTGAGTGCTCACTGGAAGGACAGATCGTGAAGCTGAGGCTCCAATACTTTGGCCACCTCATGAGAAGAGAAGACTCCCTGGAAAAGACCCTGATGTTGGGAAAGATGGAGAGCACAAGGAGAAGGGGACGACAGAGGACGAGATGGTTGGATAGTGTTCTCGAAGCTACCAGCATGAGTTTGACCAAACTGCGGGAGGCAGTGGAAGACAGAAGTGCCTGGCGTGCTCTGGTCCATGGGGTCACGAAGAGTCGGACACGACTAAACGACTAAACAACAACAACAATAAGGCTGCCTGTGTAATGCTGAAGAGCTCTGTAGAGATCAGAGGAACAAGTCCATCTTCTCTCCTTTTTTTCAGTGTTGATTTGTAAATGATTTTTCATATTTAAAACAAAATACATAGAAGTGGGATGGGCTAAGCTTCTGTCCCATCCCATGAAAAACCAGGGTGGAACATATTCTGGATACTGTGACTATCCTATGTTATAGAACCAGTTTTAATTTCACCATATTCAATCATATACCTGTCATTGAAATTCTACTCAATATTGACCCAGAGCAGATTCCAATGTATAGTTAGCAGAGTGAAAACTTAAATACGTTGCAGGTTCCCCCCCCCCCAAAAAAAAAGATCAGACGCAATTACCGTATATTTCATACAGCAGAGCTTTACTGCTACTGAAGGCAAATGAGCACAATGGTCACAAATCCAATACATTCAGGATTGGCACTGTCCATAAGAAATTCAGTTGCAGCAGACTTAACTTAAACTTGCAATAACTTATAATAAGTCTAAACCTCACTAAGCATACCAGAAGGAAGAGAGACAGAAAGTGAAAGTGAAACCCAGGCTCCTTCTGGCCTCTTATTATAGTCAGCATAACCTTGACAGAAGAGATAAGAGAACCAGTTTAAGCCAGCTGTACTCAACTTCTCTGAAGGAATAACCCAAACATCATCAACCTTCTGCTTGTTTCTTTCACACAGAGAAGCTTCCAGAAACCTCTTGAATTAAGCAGAATAGGAAAGATCTCTACACACCAGATCAATACTTCCTGCACTAAGAAATGCAAACTGACAATTCCTGCCATCCAACCTTATACTTCAGGCCGAGTGTACCTTTCCCAAGTCTCCTATATTTTCTGAATGAGATTTCCGGCAATAAAAATGCCCTCATTCAAAGCTATCAGAATGCACAGTTAAGTTCAACCAGGTAGGCAGGCACACAAGACAGTGGTGGCCTGATACCTCCTCCTACAAGAAGAACATTTGACTCCTACCCTGTTAACTTTTGCATGGGTTTTAAATACTGTCTTATTTCAATTCACTTTGGGTCAAGACAGTAGCCGGATTCACATTAAAAGCCCCCTTTTCATGACTCTTGTTCAGTTTATTTATTTTATCTCTCATCCCACAGACTTGAACAGATAACGTCTGGGAGAAAAGCATGAAAGGTTGAAACCTTTTCCCACACCCTCTGCTGGTACATCTTGATGCTGAATTTCTCAGAATTTGACCCAGATGCTGAAGGCATGATTTCATATGGGGTGTGAATCACAGTTCGGAAAGCATGAAATAAGATCACAAACTTTACTAAAAAATGATGTTTATAAATTTAAAGTGCTTTAAAGATAGTAGGAACAGACTGCTTGGCCCCATAACACGGCAAAGATTTCTAACCGGCTATTTCTATATCAAACACTGTTTTTGCATGCAACTGTTCCCCAGCAATGCTTTGTTAATGTAGCCAGGCTCTATTCAGCTTTTGGAAACATTTTATTTTATTCCTTGAAATCTATAATTGACAGCCTTGTAGGCAGAACAATCTTCACCAGGGCAATCTGTCACAGTCCCAAGAAAACCATTATGGCAGAAACAACAGCAGTTATGGATTTAATATAAGGGAAAGGAAATGGTCCCAGATAAATAGAGGCCATGTTGGAAGGGGGACACCTAGCTTAATATTGAAAAGAAGCAATTATTGACTGAAGCAACCATTGCAAAATTCTTGACAAGCTCTTTTGGATTCTGTGCCACCAGTAAGAGGCATGACAGACCTTTCTCCAAGATATTCAGAGTGGTTATAATAAGTCGTGGTTAGGGGTGGACATAAGAACATAGGAGGCTACCTTATCCTGAGTCAAACACTTTATCCACTTAGCTCACAGAGAACTCATAACTTACTTAAGTCACATTGTGTCAGGCTGCTGCCAGCGACTCCCATGGCCAGTTGCCCAGGAATGTACAAAAACAATGAATGTTCTTACTGTCCGCTTTTTATTAAGTATTTACAGAGAGAGGCCATAGAACCCAGCTTGGATAATGCCATTGTCCCAAGTGAATCTCTCCGCCCCCCCCCCCAGTCTCTCCCACTTCCTCATTCGTCATTCGCATTGTCTCTCCTACGGGTGCTGCTATGTGCCCTCTGTCTTTGAGCTCTTTGCTCTCTTACTTTCAAGGCTCGCTGGGTTCTGGGGGGATGTCATCTGGAATGCTTTCTACAGACACAGGGTCCATCAGCTGTCACCCCCCTGGTGCTTCCTCTTCCTTCTCCTCTCCCATTATTTCCCAACTTTCCCAGCTCAACTGCCTCTAAGCTGTGACCTTCCTCAAACCCTGTTGTAAATCTGAATGGTCTTCCTCTTCTCTGGAAGCGTCGGGCTGGGAAGGCGGTCTCCACTATTCCTGCTTTGCCCAGTCCTTCACACAATGACACAAGTACCATACTGTTGGTTCACACCACTTCCTTCTACCCACTGAATGTGTGGATGAGTTGAAGGTCTACCAGTGGCATCTCTACTGGCTAAGCCTGACAGAATGTCCCAAAACAGGTGAGACTGAGCCACCTCAGGATTCACTGGATCTCAAGCCATTCTCACAGGTGGCATCAGCCAGCACTGGTTCCAATCTGCCTGCTCCTCCATTTTCCACCATGGCTACCGTGAGTGTCTAGGCTGTGGATGTGGTGGTAGTGTCACAGAACTGCAGAAGAGGGAGTTAGGATTGCTCTGTTATTCTGGATCCACCCCACTGTTTATCATTCTTATTTGTTGTGATTTAATAGAAAGAAACCAAATGTATCACAAACACAACTTAGGCTGCATGCAGGCATGGGAATTATTAGTTTTCCTGGCTTCTGTCCCAGTTCTAACATGCCTTTTACACTGCATCATCTGCTTTGTTTTTGAACTGTGTCATTTTGATCGATATACCACTACACCACACTGAATTTCATTCACACTCATGGGTATGGTGTGACACAACATCTGTCATGGACTGGGCAGAGGAGGAATAGTGGAGACCACCTCCCCAGCCCGATGCTTCCAGAGAAGAGGAAGACAGTTCAGATTTACAACAGGGTTTGAGGGAGGTCACAGCTCAGAGGCAGAAGAGGGGAAAAGTTGGGAAATAATGGGAGAGGAGGAGAAGGAGGCAAAAGTGGAGTGACAGCTGACGGACACAGTGCCTTTAGAAAGCATTCCAGACCCACCCTCTCCCAGAACCCGGCGATCCTTGAAAGTAGGAGAGCAAAGAGCTCAAAGACAGAGGGCACATAGCAGCACCCGTAGAAGTGACGAATGAGGAAGTGGGAGAGACGGGGGTGGAGATTCACTCGGGACAATGCCATTATCCAAGAGGCTGGGTTCTATAAACTCTCTCTGTAAATACTGAATAAAAAAGGATGGTAAGAAACCTTCCCTGTCTTTATACTTTCCTGGGCAACCAGCCGGGAGCTGCTGACAGCATCCTGACAACATCACACCATATCAGACAGTTTGCCACCCTTTATACTCATGTGTCCTTCTGTTCCCCCATGACTCACCCATGAAAATAATGGGAAGGAACAAGATGCTGGAAAAGCACCCTAAATTTCATCACGTGCCATTATCCATGAAGCTGGTAGGAAAATTACAACACCAAGGTCCCGCCATTTTCCTGGTTGGTGGGGTTGCAAACAGACTTTTTTTATGGAAGCTATTAACACAGAAATGAGCACTAAACTTCCACAAAATTCCACTAGATTTCCAGAAGTGGCTTTTATGTTGTGTGAAGGACCACATAAAATGTGAAAATTATCAGGTAAGGAGAAATCAGGAAAATGGAATAAAGCATGGTCTGAATTCAGCCTTAGTGTTGGAATAATGATCATTATAAAGGAAATCCCAGAGACATATCACTTCACCTCAACCATCTTCTAGCTATGACGTTTAAACTTAACCACATAAGTAAGAATCTTCACACCATGTGTCTCCCTGCACCTGCCATGCTATGTCTACACATATTGTCACGTATTCAAGGCACATGTTTGCAAAAGCAGATACATGGTTTCAACAAGGAAGAGCTGAACTATGTTGTGTAGTTCATGTATAATTATCCACCATTGGCTTAATCATAGTCCCAAATCAAAGGCAGAGATTTCTCTCTAAGTAATTCAAGGGAAATGTGAATCATTGTGCATCAGATCCACATTTTCCAGAATTAGTTTCACTGCACGTCACTTTGCACATCCATTTGCTGCTTTTGCCATCAATCTGATGGTATTATTCTCAAATGTACTCCCTATTCCGTACACTTACCTGTATTGACAAAGATGTGGTTTTCACATCAGGTGTACAAAATCACAGACAATCTTTTGACAAAGAATTATCATTAACTCTGCACACATTCAGACTAGTCCAAATCCTACAAGTCCCTCCTCCCCCATCTTTCATTCTCTTTCATGCTACAATGCCCTGCCAAAGCAACAGAAACATTTTTAAATGCTCTCCAGAAAATACCAACTGTTCAATTCTGCAATGTGATGTTTGGAACGATAATTTTCATGTTCCTTATCAGCAGCATCTTGATTACAGGAAAACAGAAACCTCAGAAATCATTGTCTGTCAGAAATGATAATTTGCTCCGCTCTGCTCCAAGCTTTCGTCCATCGACATACAAAAGTGGCAACACAAAACTTTCCGAGTGTCAATTATGTAAAGCAGGCGTGCAAAGTTTGTGCCTTGCCTACATTTGTCTCGAACCATTGGCTCAGAAGAATTGAGCAGAGAGAAAGATTGAGAGTTATTCTGCCCTATTTGCTAGGAAAGGTTTCATTTGCCAAAGAGCTTAACTTGCATTAAAGCAAGACCGATAAGAGTTGCTGTAGATATTACCCAATCTATTCTTTGTTTGAAAATGAATTCAAATAAAGATTTCCCCCCTCCCTGAATGAAGCGTTAATAAAGCCCTAGCTCTCTTAATGAAGCATCTCCCCACCCCATTCAAATCAATTACCTCATCACCTACTTAAACACAGATTATCTGCATGTAGTGTTCTGTAACAAAGCATGAATTGTTTAAAAGAAACACACACAATTCATGGTCTACATCACACAGGAAATCAACATGAGCAGAGCAGGCTTCCTCCTACAGATGATGGCCCTGCAATTTGTGGAGGGCAGTGGGATGGCTTTTCCTCCCTCTCCCTCTAGCATGTTGATTTAACATGCAAGGTGAACCTCTGATTAGAGCAACAGGAAAACCTTTAGAATGCAATCCTCAACTGCCCACATAAGCAACATAGTACATTATTATTATTATTATTATTATTATTATTATTATTATTATCATTCTGCCCATCGGACTGGGTTGCCCCAGCCACTCTGGGCAGCTTCCAATGAAATGTTCAAAACACAGTAAAACATCAACCACTGAAAACTTCCCTTAAAAGGGCTGCCTTCAGGTATCTTCTCAAAGTCAAATAGTTGTTTGTGTGTTTGTCATCTGATGGGAGGGCATTCCACTGGGTGGGCGCCACTACGGAGAAGGCACTCAGCCTGGTTCCTTGTAGCTTCACGTCTCACAGTGAGGGAACCGCCCGATGGCCCTCAGAGCTGGACCTCAGTGTCTGAGCTGGACACTTGCTGTTGTAGGCATCCATCTGTTTACCTTTCTTCTCCCGAAGATATCCTGCAAGGCAGCAGAGGTCTAGGTTCAGAGTTTTCCTTCTTCTAGATAGGCTACCTTCCCAGATTGATGGGCCCCGTCTTCCCCTCACTTCCCTCTACAGCACATGTGGAAACTGTCTACTTGACCATTGGACCCACTATTGGTCTTGTCCACTCAATCTTCTGTAGCCTGTTTCCCCATTCAAGGGAAGTTCCTAGCTCAACAAGGGTTTGAAACCCATTGTTTAGCTAGCCAGTTGAAGCCATTTCCCAGTGTGGGCCACTGCCACATGCTGATAGCTTCTGGGAGGCACCTGTGAGAGCTGAGCGCAGGGTGAGGACCAAAAGTGACAAACTACCCCCCAAAGAGCATGATGTGTACCCCACCTGAAGTACTACCCCTCTCATAACACCCCATAACTGCTACTACTGCAATTATACTAATGTTGCTATTTTAACTGCTACTACTATTATGATGATATAACCACCATCTTGCTTAGTATTGCAAATACTGGCTGCCAGCTACCGTCCAGGGTTCAGATGTGGGGTTCCCCCTCCCCAAGCGTTATTCTGGATATGCTAGGATTGAACCTTGTGCCTTTCTCATGCAAAACAGATGCTCTGTCACTGAACCATGGCCATTCCAATCTTCTTTTTGCCTTCTATCCTTCCATGGAAATCAGCTGGAGGAGGAGAGGACAGAGGGTGAAGAAAGAGTTGGGAGTAGAGGAGGGCCTTTTCCCATCTTCTGGGTGCCCTTGGAAACTCAACAAACCTGATGCACTTGAAACTGGGTGTGGAGGGTGCAGTTGATGGGACACAGCAATTGAGGAAGAGCAATTTGAGGAAGAGGCCTGACCATAAAAAGCAAGTCTAAAGAGAGGTGCTAGGGTGATGCCCACTGATTCCAGGAACTCTTCTCATTGCGAGACTTTTCTGGGTAAGCTGTGAGTTTGTTTGGAGAGAAGTTGGAGGCTGAAAAGTTGTGTGTCAGGCTTCGGGGAATCAGCTTCCTCCTCCCGTGGCAGTATCAAAGAAAGGAACATCTTACCATCTTTAATAATCACAGTGAGAAAACAAATGATACATTTCCTAGAAATGGTGGTGCCCTTTCGTCCCTATTAATCTACGTCACTCTTGCATCTTGTAATCTGAATTTGTACCCTCTCTCCTCCCCCCTTCTTGACCTTTGGCTGAGTGGAGGAATGCTGTCCAATGACTGTGAGTCTGTTAACCCTATCTCTTCCAGTGTTTCTTCCGCTAGCTGTTCCCCATCCAGTATTTCTCAGCTTCTGCCTTCTGAACTATGCCCCTCTGCAAACCACTGTTCCAAATCTATACTGCAGCAGCAGGGGGAGAAGGAATAAAAACATGAATAACAATAAAATCTCATGGAACAGAGCATTCCACCAGGTTGGAGCCATCATTGAAAAGGCCCTGGCCCTGGTGGAGGATAGTCTGACTTCCTTAGTATATTAATAGCTTTGTATTAATACAACACTTTTATATGTCACTGAGTATTTTTGTAACATTTTGTTTCAGTTGTCTGTTGTTGCTTCTGTTGCATGCCACACCAATCTCTGAGTGCTGCGAGTTTCCAGGGGTCTCAGAAACTCACCCAGGCTTTGTATTTCCTTTGGAGTGAGGTACTGTGGAGACTTGTGATATATGCCTCATTTATACATATATACAACCTGAGCCTATGATGGAGAGGTTCACAGCATTAACACCTCAAGAGGGTCTTACTTCTCCCACAGCTGAAGCCTTGGGTTCCAGCAGAAATCCGGCATGGCTCTGATCCTCTGTCTTCAGTTTTTGTACACTTCTTAGAGATATTTTAAATATGTTCAGTGGTATATAAATTAAATAATAAAAATAAAAATTATAAATCAAACCTGAGGTATGAAAGCAAAAGGAGAGTAAAAAAAACAAAACCCCTGTGAGCTACCATGCCAATGGTTTTATTGGGTATGGTGCTTCCCAGAACAAGAGGTCAGCAGTCTTCTTTAAAATTAATGTCAGTGAGCCAAATTAACCCGCACAAGTTCTGTTGGGGCATACAGAGGAGAACTGCATGTTGAATTATATATTTTGCTTATCCTCTGCTTCTTAGCTGCACCAGAAAAAGTTTTGAAAAGCAGATACAGAGGATGTGTTCTCAAAGAACTGTATTTTACACTACTGCTTTAAGCTCCTGGCAACAGCTTTCCCACACATGGGATTGGTGGTGAAAACAGAGATACATTCAGTGTACAACAGCAGAAAAACTGGCAATTCCCATGACTTTTTATCTAGAATATCAATGTGTTCTTTGAAACTACCAGAAAGGGGACCCTGGGCAGAATAAATTGAAATTGCATTGTCTGAACGCTGCACTCTAAAGTACTAGGTCAGGCTCACCTTGCAAATCTATTGGAACAGGGTATTTTTTCCCCCTTTCATCCCATCTTGAGGAGCTTAACTAGCATAAATCCAGGAAAGCTCTTGAAAACAAAGCATTTTTTGTACATCTCAGAGAAGAAAAACAGCGAATGACTCTCAACACCTTGGTCAATTGCACGTTGCATCAAATGTGGCACTTCAATGGATACACAGCCTCAAACTCCCCTCTTCACAAAATTAAAAAAATACATTTCAGAATAGCTCCTCTCTGCTGAGTGACTGATCAAAGCTGCTTTCTCTTAATGACCCTTTACAGAAGGAAGGTTTGGAAAAGCTGCTCCTGCTGTTCAAGTGCATGTTAGCAAAACCTGGCTATCACCTTTCCCGTGCTGTCAGACCATTATATTTTCACCCTTTAACAGAAGGATCAAACAACTTTGTCTTTCCCTCTGAACACGGCACTCAACTTAGAACACACTGCTGTGCTCAGCTTTTTGTTGTCGGTTGGTGTTCTGCTGTTTCCGTTCTCTGCTCCAGCCTGAGCATGATTCTGTTTCAGAAGAAGCCTAGCTACCATTTATGACACAATAGTATGGTAGAACAACCTTACACAGATAATTGTGCGGAAGGAATTTGGCAGTTAATAATATGCAAGTGACTCTGAATAATAACTGAAACATCAGCATCAGGAGTGGCTAATTTCATACCCTCAAACATTTCTATGATAAAAATAAGGACATCCTATTCCATAATATTTTACTACCCCACCCATCTGATTGGGTTGCCCCAGCTACTCTGGACGGCTTCTAACATATACTGCATAAAAACACAACAAAGCATTAAATATTTTTTGTAAAACTTCCCTGCACAGGGCTGCCTTCAGATGTCTCGGGGATCAGATAACTCCATACCCTCCAACATTTCTCCAATGAAAATAGGGATGTCCTAAGGAAAAGTGGGACATTGTGGGATCAAATCAGAAACTGGGATGGCTTCTGTAAAATTGGAACTGTCCCTGGAAAACAGGGACACTTGGAGGGTCTGTAATTTTAATTCTTTTTCAGAGGCTATTCTCCACGGAGCATGCAATTCCGATGGCAGCTGTGTATGCACCAGAAATTCAAAGCATATTTAAAGCACATGACTTCCTTCAGTGAATCCTGGGAACCATGCATGCCAGCTTGAATAAAATATTGGGAGGGAACCATGTAAGTCGCACCAAGCATAATTGATCACAAGACGCAGTGCAGGCATGCCATTTGAATAGCAAAGTCAGGGGGGGACCAGCCCCCTCATTATTTTAATGGGGGCAAAGGGGTGCCACAGGGTTCTGTCTTGGGCCCAGTCTTATTCAACATCTTTATCAGCGACTTGGATGATGGACTCAAGGGCATCCTGATCAAATTTGCGGATGACACCAAACTGGGAGGGGTGGCTAACACCCCAGAGGACAGGATCACACTTCAAAACGACCTTGACAGATTAGAGAACTGGGCAAAAACAAACAAGATGAATTTTAACAGGGAGAAATGTAAAGTATTGCACTTGGGCAAAAAAAATGAGAGGCACAAATACAAGATGGGTGACACCTGGCTTGAGAGCAGTACATGTGAAAAGGATCTAGGAGTCTTGGTTGACCACAAACTTGACATGAGCCAACAGTGTGACGCGGCAGCTAAAAAAGCCAATGCAATTCTGGGCTGCATCAATAGGAGTATAGCATCTAGATCAAGGGAAGTAATAGTGCCACTGTATTCTGCTCTGGTCAGACCTCACCTGGAGTACTGTGTCCAGTTCTGGGCACCACAGTTCAAGAAGGACACTGACAAACTGGAACGTGTCCAGAGGAGGGCAACCAAAATGGTCAAAGGCCTGGAAACGATGCCTTATGAGGAACGGCTAAGGGAGCTGGGCATGTTTAGCCTGGAGAAGAGGAGGTTAAGGGGTGATATGATAGCCATGTTCAAATATATAAAAGGATGTCACATAGAGGAGGGAGAAAGGTTGTTTTCTGCTGCTCCAGAGAAGCGGACACGGAGCAATGGATCCAAACTACAAGAAAGAAGATTCCACCTAAACATTAGGAAGAACTTCCTGACAGTAAGAGCTGTTCGACAGTGGAATTTGCTGCCAAGGAGTGTGGTGGAGTCTCCTTCTTTGGAGGACTTTAAGCAGAGGCTTGACAACCATATGTCAGGAGTGCTCTGATGGTGTTTCCTGCTTGGCGGGGGGTTGGACTCGATGGCCCTTGTGGTCTCTTCCAACTCTATGATTCTATGAAAGGGACCCCAGCCCCTAGGAGCTGGCTCCTAGGCTGGGAACTGCAGTTTAGTTCTGGCAGAGCTAAAATTCCAAGCACTCTTAGCAAAATACAGTTCCCAGGATTCCTTGGGTGGTATAATTTGCTATATCCTATTGAAAATTATTCATAGTGTGTGTGTGTGTGTGAGAGAGAGAGAGAGAGAGAGAGAGAGAGAGAGAGAGAGAGAGAGAGAGAGAGTTATTATGCTGCATACTTTCCATGTCTGTAACAAAATGATTCAACTAAATCTGAAATCCTCCTACATGGGAAAAAGAAAATTCTGAAAATGGTTTGTCTCTCTGTGTGCATGTAACTTTCTTAATTGCGGCCACAATCAGAGTATCTGCAGCAGGGGCATGGCATGGGAGTGCCAGGAGGACCATGGCCCTGGGCACACAATTTTTGAGGAGGCACAATCTAGATGTAGGTGTAGGCTGAGCTTTAGTAAAAAGGGTGAGTGTAGCTGAACCTGTTAAGATAGCCACATCTTCCCCTAATTGTAGTTCCCAGTTGTGGTGATACCCCCCCCCAAAGCAGCACCAAACACTAGCAAAAGTCCCCACGCAACATTTGGCCATGAAAACCCCACATTTCATGGTGCCAAAGAAAATGAACTCTCGGTGCCCTAACCTGCAGGGTCACAGTTTCGCTGAAAATCTGACGTCATCCCTTTCACTCTACAGCGATGTCAAACACTAGCAGAAGCTTCCCTGCAATGTTTGTGGTGAAAACCTCACGACGCTTCAGAAAATGAGCCCTCAGCGCCCTAACCCTGCAGGATTACGGTTTTGCCGAAAATCGGACCCCGTCCGATTCACTCCAAAGTGGCACCAAACACCAGTAAAAGACCCAATGCAATGTTAGGCACTGAAAACCCCACATTTAACAGCTTCCCGCAAAATGAGTCTTCATCGTCCTAATCATGATGTAATTTTTGTTTTTTAAACTGTTTTTAATATGGGGTTTTTAAATTGCTGAAACCTGCCCTGGGGCTTTATGGTGAAAGATGCTCTGTGTGATACAGAAGGAGTCTGGCACCTTATCGTCAGATGCCACCTTTATGCCAGCAGTAAACTCCATCTCCTCCTGCCCTAAGCCAAACTCAGGGGATATGATCAGCCCCCCCCCCCCAATGTTAAGGTTGGATCTAACCACACACTTATTTTGCTTCATGTTTTCCTTTCTTTTTTTAAAACAAACTTCTTGTTTATTGAATTTATTCCTTCTTAAGCTGACACCGAGAATCACAGAGCCAAGCTCATGAAATGTGAAAGTACCCAAATTTGCCGTTCCTACAAATGTAGCTTTTCCAGATGAAACTAAGGAAGCTGCCTAAGAGGAATAAATGAAAGTGAATGCCCGGGACAGCGTAGCTTCTAGCCAGGCTGTAGTTCACCTAGTTAATGGGAATATCTATGCATCACAGCCATATCAGTTGAAACACTGTGATCAGATTGAAAGTGACTGAAGGCTCCCAGCATGCAGGTAGGAAATAAGGCATTTTAAAGCCTCTGGGATATTGCAGAATCCTCGTGACTACAGGAAATTCTGCCCCGAGAGACACATGAATGGATATCAGCGATTTAAATAGAATCCTCATGCATGAGGATCTAAGAGTTGGATTTGATTCACTTTCTGCTAAAGTTAAATAGAAGTCATATGGAAAGTTTCCCCCCTCCATTTTTGTGCATCTGAGCCTTCTCTTGGCACATTATTAGAGTGAGTGGCATGAGCACACCACATGGGTACTGCAAGGAGTTGGATATTAGTTATGGTTTGGTTTGGGGTTGTTTTGTTTCTGTCTCCTTTCAGAGCTGTTCTGCACTTGCTGATCTCGCTCTCACTCAAGCTTCTAGTCATGCACTGTACAATATGACTCTGTCTCTACAGTCCCATCCAGTCCCCCCGCCACGACTGCCCTGGTCTTATGAAATCAGCATTTATTAATAGTGATGTAAAATGGCTTTCAAATCACAGAAAGAGAATGGTGCTGCTGGACTTTCTAAAGGCTATATTAATGGAATGCAAAATATAGATGGCTGTTTTGATCAGCCATCCTAAGCTATCAACCCTCCCCCCCTTTCTGATGATGATGATGATGATAATGATAATAATAATAATAATAATAATAATAATAATATTTATATGCCATCCATCTGACTAGGTTGCCCCAACCACTCTGGGATGAAGCGAGCAAGCTCCCTGCTCAAATGGGGCTCTCTATGAGCATTTAACTCTGTGTATGTAAAGTGGATGGACTGGGAGACACACAAAAAACCAGCCAGCCAACCAACAAACTCCACCATTTGAAAGGAGAACTAGATTAGGGAAGATGATATTTGTCTTTCCTTGTCCATTACCAAGAGAAAGACAATAATAAAGACTTTCCTGATTCTGACTGGCAACCCAGTCAGAAGGGGAGGGTACAAATAAGAAAATTACCGTATTTTTCGCTCTATAACACTTGCCAGACCATAACACGCACGTAGTTTTTAGAGGAGGAAAATCCGTAGGCATGCCACCCGTAGGCATTCCCTCCATAACACGCACAGACATTTCCCCTTACTTTCTAGGAGGAAAAAAGTGAGTGTTATGGTGCAAAAAATACGGTATGATTAAAATTAGTATTATTTATAGGAAAGGAAGTTAGCCATCTTGATAGCTGCATATGTGGAACATTTCTTGATGTGATAAATGTAATATTGCTGACACCCACCATCCTCCTATTGGCTTGCTTTTGGATGGGTATTTGTGAAAGGGTTAATGTGAATAAGTTCCTAGTTTGAGTCTTCATGGACTTCCCCATTTCTTAGCATGATTTCTTGTAAGTGAATATTTTATTCATTCATTTATAAATAAAATGAATGGTCTGCCTTTTTGTTCATCCAGGAACACAAGGTGATCACCATAAGAGATCTGAGCTGAAAGTTCTTAAAACGTGAATTTTCCATTTGAAGTAAGGGGATGACTTTATATTTGCACATATGCTGGAAACGGAGTGATTTTGGAAGGGACAATATTTTCCAAAATGTTCCAGGGCCTACCATTGCTAGTTCAGTGATATTTCTCTCAATTTATTTGACAATCTTCCCCTTATCTCAGAGTTGAGCTCACAGTGGCTGAGGCTGGCAGCTGCTACTTCCCCTGAGAAATGTTGCAGGTATAGATCAACAGATCAACATTTGGAGCTCCCTGGAACAAATCTAGCATCCTGCTGGGTCATAATTCTGTTTCCTTTTCCTTGGCAAAGTAATTGGTTGCAAAGGCAGTCGGAATTGACATGGCATTTAAAAGCGAAAGGAAAAAAATCAATACTAAAGTAAGGTAAAGGTAAAGGGACCCCTGACCACTAGGTCCAGTCGTGGCCGACTCTGGGGTTGCGGCGCTCATCTTGCTTTACTGGCCGAGGAAGCTGGCGTACAGCTTCCGGGTCATGTGGCCAGCATGACTAAGCTGCTTCTCGCGAACCAGAGCAGAGCACGGAAATGCTGTTTACCTTCCCGTCGGAATAGTACCTATTTATCTACTTGCACTTTGACATGCTTTCGAACTGCTAGGTTGACAGGAGCTGGGACCGAGCAACGGGAGCTCACCCCGTCGCTGGGATTCGAACCGCCGACCTCCTGATCAGCAAGTCCTAGGCTCTGTGGTTTAACCCACAGCGCCACCCGCGTCCCTAGTAAAGGGACTGGGGGATACTACTAAAGTAAATTAGTAAATTAGTAAAGGGGATATTAAAGTAGCAACATGCAAATTCTATTAGGCAAAAAGCATTTCCTACACTTCAGGGATCTGCCTATTTATAATTATTTTTTAATTATTCTATTAATCATAGACCCCTTTTATGCCCAAACCTACGTATCTCCACAAGTTCATTGTTTAACCCAGGGGTCAGCAAACCTTTTCAGCAGGGGGCTGGTCCACTGTCCCTCAGACCTTGTAGGGGGGCCGGACTATATTTGGGGGGAGGGTATGAATGAATTCCTATGCCCCACAAATAACCCAGAGATGCATTTTAAATAAAAGTACACATTCTACTTATGTAAAAACACACTGATTCCCGAACTGCCCACGGGCTGGATTTAGAAGGTGATTGGGCTGGATCTGGCCCCCAGGCCTTAGTTTGCCTACCCACGGTTTCACCCATTTCAAAAGGTCATCAATTTCTTCTCTACAATTCAATTGGAACTCTTAGAACATCCTGAGGGCCAGTTCTCGTTGTTGGTTCTTTTGAAGAGCAGTCAGTTCTTCTCCATAATGTTGGTGGCGGTGGGTGAGGGCTGCTCAGAAGCCCATGAATGGTGAAAGAGTATACTTCTGTTTCTCTCCATAATGTTTCTGTAGACTTACCCAACTCTACTTATCATCTTGTACTTCCTCTCCATTATTGCTTGCAATTGCCATGCCTGCCTAAATATTCTGGAGAGATGAGGGGAGGAGAACTTGATGCAGTTGCCAATTTCCGTGGCAACATATCTAATGCCATGTTTAATTCTCCCCTTACAGATGGGTAGCCGTGTTGGTCTGCCATAGTCGAAATAAAAAAATTCCTTCCTGTAGCACCTTAAAGACCAACTAAGTTAGTTCTTGGTGTAAGCTTTCGTGTGCATGCACACTTCTTCAGATACACTGAAACAGAAGTTGCCAGATCCTTCTATATATTGAGAAGGTGGGGAGGGGTATTACTTCCAGGTTCTTGCATTTAGTAAGAAAGAAGATATCAGTCTGTACCTGTGCAAGTTTCTTGGTGAGGTTGATGGACTTCCATTTCATGCGGCTCAATGTGGTGCCTTCCATGGTTCCAGTTACAGATGGGTAGCCGTGTTGGTCTGCCATAGTCGAAATAAAAAAATTCCTTCCTGTAGCACCTTAAAGACCAACTAAGTTAGTTCTTGGTATAAGCTTTCTTGGTATAATTCTCCCCTTGTACTTGGGGACATTTGTTAGCATTACCCTAAATTGCATGCAATCAGATTGTAATCATTGCCATCTTGTTCTTCCATTAACTCCTCTTTCATTCTCTCAGTTGCCTATTCTCTGGAGTCTTTGGCAATTCCCTCTTCTCTATTTCCCTTCATTCTTCAACCTTGGTTGACCTCTACCATCTGCCTTATCTCCCCCTAGTCCCATCCACACGAGACTGTATAAAACAAGAATAAAGACTGTTCCAATTTAATTTTGCCATCCCCTGTTAGTAACAGCAGTAATCTACAGGCATTAAGGGGATACTGTCAAACAGGATGTATGCAGGATACTTCTTCATTGCTGATTACAATTAAGGGAATACATTCAAGCAGGATGCACAGACCCTTGTACTACTTGCTCTGGCATGATGCTTTGAGAATCAGAGTATAAGCCAGAGACATAGACATAGACATGTATTATTTTTTCCAACTGAAGGACAGAGACAGATAGGAGTTTGCAACAACCAAACCACAGTATATTGTGTTGAAATAATCTCCACTAGTTCTATTGTCTACCAATAGATGTTTGAAACTCTGGAACAATTCAGATGGTAAAACAGCTTGCAGAACAATTCACAATTTTCTCCTTAACTCACCTCTTATGGAGCTCTCTTTGCTCATACTGATTCACATCTAATGGGTAACCCGGAATTATGCACAGGTACAAAAAATATTTAAAAGAAAACCCCCCTAAGAGGTGGAACCCTGAAAGAGCTCTGTAAGAACTTAATGACACAGAACTTTGAGACACACAAGCCCTGGGCATATGCTACTCAATGCTGGGCATAAGTAAAAGGCAGTGCTTTTTTCTGGGGGAGACACAGGGGTACACATACCCCTAAACATTTTGTGAATCTAAGTTTGGCCTCACTGAGAGGCAGTATTGCAATATGAGTAGGAAAATGAGAGTATCCCTAAACATTTTTAAAAGGGGGGAGCACTGTTAAAAAGTAAGGGTAAAGGACCTCTGGATGGCAAAGTCCAGTCAAAGGTGACTATGGGGTTGCGGCGCTCATCTCACTTTCAGACCAAGGGAGCAGGCGTTTGTCCACAGACAGCTTTCCAGGTCATGTGGCCAGCATGACAAAACCACTTCTGGTGCAACAGAGCACTGTGATAGAAAGCAGAGCGCATGGAGACACGGTTTACCTTCCCGTCACAGTGGTACCTATTTATCTACTTGCACTGGCGTGCTTTCAAACTTCTAGGTTGGCAGAAGCTGGGACAGAGCAACGGAAGCTCACCCCATCATGGGAATTTGAACTGCTGACCTTCTGATCGTCAAGCCCAAGAGGCTCAGTGGTTTAGACCACAGCACCACCCACATCCCTAATGTTGGGCATACTCCAGTACAGACTGGGGTGGGAACACACTTTTAGCCCTATCTCTGAGATTGGATCCTCACATATTGTGGTTGTGCATGATTGGAACTCCTGCACAAGTAGCAAGGGGGGGGAGTGAAAAAAGTAGTTGGGTGGAAACTGGAACAGAAGACACACCATGATGCAACATCCTGTAGGGTCACATTTGCAAGAGAGAGAATTCTAATTCTCAGGGCAGGTGGTATGCACTGAATAATTTTATTTTGATTAAGCTGCCTTGAGCACCATTTGGGAGAAAACTAATCAAATAAACAAACAGACAGACAAACAAGGACATTTTAATAATTTCTTAATGCCTAGAACTAGGATACCATTTAAAGGAGGAACATATTTTCTAGTATGTGCAACTGAGGAGGGGAACAAATTCAAATGGAAATCTAGACACCTCAAAAGTGAATATTTCATTATTTTCATTATTTTACTATTACTCCAGTCTGTGTGAAGTAGGACATGCTTGGTGGGTTGATTCATAGTAATTGGAGTTGACAAACTCAAAGAAATAAGAGTCAATTTCAGTATTAAAAATGTTTCAAAACATGGTCAATCATTCAATCATTCACATTTTTACTCATAAGTAAGTCACTTACCTGGCTTAGCCCCAGGTAAGTGAAAACAGAGAATTGCCAGCCAAGTCCCATTCTTCTTGTCTCTAATAAAATACTGAATATAACATTTGCATGCTGTGAAATATTCAGCTGTGGCTCTGCAGAAATCAAGGAATTTTAATGACTGAGTAGATGCATTCCAGATTACCACGAACTCAGTCTGAATATATGACACTGCTTTTCCTTCCTGCAGTATCTTCTGCTCTGCTTGTCAAATAGCACATCGGACTATGGCAACATGACGAACCTTCCAGCACTGTACTCTGAATGAATTCAACACCTGCATTTGATAAATGAGCTAAAATGACAGCAAAGCATTCTCACTTCATAATTATCTCTTAATTTGGATAGCTTATATATCCAAACAAAATGCTCAACCTTTCAATTCAATAGGACTTGATTCTGAGTAGATGTGGTTAGGATTGTTTACAAAGTAACTTCTAGACAATTGGTTTCCAACTAGTGGGCTATTACAGCTAGAAGGTTTATAGAGTGGTGTTTTAGTAATTATTATTATTATTAGTATTAGTAGTAGTAGTAATAGTACCCTGCCTGTCTTATTAGGCTGCCCCAGCCACTCTGGATGGCTTCCAACAAATTAAAACACAGTAAGACTAAACAGGGTGCCCACCATGTGAAAAACCCTCCCACCAGATGTCAAGGAAATAAACAACTATCTGACTTTTAGAAGACATCTGAAGACAGCCGAGTTTAGGGAAGTTTTTAATGTTTAAAATTTTATCATGTTTTTAATATTTTGTTGGGAGCCTCCCACAGTGGCTGGGGAAAGCCAGCCAGATGGGCAGGGTATAAATAAATTGTTATTGTTATTATAACTTTCCTATACAGACCTGCCTTCAGATGTCTTCTAAAGGTTGTATCTCCTTGACATCTGATGAGAGGGCATTCCACAGGTTGGATGCCAGTACTGAGAAGGCCCTCTACCTGGTTCCCTGTAACCTCACTTTTCACATTGTGGGAACCTCCAGAAGGCCCTTGGAGCTAAATCTCCATGTCCGGGCTGAATGACGGGGGTGGAGACGCTCCATCAGGTATACAGGCCCAAGACCATTTTTGGCTTTAAAGGACAGCACCAACACTTTGAATTGTGCTTGGAAACGTACTAGGAGCCAATGTAGGTCTTTCAGGACTGGTGTTATATGGTCCCAGTGCCGCTCCCAGTCAGCAGTCTAGCTCCTACATTCTGGATTAGTTGTAGTTTTCAAAGATAGCCCCATGTAGAGTGTGTTGCAGTAGTCTAAACGCGGGAGATAAACAGGGCATATACCACTCTGGAGAGACAGTGTGCAGACAGGTAGGGTGCAGACAGTGTGCAGACAGCCAGTGTACCAAATGGAGCTGGTAGACAGCCACCTTGGACACAGAATTAATCTGTGCCTCCATAGACAGCTGTGAGTCCAAATGACTCCCAGGCTGCACACCTAGTCCTTCAGGGGCACAGTTACTCCATTCAGGACCAGGGACTCCCCCACATGCTGACCCTACATCTCCCAGAAACAGTAGGCTTGACAAAGGGGGGGGGGGATATTCTGAAAAGTAAAGTCCAATCAAAACCATCCAACATATGTCATAATGCTTAGAAGGGATAATACATTATGCACCGTATTTCCAGCACTCCTTTTGCCACAATAATTATGTGTTTATGGAAATGGTAAGGCTAAGTGCATGATTTCTTCATTAGCCGACTGTTCTCCACTTCATTAGCAAATTGTCCCAATGAACTATGATCAAAACTGCATGACTAAATTGATTCCAGAACGGGGAAAGAAAATTGTTGCACCATTGCATCTGCTTATGAACGCTTTTGTCTTCCCATTATGCCAACAAAAGTTGAGCTAAATAAAAATGAAGGCAATAAACACAACAATATTGGTGGAATTGCCACATTAGTTACATTATGAGATTTCCCTCATTTTACAAGCTTTCAATATTTGTGAAATATAAAAATACAAACCACATGGTGATTTAGTAAGAAACGAAGTTAATTTACAAAGGAGCAGATTTCAGATTCAGAGCATGACATCTTGAAGACATTTTGCACTAGTTGTCTCTACTTAAGCTTTGCTAAATCCCAGACAAATGTAAATCAAAGATGATCCTTGATTGCTAGAACTGCAGCTCATTTGTGTGTTGTGCCCTCATTACCAAGAGAGGCTGAAATCAAATCAGTTACAATTAACATCGACAAAAATAACTGCAAGCCATATTATTTGACACCCGCATTACTGAAAATTCTTTCAGCCTTTACAGAAACCACATTACTCATCTATGTGTCCCATACTGATCTTATAATCCTCACACCAGAGCAAGGGCAACACCAGGGAGCACATGTTGGAAGCAAGCACAAGCTCATATAATACTAAGCTGTGTCTTATGTACCTCAATGTGTGTTAGAATGGTTGTCCTCTTCTACTAAGTGGAAGTTGGAATGCAGTCATGACTAGGAATGAGGGAGACAGTCAATTCAGTTGAATTCATTTAAAGGTAAATATACCTATCCATTCTTAAGGAAATCAGCCCTGAGTGCTCACTGGAAGGACAAATGGTGAAGCTGAGGCTCCAATACTTTGGCCACCTCATGAGAAGAGAAGACTCCCTGGAAAAGACCCTGATGTTGGGAAAGATGGAGGGCACAAGGAGAAGAGGACGACAGAGGACGAGATGATTGGACAGTGTTCTCGAAGCTACCAGCATGAGTTTGACCAAACTGCGGGAGGCAGTGGAAGACAAGAGTGCCTGGCGTGCTCTGGTCCATGGGGTCAAGAAGAGTCAGACACGACTAAACGATTAAACAACAACATACCTGATTCACATTTTCTCAAACAATATGTAAAATGAAATGTGTCCTTCAAATTTTTGCACTTCTCCATATTTGCAGTGTTGTTCTCCAGCTAAGCAGTATGTACAAAAATCCCTATGCTGAGATAAAGTGTACATAAAAATGCTTATATTAGTGAATGAAATGTACAGAAATGCATTATATTAAAGAAAATAGAAATATGAGGGAAAATATGCTTTTCAAAGATGTGTATGTTACACATAATTTCATACAAAACTGTGTGTATTATGAAAAATCCAGATTGAAAATGCCTGTGGTTTTCATGAGGAATTAAAAAAAAAAAGGCAAACATGGAAATGTGGAAAATTGAAGAGGTAAAAATGAAAATCTGAGAGAACCAAAACTGATAGATCAACCTATCCCTAATCACAACTTCCCATGAATGGCTGATGAGTGGTGAATGGTAGAACACCACCAGCAACTCCCAGTGAATCAGGGGTATGCTGTGGACATAGTGTATCTTGAATTCAGTAAGGCTTTTTACAAAGTCCCTCATGATATCATTGGGCAGAACCTGGTAAAATGTGGGCAGGACAAGGGTACTTTTAGGTGGATTTGTAGCTGGTTGGCTGACTTAATCCAAGGATTGCTCACTAATGGTTCTTCTTCACCCTGGGGGAAAAGTGACAAATGGCATACCACAAGGCTCTGTCTTGAGCCCATTGTTGTTCAAAGTCTTTATAAACAACTTGGATGAAGGAATTGAAGGGATGCTCATCAAATTTGCAGATAACATCAAGTTGGGAAGGGTAGCTAATGACACAAAATGCAGACTCATGATTCAAGATGACTTTAGTAGATTGGAGAACTGGGCCCAAAATAACAAAATGAATTTCAATAGAGACAAATGTCTCTTAGACAAATGCACTTAGGCAGGAAGGACCAACTGCACAAATATAAGGACAAACAGATGGCTCACAGCACATGTGAAAAGGATCTAGAGGTCTCTTAGACCACAAGCTTTACACGAGTCAACAATGTGATGCAGCAGCAAAAAAAGGTGAATGGTATTTGAGGCTACATCAAAAGTATAGTTTCTGATCAAGGGAAATTATAGCAATGATCTGCCTTGGTCAGATGAGTACTGTGTTCAGTTCTTGGCACCACAATTTAAGGATATTGACAAGGTAGAATGCGTGCAGAGGAGGGTGGCAAAGGTGTGGAAACAATCCTTATGAGGAATTGGGTAGTTGGGTATGGATAAGAAGAGACTGAGATGTGATAGCTATTTTCAAATATCTAAAGGGCTGTCACAGGAAAGATGAGGCAAATATTCTCTCTGGAGGCTAGGACCCAAACCAATGGATTCAAGTTATAAGAAAGGAGATTCTGACTAAACATCAGTAATAACTTTCAGACATTAAGAGCTGTTCGACAGTGGAATACATTCCCTCAGAAGCTGGTGGACTCCAGTGAACCTTCACTGGAGGTTTCAAAGCAAAAGTTGGACGGCCAATAGTCATGGATGCTTTAGTTGAGTGTCTTGCATTGTAGGGGATTGGACTAGATGACTCTCAAGATCCCTTCCAACTCTACAATCCTATGATTCACCCATACATTGCAGTCCCAGGCGGACAACAAAAACTAGGCATTGGTGGTCTACTATATACAGTTGTGTCCTATGTTTTGCATGACAGGCCACAAATTGGGCAGCCTGGACTTTGAGAAGAATGTGGAACATTTTGGCTCAAGTAATAAAAAGATATGTACCAAGGGGAATCTTGCCATTACTTAAGAAAATGAGATAAACACACACACACACACACACACACACACACACACACACACACCAATAAAAAAGTGTACCATCAGCCTCCAGCCTGGACAATTCTAAAGTGCAACTAAGTAATAAAAGAGGGGAAATGTCAATACCTCTTGCAGTCCAAGATACTATCTTTTTGGTATTTCCCTTTTCCATCACCCCCAAAGGCCTCCTACTTTTACTGAAATTCATCTTGATTTGAGCAGAGCATCTGGCCAGACACGATTTATCCTCCCCACCCTTGAACTGATTGATGGAGCTTTGCACAAAACGTTTCTATCCTTATTTTGGCATTTATGTGGAAATGAAACTCCTATTGGCAATGTAATAAAAGCTCACCATGTCTTTAGAGGACTATAGCAAGAACTGTCACAGTTTTATTTTGGAAGGAGGGGGGAGGTCTATATTTCTGTTATCCCTTTGAGGAACCTTTGATTTAGAGAGAGAGTGATGAACTCTTCCAGATTTCTAGCTTCACAGAAAAGCTGAAATGGCATCTAGGTAGGCTCCTAATGGCAAATCCTCATATAGATTTCTTCGAAATAGCTTTGCCACTTAATCAAAAACTGAAGATGCTTTTCAGGCCTGATGACTGTTCTCACACATCCCCATTCCCCCCGCAGCCCATCCCACACTCTGCCTCAGCGAATTCTGTGAAAAGGTAGGACACCAATAATAAATGAGATAGTAGCTCTCCCCCCCTAAAGATACCTTTATATATCAGAAAACCAGCCCACGTTGTAATTATACAGAATTGTTCGAGGCCGGATTTTGTAATCCCTGAAATTATTATTTGCTTCAGAGCCCTTTGGTTGATACATGAATGCAGCCCTAGAAAGACAAAGGATGATTGCAGGCTGTGTGTCACTTTAAAAAGCAAATCCATTTGGAAGGGTCTTTGGTTCTTATCATCTGCAAAATTGCATTCCCCCCCCCCCTTCTTTAAAAACCTGTCTTATATGCCAGCTAAGACAGAGTTCCTCTTCACCATGTGTGTACATGCCCATCTCCATGCAAGCACACCCTCAGTCATTATTAGGGACAGGAAAGAAAGTTGATTTCAGTTCACCTTTTAATGTGAAACAATCTGATTTGCTCTTTTGCAGGATGAAACGGTGAAATCAGCTATGATTAAATGGGCACAAGATGTTGGACATAACATAATGATGGCTGACTGGGAACAGTTATGGACCACAGGTATGAGGTTTACGGCATGTAATGCCTTAAGAGAGAATATTATGAAAATGATATACAGGTGGTACATGACACCAGTCAAGCTCGCAAAAATCTATCATTTGCCCGATAATAAATGTTGGAAATGTAAAGAAACTGAAGGTACATTCTTTCACCTTTGGTGGACGTGCCCAAGGATTAAGGCTTTCTGGGAGATGATTTATATGAGATGAAAAGGGTATTTAAATATACCTTTCTGAAGAAACCAGAGGTCTTTCTCCTGGGCATGGTCGGCCAAATGGTGCAAAAGAAGGACAGAACTTTCTTTATGTATGCTACAACAGCAGCAAGAATACTTATTGCAAAGTATTGGAAGACACAAGATCTACCCACTCTGGAAGAATGGCAGGTGAAGGTGATGGACTACATGGAATTGGCGGAAATGACTGGCAGAATCCAAGACCAGGGAGAAAAGTCGGTGGAAGAAGATTGGAAGAAATTCAAAGACTATCTACAGAAATATTGCAAAATTAATGAATGTTAGAATGATGTTAGAATGAAGTTAAGTGGTTTAAGCAGTAATGCTATAAAGGTGCATGTAAAAATGGACTGTTAACAGGTGAAAATCTAAAGTTATAGTATATTAAGTTAAAGGATTAAGAGAAAATAAAGAGGGAAAGAAATTGCTGAATTAACTAATTGAATTGGAATACAAAAAAGGGAGGTATGAGGAGGTCAGGGAAGCAAGGAAATGAATGTAAGGTATGGAAAGATTGATGTATTTTTTAAAGTGTTTTTTATTCTTTTTTTCTGTATTTTGTATTTTTCTTATATCTTTACTTTTGTCTTTTGTTCTTGTTTTTTTTTCCCCTCTTTTTCTCTATTTATGTAATTCTTCCCTTTGAAATCTTAATAAATATCATTTTAAAAAAAACACAATCTGATTTGCTCTTTTGAAACAATACACAAACTGAAATACAGTACCCTTGGGAATTCACCCCTCCCTGAATTTTGTGGTGCATTTTGCCAACTACATAGTGGGTACAGAAATGTGTACATTCATGGAAAGTACGTATAACAATGCCTATATTTGTGAAAATCTTATTCAAACTATTTTTAATTAGGGAAAGCTGCTTGCAGAAATATGTATACTAGGCGCAATTGCACACACACTGTGCATATTATTAGACATGCACACTAAAATGCTGGTGAAGTCTCATACATTTTTTTTAAAAAGAAAATCACAAACTGATGTAGAAATGCAGAGATATGGACTTAAGATTTAAAATGAGTAACTGTGAGAAACCAAAATTGACAGATTCATCCATCCTGACTCATCAATCATGCACATGACATCTCATATGAAACAGGCACTCCATATGAATGTCTAACTGTGCGAACACCTGATTCAAGCACTTAGATGAAGGAGACAGGAGTAATTAGAATTGACAATCAAATATTAAGATGGAGCACTCACTTCCTGTATCTGATAATCTGTTTGATGGCAGAAGGATAAGGTACACATTCATTCTTCCACCACCACTGAAAAAAGTAATTTTACTTTTGCTAAAGTACAAACTTGAATTTAGCATCAAAAGTGGTCATTTGTTACTACCATCTTCGGCCAACTTTTGTGGAAGACTAGTCAAGGTCGGTTTGCCTATAAACGCAACCTGAATCACACTCCTCTCCCATCTCAGGGGCAACTGACATATACTCAGTTTGGAAAGCACAAAAAAGCATTTGCCTATGTCTGCCCCACTTTTTACAGGTGCAGTGTTTGAACGTATCTTGTGCACTGATGCATAGTTGATTCTGGAGGCCATTGCTCTATATTCAAGGTGGTGTCCACATCATGCTGCAGGCAGGCACTGTGTGGATTTAGAGAGCCCTTTAAATTGTATGCTTGCCATATGGAGCACCAGCACATTTATGTGTTTCTCAGCATCCTCCACTTTAAGGCCATAATATTTAAATCAGCTCTCAAGCTTGTAATGTTATCAATCAGTCCAGATGCAATGAGGGAAATTAAAGGTTGGAGATGTTCCAGTCTCAGGAAACCGTGCTCTACAAGAGGACCGAGGGTAGGGGAATCAGAAGGAAATCAGGACAAAGAGATGAAGATGACCTGTGTCAGGCTCACAGGGCCTGAGAACTATCACAGTGAACATGCACAGACATGCACATCAATAACCCACCACAACTGCTTGATTCTTGATTCCTCCGAGGAATCACAAAATCAGGGAGAAGTCTTACTTGATGCCCATCCTATTCTCCCTCTCCTCCCCTAGCTGAAATTAGACGGGAGAGAAGCTTTCCAATTAACCATTCTCTCCCCAGCTGGGACACACACACCTTGAATCACCAGCCCACTGCAGTAAGGCTCGGAATAAAACCTTTCCATTTCTGCAAAAAATGTGGTCCCCCCCCCCCTTCAATCAAATTACTATCCTGGAGAATTGAAGGAAGCCTTTGCACCATAGCCCACAGGGAGCTTTCTTGAAGCCTGCATGTGGCATGGAAGTGATTTGAGACACACACACCCTTCAAAGCACCCCTCCACTACTTGGTGAGTTCAGTTAGACCACTTGTCAGGTTTATGGGCGGTCGAAGTCCCTGCTGAGGACGTCGGGACCATGGGCAAGATGGTGGGGTGGGAGCAGGAACGGGAGTCAGGAAGCCAGGAGTCAGGAAGCCAAGGGTCCGAGGATCAGGAATCAAGGAGTCAAGAAGCCAAGGGTCCAAGGATCCAGAAGCAAGGAGTCAAGAAGCCAAATGCAGCAAGGCAGGAAGCGTGTTGCTGTGGCAAAGAGCCAAATGGAAATGCTGACCTTATGTCCCTTCCCGGCTCTTGCCACCAGGTGCTGTGAGTTACCAATCAGCCTCACTTGTGCAGCCGTGCCTTGCCTCTTCAGAACAAACTTAGGAAAGCCCCAGTCCTGCGAAGCCCTACCGGTCACAGGGCCTGGCTCCTGCACACACTCCTGACACCACTGTTCCTCAAGCTGGTGACCTCCAGATGTTGTGGGAAATGCTTGGGAAAAACCTTTCTGTTGGCTTCAAGAGAAGGTTTTTAAAAGCCTAATTGTTATCCTGGAGATTACAGCTGGGAGGGAACGTTAACTTTTGCCTCCTCCACCCCATTCTCCATGAAGATCACTCCCACCCCCCATTAGAGTTGTAATACACAGGACACGCTTCTTTTTTTCAAGCCTAAATGCATGAAGGCATTTCATGCTCCAAGACATACATGCTCCAAGGCCTCAAAAGGTTGGCTATGCCTGACCTAATAGGTCACTATACTTTTGTAGCACGTGCCCATGTGGGATGCTATGACCTGGCAGTCTCCCAAGACCTAGATAGAAATCTCATATCATCCAATGATTCTGAGATTGAAAGTCAATGAGGGGTGACTTGGATTAGCTGAGACCTATAAAGGTCACATTTGGAAGACAGAAGCAAAAAGCCAAAGGATGTGTTAGCTCTTTTATTAAAGACAAATGCCTACAGCTGCTTAGTAAGGGGAAAATGTGATAAGGCAACACCCCAAAGTCTTCAGCAACTCTCCAAAGGCTCCACTATAAGGAAGGTTTCCTATCCAATTCTGATCAGTGGGAGGAGATGGATATACATAGTGGTTTCAGAAATAATTGCAGAGGTGTCTATGGATGGGATATATTGATTGAAAACATCTAGTAAACCAGATTGGTAGTTGGGTGTCAACTGAGGGTATTTTGAAGGCCAAATCCTGCTGTGGAGTTCAGGTTTGGAGTCATTGTTCTGTAGCATAACTCTTGATTTTGTGGGAAATGTATTGTTATGATTTGTTTTAATATTAAATAAATGTATTTTTATATTAAAAAAAAATCAGAGGTATCTAGGCAAGGGGAATCAAGAAGACAGGGAAGTGAAAAAGTTAAGGAAGATTAATTCCAATTGACAGCCTTCTACAACTTGGTGCCCTTCACAGTTTGGGTCTACAGCTCTGGTTATCCCTAAGCATTGGCTATGTTGACTGGGGCTGATGGGAATTGTGGTCTAAAACATTTGGAATGCACCAGGTTGGTGAAGTCTGGCATATAAGGGCTTAAGAAAGTACAGAGTTAAGTCACTGGGTCACCCAGCTCAAAACCATCTAGGTTTCAGACAACTTTGTTTCTCAGCCCTACTAGGATGCTGGGAGGAGTTTGGATTTGATATCCCACTTTATCACTACCCTAAGGAGTCTCAAAGCGGCTAACAATCTCCTTTCCCTTCCTCCCCCACAACAAACACTCTGTGAGGTGAGTGGGGCTGAGAGACTTCAGAGAGAAGTGTGACTAGCCCAAGGTCACCCATCAGCTGCATGTGCAGGAGCGGGGACGCGAACCCGGTTCACCAGATTACAAGTCCACCGCTCTTAATCACTACACCACACACAGGGACTTAGCACAGAAGATGAATGCTATCATAATGTTTCACTGCATTTCCCCTAGTTTCTTATTATAGTATTTTCTTACTTTTTATGCACGTTGTGCAGAACAACAAATATCTACAGCGCCCGCTTCCCCCCCAGACATTTTGCAATCTTTCATCTGAATGCTCTTCTGTGACACTGCTCATGAAACACAAAAAGTAACCTTCAAATAAGTACTGATCTAGACAGCAGACACAATTGATTTTAGTTGTAAAATTAGAGAGAGAGAGAGAGAGAGAGAGAGAGAGAGAGAGAGAAGTGCTGTTTTCCTGCTAACCCATTATGTGGCACTATGAAAACAATTTCAGATTATTCCTTCTTGGAATACCCAAGTTGTTCAAGCTGAATGCATATTGAATAAAGTTATCTTTAGAAAAATCAGGTCTCAGTACAAAGTGACAAAGGTTTAGCTGATAAATAACGTAAATGAATTTCTTTAAGGACACAGGAAAGATTTACAAGAGGAAAGTGTTGAGGCTGGCATCCTTAGTGTCTTCTCCATCAGAGAAAAGTATTTAATTAATTTGGATTAAATCAGGCAAACCAGATGATTAATGGTATAAACTAATGCTGATTAAAGCCAAGTTAATGCAGGCCATTAGAGATACAGAACAAAGTTGTGCACTGAATAGATGCCAAACAAATAATGGAACGAGTCCCCGCTTTCAGGGCACCAAGATGGCTCATATATCTTATTTCTGTTTCCTTATTAATCTTATTCATTTGGAATAGAACATTAATGGTGCCAAGTCTATGTGCACATGTCACATTTTAAATTAATGCAAATACCAATGAACAGCTTCTACTGGAACAACAGTGAATATATATGAGTGTATATGTAAGCCTCCCCTTCATGGATCACTGCCTTGCCATGGCGAAGGGGCTTGAATAACTCAGAGAAGCTATGAGCTATGCCGTGCAGGGCCACCCAAGATGGACAGGTCATAGTGGAGAGTTTTGACCAAACGTGATCCACCTGGAGCAGGAACCGGCAAGCCACTCCAGTATCCCTGCCAAGAAAACTCCATGGACAAAGACAACAGGCAAATAAAAGTTATGACGCTGGAAGATGAGCCCCTCAGGTCGGAAGGCATCCAACATGCTACTGAGGAAGAGCGGAGGACAAGTACAAGTAGATCCAGAGCTGATGAAGCGGCTGGGCCAAAGCCGAAAGGACACTCAGTTGCAGATATGCCTGGAAGTGAAAGGAAAGTCCAATGCTGTAAAGAAAAATATTGCATAGGAACCTGGAATGTAAGAACCATGAACCTTGGTAAGTTGGATGTGGTCAAAAATGAGATGGCAAGAATAAATATTGACATCCTGGGCATCAGTGAACTAAAATGGACGGGAATGGGCGAATTCAGTTCGGATGACCATCATATCTACTACTGTGGGCAAGAATCCCGTAAAAGAAATGGAGTGGCCCTCATAGTCAACAAAAGAGTGGCGAAAGCTGTACTGGGATGCAATCTCAAAAATGATAGAATGATCTCGATACGAATCCAAGGCAGACCTTTTAACATCACAGTAATCCAAGTTTATGCACCAACCACTGGTGCTGAAGAAACTGAAATTGACCAATTCTATGAAGACTTACAACACCTTATAGAAATGACACCAAAGAAGGATGTTCTTCTCATTATAGGGGATTGGAATGCTAAAGTAGGGAGTCAAGAGATAAAAGGAACAACTGGCAAGTTTGGCCTGGAGTTCAAAATGAAGCAGGGCAAAGGCTAATAGAGTTCTGCCAAGAGAACAAGCTGGTCATCACAAACACTCTTTTCCAACAACACAAGAGACGACTCTACACATGGACATCACCAGATGGGCAGCATCGAAATCAGATTGATTATATTCTCTGCAGCCAAAGATGGAGAAGCTCTATACAGTCAGCAAAAACAAGACCTGGAGCTGACTGTGGCTCAGATCATCAGCCAGAAGAAATATCAACAACCTCAGATATGCAGATGACACAACCTTGATGGCAGAAAGTGAGGAGGAATTAAAGAACCTTTTAATGAGGGTGAAAGAGGAGAGCGCAAAATATGGTCTGAAGCTCAACATCAAAAAAACGAAGATCATGGCCACTGGTCCCATCACCTCCTATCCAATAGAAGGGGAAGAAATGGAGGTAGTGAGAGATTTTACTTTCTTGGGCTCCATGATCACTACAGATGGTAACAGCAGTCATGAAATTAAAGACGCCTGCTCCTTGGGAGAAAGGCTATGGCAAACTTAGACAGTATCTTAAAAAGCAGAGACATCACCTTGCCAACAAAGGTCTGTATAGTTAAAGCCATGGTTTTCCCAGTTGTGATGTATGGAAGTGAGAGCTGGACCATCAAGAAGGCTGATCGCCGAAGAATTGATGCTTTTGAATTATGGTGCTGGAGGAGACTCTTGAGAGTCCCATGGACTGCAAGAAGATCAAACGTATCCATTCTTTAGGAAATCAGCCCTGAGTGCTCACTGGAAGGACAGATCGTGAAGCTGAGGCTCCAATACTTTGGCGACCTCATGAGCAGAGAAGACTCCCTGGAAAAGACCCTGATGTTGGGAAAGATTGAGGGCACAAGGAGAAGGGGACGACAGAGGACGAGATGGTTGGACGGTGTTCTCGAAGCTACAAACATGAGTCTGACCAAACTGCAGGAGGCAGTGGAAGACAGGAGTGCCTGGCGTGCTCTGGTCCATGGGGTCACGAAGGGTCGGACACAACTAAACAACAACAACAAATATGTAAGCCTAATAGGTGGCGCTGTGGGTTAAACCACAGAGCCTAGGACTTGCCGATCTGAAGGTCGGCAGTTCAAATCCCCGCAACGGGGTGAGCTCCCATTGCTCGGTCCCTGCTCCTGCCCACCTAGCAGTTCGAAAGCACATCAAAGTGCAAGTAGATAAATAGGTACCGCTCCGGAGGGAAGGTAAACGGCATTTCTGTGCGCTGCTCTGGTTCACCAGAAGCGGCTTAGTCATGTTGGCCACATGACCCAGAAGCTGTATGCCAGCTCCCTCGGCCAATAAAGCGAGATGAGCGCTGCAACCCCAGAGTTGGTCACAACTGGACCTAATGGTCAGGGGTCCCTTTACCTTTTTTATATGCAAGCCTATCATTGTGCATCTCACATTGGAGAACTGGGGGAGGGGAGCAAAAGAGGAGGTAGATGGGCAGAAACACACAGAGGAAAACGGCAGTTTTAAACAACAGCAGAAGTCTGACTAAAGCAAGAAGGGAGAGATACTGAGAGGAAAACTGAACTTTTAAACAGCAGCAGAAGTTTGAATAAAGAAGGAGGAAAACAGAAAGGGGGAAACTGGTGATTTTAAACAATAACAGAGGTTTCAGTAGAGTGAGCAGAGAGGAAATTTCAGTTTAAAACAAAGTTTGAGAAGGGAGTTGGGATGCGTTATACCCATCTCTGCTATTTCTCGGTTAAAACTGGTTTGCTTCTTTAAAAAAACTAATAATTTCTGTGTGCTCTACCCGTGCTTTACTCAAAATTCTACCATTGTTTTGAGTACAGTGAGAAAGAAAGGACTACCCAACCTGGTGCTTTTGAAGGTAGCCGTCTCCAGGAGACTGACAAAGGCGATACAGCACTTGGAATAACAAGGATGAGATCCTGGATGGCTGATAGATGGCTTAAATGCAGCCCTCACTAATAGATCGGGAAGCTGGCGAAATGCTGTGACAGGAGGCTTGTTGATAGCTTTAGTAAGCCATTCTGTGTTTGCTAACAATGGGTAGCTTTCTCTGATTGCCAGCATCTCCTAACCATCACCTGGCAATCAGAGAAAGCTACCCATTGTTAGCAAACTCACAACAGCTTTCTCAGCATCCATCCCCAAAGCTCTATAACTGCCACCTTGCAAACAGCGTCATTGTTATGACAACGGAAGAAGATGGAAGTGGAAACATTTTGCTAAGAATGTAGCATTTCTGTTTTACTAGACCCTGTAATTCTTTTTAAAAAATGTGCCACATCCCATATAGATTACCTTGTACATAATGTCAGCTTTGGCACATCGATGTTGCATTATGTTACAATAGGATGTAATATGAAGTGTGTACATTCCATTTCAAGCCCGTTTGTGTGCCTGCAATCAAGAAATGCCTGATTCAATGGACCACATTATCTTAGATTTACACAGCAGACCTCGCCAACTGATGCTGAGCAAAATGTTGGACATCCGCAACTCCGAGAAGAAGCCAAATAAGGTTTCTTCCCGGCAGATCGGGACAAAGATCTTGTGGTTCGAGGACCCGATCCCCGCTTTGTGGAATGAAGACACACAGACACAGAGTATAAGGTTAATGGGCAAGAAAAGGCCACAACTTTATTGATTACAGCAAGTGAGAAGGTATTGGCTTAGGCATTGGACCACGACAGATTGACTCCACCCACTCGGAGAGGGGTGAGCCCAAAGGGGGTTTATTCACCAGAAGGTGGAGCCTGTTGATGCTAATACAACTATAAGCTCACCCCTGATGTCACCGAGGGTCGTGCCATGGCCCCCGGCCACACAGGCATCGGACAGGATCCACGACCGCCGGATTCCTTTAATGGAATACCCAAATTTGAAGGGATAGGTGATGGCCACACCTAGCCCTTCCACACACCATCAACACATTCCAATGCCTAACCTAACCGCCAATGCCAATAAAGTTGTGACGATTGCTACGAGGTAGGCGGGAAAACCAAAAGGCCTAATGCCAATTGGAAAAATACCTACCAGGCCCCCTGGGCAACCAACCTAAGGTTCATAGCAAGGTCAAAAGAAAAACTAAGCCCTAAGCTCTAAGGGAGTGGAGGGTGGGTGACTCCCGCCCACAACACCTCCCCTCTTGGATGAGGAGAGGCTTTACTGCTTTAGTAGCTTCCATTTTAGCCACAATTTTACCTGAAAGGGTTCCCAATGAACTATCCTTTCTGGAAAAAGTCAGGGCGTAGCAGAATATGCAGATGCTCACGACCTTATAACCATTGATAGCTTCACCCTTGTCTGTTTAATTGTTCCAGTTACTTGAAATGTTTTATACTGTGCTGCCAATAAACTGATATGAAGTGTGTGATGATACTTTACATCAGGGATTGGGAACTTGTGGACTTGCAAAAATTCCAATACTGCATCTCTCACAATCTTTGACTATTGGCCATGCCAGGTTGGGTATGATGTCTGACAGCATATGAGGTACCATAGACTTCCATTTTTTTGCTTTTTATATATAGATTTTATTTTAAAAGTTTTTACATACATTATTATTTGCATTAGTCCACAAACAATCTCAGTATTTTTATGGGGGGTTCTTCTAACCCTCGGACTTCCCTCCATCCCTCTCCCTGGTTTCCAGTAATTATATCTTCCCAGTCAATTTCGCTATTTTGAATAAGTGTTGGAAATGTAAAGAGTGTGAGGGAACATTCTTCCACCTCTGGTGGACTTGCCCTAAAGTGAAGGCGTTCTGGGAAATGATTTATAATGAATTGAAAAAGGTATTTAAATATACCTTCACTAAGAAACCAGAGGCTTTCCTTTTGGGTATTGTCGGCCAAGGGGTGGTAAAGAAGGACCAGACATTTTTTATGTATGCAACAACAGCAGCAAGGATACTTCTCGCAAAATACTGGAAAACTCAAGATTTACCCACACTGGAAGAATGGCAGATGCAACTGATAGACTACATGGAACTGGCCGAAATGACCGGCAGAATTCGTGACCTGGGAGAAGAGAGGATTGAGGAGGACTGGAAGAAATTTAAGAATTATTTACAAAAACATTGTAATTTGAGTGAATGCTAAATAAGACGCTAGACCAAAATAACTGAGCACCACTAAACTTAGAAGTTTTTTAAGAAAATAAGTAAGACTGTGAAAATTTAACTCCTTTCGAGAACTATAAGATTATGAAACATAGAAGGGATATAAGAATCTAAATAAGATGATAAATTGCTGACAAAATGTTATAACAATGAAAGTGGGAGCGGGAGATGTGAGGAAGTCCAAAGAAAATGTGAAACTATGTTAAGACAAATGTTATATTGTTTATTATGTTTATTTCTATTGTAAAACCCAATAAATTGTTTTAAAAAAAAAAACAATTTCGCTATTTTGGCATAGTCCATCAATATCCATTCTTCATTATCAATATCCATTCTTCAATATCCATTCTTCTTTCGATGGGGGTCTTTCTTCCTTCCATTCCTGGGCATACAACATTCTTGCCACTGTCATCACATACATAAGTAGGACCTTTTTCTCCTTCAGTATTTCTTCTATTATACCTAATAGAAAAGCCTCTGATTTTTTAACAAAAGTTATTTTAAACATTTTTTAAAACTCATTATAAATCATTTCCCAGAAGGCTTTTGCTAATTTACAGGACCACCATATATGATAAAATGTACCTTCATTATCCTTACATTCCCAACACATATTAGACATTTTCTTATACATTTTTGCAAGTCTTGTAGGGGTTAAGTACCTTTGGTGCATCGTTTTCATATAATTTTCTTTTAACAAACAGCAAGCAGTAAATCTTAAATCTACATTCCACAACTTTCCCCATGAATCAAGTTGTATATTATGACCCACATCTTTTGCCCAATGTGTCATTACAGATTTTACTCCTTCATCTTTTGTCTCCCATTTCAGCAACATTTTATATATTTTTGACAGAACCTTTTCGTTATTTTCCAACAAGTCTTTTTGTAATCATGAGAGTTATTTCCTAAATCCCACTCCTTTATCTGTTTTTAAAATGTCATTTAGCTGATGATATTGGAGCCAATCAGTTAACAAATGCCTTATATTCTCATAGCTCTTCAGTGTCAACTGATTTCCCTCCTCCACCAGCAACTCTCTATATGTTGCCCATTTTTTCCCATATTTATTTTTTAAACTGAGAGTGCTTCTAGTGGTGATATCCACCATGGGGTCTTATTTTCCAAAAAATTCTTATACTTTTTCTCATATAGAGTATGTTGATTTCCTAACAATATGATTAAAAAACCTTTATGAACCTTCGTTTTCCCATACCAAAGATATGCATGCCACCCAAATCTGTTATCATAACCTTCCAGATCTAAAATATCTGGATTCTTTAAGCTAATCCATTCTCTAAGCCAACAGATACAGGATACTTCATAGTATAATTTCAGGTCTGGTAAAGCAAATCCACCTCTTTCTTTTGCCTCTGTTAACAATTTATATTTAATCCCCTGCCAGACATACTTAGATATATCTTTTTGCCATTGTTTGAAGTGTCTTGTTCCAATAACTATCGGTATCGATTGAAATAAAAATAACATGACAGCATCTGAGGTACCATAGGCTTCCAATTTTTGCTTTATTCAAAACTCTCTGTCTCAAGAGATCCCTGAGATAGTCAGGGAAAGCACTATTAGTGGTTCCCTAAGGGTTGGACTAGATGATCCTCAAGGTCCCTTCCAACTCTGAAATTTTATGGTTCTATGGTAAGATCTCTAATGAGTTGCAGACATCTGGTCAAAACTGTTATTTCAGGATGCCTTTGTACCCTGTATGCTTCTCAGATGTTTTACTTTCGTTTCGTTTCTTGAGATTTTGAATTCTTGCCGTTAAAAATTTTGGAGATTTAATTTATATTTTAAATGGTGCATGTTGTTTAGTTTACTGTTGTAAACTGCTTTGAGACCTATATGGGAAAAGTGGTGTGTGTATATATGTAGGTAAAGGTAAAGGACCTCTGGATGGTTAAGTCCATCCAGCTTTCTGGGTCATGTGGCCTATTCAGTGAACCCATCCTCTGAATTTTGGATTCTTATGTTATCAAAATGGCACTAGCCATGTAGATTTACAGAACTACAAAAAACACTTTGGGAGCAGGAGTGCACGAATACACCAATGAGGACTGAGCATGCTGAGTAGGCACAGATTGTTTACTGACTATTGAGGAGGATGGCAAAACAGGGGGAGATCAAATATATTTCTATGGGAAGTGATAAGCCAAATCTTGAATACCTGAGTGACAAAACAGATCCTTCTTTTAAGGAGCTAACCAAACTGTAAGATACATGCAGCAACACAGTCCAAAACCAATCATAATTCAAATCAATAATGTAAAAATAAAAAGTCACATATCTGATACATGCAGAAATTTGGATGTTTCTTTTTGTTTCTTGCATGTTGATTCATTTATATAGCACCATATATATATATATATATATATATATATATATATATATATATATAATGTTTCATATAAAAATACGTGAACGGGAAGACACTCCAATGAAAATTTCTGTTACAATATATCTTCTATGGCTGCTTCTTTGTATATATTTTTTTAAAAAATTGTGTATGGATGTTTTAAGATGGTCTAAATCTGTAATGTGTAATAAAGGTTTGGAGAAAGAAAGGAAGAAAAATATGTGAGTCTGCCCCCAGTAGAGCTTAAAATCTTAATATTGATGTATGCAGTGCTACGGATACTTCCCATATTTCTGTACCTATTTCATTTATCAAACAGATCTCTTGTCTTCCAGGAGTATAAAGTTAGTTGCTGAAGGAGTTGTCTCCTATTTTCAAAACAACCTGGCTTTGTTGAACTTGATTTTACTTCTAACTTTGTATGATACGTAATATTTTTATTGCATGCTGAAACAAGCTCATCATTCTTGAGATAAACTGTTAAGGCAAATTCCCCTTTTCAATAATTTGAAGTGTTCAAATTACCTTAAAAAAGAATAATAGTGCATCATTTGATATAACAAACCAGAAATGGTAGTTGAGGGAAGTCAACAGGGAGGGGGGAAATTGGAAAATGTATGCTTAGTAATGTTATTGGTTATTTGTATGAGAAAAGAAACTTAATAAAAATTATTTTAAAAAGAAAAGAAAAGAAAAGAAAAATAACAATAATAGTGCAACTCTAGAACAAAGAAACCCACTCAATATAAAGATGCCGACAAATTCACAACAAATATCAAACACCCACTCAACTGCAATGCTAATGGCTCAAGACCTTGCAAGCCTGAGTCACAGTCAGAGCAAACCTATGTAATTTATTCTGGGGTAAATTATGCCAGTGTAGTTTATCCTTATTCCAAACTCCATTCAACAGCAGGGCTACTGCCAGCTGAGCCAACCTGAGCCTGGCAGACTGAAACCAATCCTGTAAAATAGGTTGACATATATTACCCTTTTTGCCAATGTAACTTTTACCAGGTTCCTAGGAGAGGTGACCAAAGGTAAAGGTAAACGTAAAGGGACCCCTGCCAATTAAGTCCAGTTGCAAACGACTCTGGGGTTGCGGTGCTCATCTCACTTTAAAGGCCGAGGGAGCTGACGTTTGTCCGCTTCCACAGACAGTTTTTCTGAGTCATGTGGCCAGCATGACTAAGCTGCTTCTGGCGAAACCAGAGCAGTGCATGGAAACACCGTTTACCTTCCTGCCAGAGTGGTACCTATTTATTTACTTGCACTGTGTGCTTTCGAACTGCTAGGTTGGCAGGAGCTGGGACAGAGCAACGGGAGCTCACCCCATCACTGGGATTCGCTTGACCAAACTGAATGACAAATCTCTCTCTCCCCATTCTACCTTCATTACTCCCCCTGAAAGCCCCTTTCCTAGGAATTATCCAGGACTTTTCCAGGAATTTCCCTGGATTTATGTCAGCATATCTCTGGATGAGCCAGGATGAGGAGCTTCAGGTAGTGCAGCAGTGGATATCCACCTATTCAAAACACAGTGAATCTTGAATTTAGATTGCTCACAATTTTCTTTTTCCTAACTTGAAACTGGGTCAAGGCAACACAGCTTGAATTGGCCTTTTTTGTTGAGACAACCATCATTTTGTGCAGGGTTTCTCAAACTTGAGTCTCCAGCTTTTTTTGGACTACAACTCCCATCATCCCTAGCTAGCAGAACGAGTGGTTAGGGATGATCGGAATTGTACTCCAAAAACAGCTAGAGACCAAAGTTTGGGAAACCCTGATCTAATGTGAACTGGATGGTGGTGAATAACAAGTAAGTCAAATATGTTAATGGTGGACAACACCAACTGGTGTTTCTGTTGTTCTAGATGGCATTGCACTTTCCAGGAGAGAAAAGGTACATGTAGAGTTTATGAGTGTTTCTAGATCTGTTGCTACTTTTGGAGGTCCATCTGGTGTCTTTGCTAGATCAGGAATGCTTTGATCAGCTTTGGCTTCCTTGCCAGATGAGACATAGGGGAACAGCATAGCTCAGTGGTAGAACATCTTCTTTGCATCTCTAAGTAGCTCTGGGAAATCTGTGTTTCTGAAGCCCTGGACAGCTGATGCTAGTCAGTGTGGACAATATTGAACTAGATGGACCAATGGTCTGACTTGATATAAGGTAGCTTCCTAGCAGGGCACCAAATATCTGCCCACTCTTATACATCCCTTGGTAGACTCCCAACTGAACTATTGTAATGCATTCTGTTGAATGCCCTCTTTGAAGATGGTCATGAAATTTCAACTGACTCAGAATGTGACAGCCCTATTCATCAACTAAAGAAATAAATACTGCCAGTCTCAGGACAATAGAGCAGAATTTGAGTATCTGCCAAAGGAGTAATTGGGCAGGCTTATTACTGGAACAGCTGACATGCTATCTGCTCTACAGAGCCAACACAAAGCAATCATTTCAGAAAGCATATTCTACAAGAGGTGCCATTTTCTATCTTTTGTCCAATCTCTATATGTTATTTTTAAGGATGTAAAGTCCAGTCTAAATAGGATGAGCATCATTGTGATGCTACAGTCGAAACCTGCACTGCTGATAGACTCCAAAGCTTCTATTCAGGAATAAAGTACCAAAAAACCCGTCAATTTTTCACTGTCAACAACCCACCCTGGATGTTAATAAACACATTTTTATATATTCATATTTCCTCCTGGCATTACTCTTGTTATCTTTCAAAAATAATCTGATACACTTTGGAGTTTCCTATAGTATATATGTATTCTAATTAAAACACAATTAAAAAGGTAATCTTCCATATCAAAAATATAGTGTTTGCCTGCCATCTATTGGCTCACTTCAACTGCTTACCTTGTTCCCTTTTCCTTTCATTGGAATAAATTCTAACAAAATATAATTTTACTTGCTGTGCTTCTTGCATTTTTAAAAATTAATGTTCATTAGTTGTTGTTGTTTTTTTAATTTACAAAAGAAACCCTCTTATTTTAAAAATGGTAAGCAGTGGATTTTTGTACATGCATTTTGAGTAAAATATGGCAGGCTTCTTATTCTTGCGATACCTTATCCAGGTTTCTTGTATGTGTTTTTCAGCTTTAAAAATATAATGGGTCAGACCTATTTTGTGATGACTTGGCACAAGTAGAGAGTCATCCCCAAGTATAAAGCACGGATACTAGACTTAACTGCACAGATCCCCTTTAGATGGCAGTCTGAATCATTGTTGCAAAACACACACACTATTGCTAAATTGCACATGAGCTTTCAGGATGGCTAATATACCAATTCAGCCAGTCTGCTTGCAAACCTTATAGTTGGTCAAAATGCTCATCTGTGGTTGCAAATGTACAGTTTTCACTTTGTGAATGAAAATTCACAGATATCTGCAGCATCCCCAGTCACGGTGATAGAATCATAGTGATTTGTGGTGCCTGCACATATGTAAGTTTCAGTCTGGTTTTGAATTGGATTAATGGCATCTGAAACACTCAGAGTCACAAGTAATGGCTCTTAAGAACAGAAGACGAATCCTCTTAGATTAGACCATAGGCATGGAGAACCTGTGGCTCCAACTATCATCTGCCCCAGCCAACATGGCCAATAGCTGTGGGTGATAGCAGCAGCAGTAGTAGTAGTAATTAATAAATTTATTATTTATACCCCACCCATCTGGCTGGGTTTTCCCAGACACTCTGGGTGGCTTCCAGCAAAATATTAAAATACAATGATTAATCAAGCTTCCCTAAACAGGGCTGCCTTCGGATGTCTTCTAAACATCAGATAGTTGTTTATTTATTTGACATCTGATGGGAGGGCATTCCACAGGGCAGGCACCATTAACGAGAAGGCCCTCTGCCTGGTTCCCTGTAACTTTGCTTCTCACAGTGAGGGAACCACCAGCAGGCCCTTAGCACTGGATCTCAGTGTTGTAGTTGTAGTTCAAGAACATCTGAAGGACTGCAATTCCCCATCCCTAATCCAGCATCCTTTTTTTCGTAATGGTCAACCATATGTGTCTTGGAAAACATGTAAGTAGAAAATGAAAGAAACAGTCATCTCCTCCTATCGTTCACTGGGAAGTAGGAATTTACACCACCATCCTAGGCATGACTTTGTCCATGGAGTTTTCTTGGCAGGGATACTGGAGTGGCTTGCCGGTTCCTCCTCCAGGTGGAGCAATGACAAACCTAGACAGCATCTTAAAAAGTAGAGACATCACCTTGCCAACAAAGGTCAGTATAGTTAAAGCTATGGTTTTCCCAGTAGTGATGTATGGAAGTGAGAGCTGGACCATAAAGAAGGCTGATCGCCGAAGAACTGATGCTTTTGAATTATGGTGCTGGAGGAGACTCTTGAGAGTCCCATGGACTGCAAGAAGATCAAACCTCTCCATTCTTAAGGAAATCAGCCCTGAGTGCTCACTGGAAGGGCAGATCGTGAAGCTGAGACTCCAATACTTTGGCCACCTCATGAGAAGAGAAGACTCCCTGGAAAAGACCCTGATGTTGGGAAAGATGGAGGGCACAAGGAGAAGGGGACAACAGAGGACAAGATGGTTGGATGGTGTTCTCGAAGCTACTAGCATGAGTTTGATCAAACTGTGGGAGGCAGTGGAAGACAGGAGTGCCTGGCGTGCTCTGGTCCATGGGGTCACGAAGAGTCAGACACGACTAAATGACTAAACAACAACAACAACCTAGGCATGTCTGCCCAGAAGTAAGTCCTATTGCATTCAATAAGGCTTACTCCCAGGTAAGTAGTGACAGGGCTACAACCTCAGAGAGATGCTGCCTTTGATCCTAGAGGTTTTCTAGACCCATAATGACTAGTAGTCACTGACAGTTATATCCTTCACAAATTTGCCTAAATTAGATGGCTTAAAAGCTGTATTTCTTACAAAACCTCAAAACCTTAAAATATATGTGCTTTATACGTTAAAAAAGAGAGAGGACAAAAAATAAACAACCCTTGCCACAGAAAGGTTTTTAGAATGTTGGATTATTTTGATTGTTGTTAGCCGCCCTGAGCCCAGCTTCGGCTGGGGAGGGCAGGGTATAAATAAAATTTATTATTATTATTATTATTATTATTATTATTATTATTAATCAGATATAAATGCTCAATGCAAATATGTCTATATATTAAACAATCCAAACACTGCCACATTTGGAAGGTGCCATTTGGGCATATGGTTGATATTTCTATTATAGTACTGGCTTTCTGCAATACCTTTGGCAAAACTCCCATTCATTTTAATGCAACCACAACCCAGTCATTAATTGGCATCCTGATAAAAAAAAAGGATGTCTCGTTAACTGGGACACTTGGAAAGTAAGAGAATCAGTGCAATGCATTCAATTACTTTTAACAAGGGCTAAATGGCTCACCTGGTCTGCTTAAATGCTAAACTAGTGTTGTCCTATTCAAAGTAATTAATTGGAAAGCATTAGAGTTTGCCTGGATAAATTTCCAGGTTTCCGGTTTGCTTCATCTCCTTGTTCTTTCTGTGAAAGGGCTGCCAATCTGTACAGCAAATGAAATTGCTTCGGTGTGGCCTTTTTTGAAAAGAATGGAAACATTGCAACGTGATCTGCGCTTCCCTATCATGTTCACATCCAAACAGTGCACCCTGTTGTAGAACACTGGGACATGAAAGTATGCAAGGACCAGAACATATGTTACAGTCCCCTCCGTGGTGGGAGATCTGTAACCCAAGCGTATTATTTGAAAGTACTCGCTGCATGATTCCAAACCCCCTTTCCCTGCCTAAAAAAATATCATGCTTTAAGTCTCTACACTCCCACTCCATGTTCCTGACAGGTTCCTGATGGGGTGGCATAGACATTCACAGCATGATAAGGGTGAGTCATGCAGCAAATACTTGCGACAATATAATGTGAGTGGCTCTCACTCACCATAGGGAGTATCTTCATTATGACTGCAACATATGTTTTAACTCTAAATGCACTCAAGAGTCTTACAGACTAAAATCACATGCCACCTACATCTCAAGAGGGCTATCAGTCCATATTCCCTTAAAGCTGTTGATGAATAGATGACCTTCTATAGGAAATGTCACCAGGTAAGCCCAAAATTGCTTACAACCAGTTTCGATTGCGGGTTGACAAGGGAATTTTAACCTGCAGCCCCATCGACCCCTACTAGGTAGCAAGCCCCATTGAACATGGTGAGTTTTCATTCCATATATAGGAATGCTCTGTTCATCCTCTAGCATTTACCAATATATCCTCACAAATGTCAGGTGTTGGCTTTTGAATCCAAACCTGAGTGACCTCATTTGGAAATACCCTGCTAGGACTATATATAAAGGAACAGCCAACCATCTGAAATTGCTGCAGATAAACCGACCTATGATTAAGCAGTTAGGACGCCCTGGCATTGGAAAAGGGTGACTTACTTGATTTCTGTTCCTAGGAAAGAAGAACACACACTGGGGCGGCAGATTCCCCCCCCCCCCGACAACCCCAACCTGGTGCCCTCTGGGTGTTTTGAATGACAATTTCCACCAGTCCCAACTAGCACAGTAGTGCTGGCTGTTGCTGACAGGAGTGGTAAACCAGAATATCTGAAGGGCACCAGGTTGGGGAAGATTGTTCCAAACCATTACTAGAATCTTAGAAAAACTACCCACCCCATCCATACTCAGAGACCCCTTCTGCTAGCTTAAAACACCCTCATCACTTTAAAAAAAAAAAAAGGCAATTGGCACAATGGCGAAATCATCTGCATTATAAGAAGGGTTTTGCCTTTCTTGGTAGCAGCATGGAATGCCACCACCTCCTCTGGGTGCTAGATGCTCTAGCAGTACCCAAACTCCCTTGTGCAGGGCTTTTTTCAGCCTGAACTCACCAGAACGGCATTCCAGCACCTTTCAGGTGGGCCCCAGAAGTGGGGGGGGGGGGGACAGACCTGACCAACTGCAGCAAATCTCCGTGCCTCTGGCTCACAAGGAGACCCTCCTGGGAGACCCTGTACAGGCTCTGGAGAGAGTCTCTGTGTGAGCCATAAGCATAGCAAAGATTGATAGATCCTCAGTTTGCTGCAAAATGTGGAGAACTGATTAAAAATGGGGGGGGGGGGTTGATAAATTGCAAAAACTGAAATTAACAGATGTTTCCATCCTTAGTCAAGATCAATACTCAATGCCCAATCCAGCAAATGATTATCCCTTTATCCCTGTTTTGTGGTGTGGAAATCCTTGGATCACGAAATTGGCATTAGATGATCATGGGTGGTATTCAACAAAGACTAACTCACTGAAATTAACAAACACCACCAAGTTAAATCTATTCATTTGAATGTGTCTACTCTGAGTAAGTACTCGGTTCGAATCCCCGCAACGGGGTGAGCTCCTGTTGCTTGGTCCCTGCTCCTGCCCACCTAGCATTTCGAAAGCACCTCAAAGTACAAGTAGATAAATAGGTACCGCTCTGGCGGGAAGGTAAACGGCGTTTCCGTGTGCTGCTCTGGTTTGCCAGAAGTGGCTTAGTCATGCTGGCCACATGACCCGGAAGCTGTACGCCGGCTCCCTCGGCCAATAAAGCGAGATGAGCGCCGCAACCCCAGAGTTGGTCACAACTGGACCTAATGGTCAGGGGTCCCTTTACCTTTACTCTGAGTAAATATTGGTTGACTACCATTCTTAGTGTGCATATGACTCAACATCAGTATCGTCTTTGTAGAGGTCTGAAACCAGTCTGGCATGAAGCCAGTCTGAGATCCCCATGGAACACCCTCCCTTCAGATGTCAAGGAGATAAAGACCTACACAACTTTTAGAAGACATCTGATGGCAGCCCTGTATCAGGAAGCTTTTAATGTTTGATTGTTCATTATGTTTTTAAATATGCTATAACCTGCCCACAGTGGCTGGGGAGGCCCAGCCCGATGAGCGGGGTATAAACAATAAAATAATTATAATATAAAGGTAAATGTGAAAATGGCAATAGAATGGTGCTAAGAAATAGGGTTGCTGTTGTTTTGCTGCTGCTGCTTTTGAGTTTCCATTCATGGAGTTATTCTTGTTTCTATGCATGGAGTTATTCTTGTAACTGCTAGAGCTGCCAAATTGCATAGGAATTTCTCCCCTTAACAAAATGATATTGCAGCCTGTTCCAATTCGCTAATACATAAATGAAGGCGGAAAGAAATTATGAGTAAATTCTCATCAACCTGATACAGAAATGGCTCTGTCATTAAGAACGTTCTTAATGAGACCATGAGAAGGCTTGTCTGCTTTCTGAGTTGTATCTCTTGCTTCATAATGTTGGTAAATTTGCAGCAGTGATGCCATAAGAATGCACCTTAGCATATTGCGGTGGGAATTATAGCTCTCAGTACTAGCCATGGAAGAAATGTTAGTTGCTTCAAGTGGAATCCCTGATCTGGACCTTGGGCAGAGTAGAAATGAATGCTCTCCACCACAAGAACAAAGTTTCAAAGCCTTATTGCAAACAATCTTAAAATTGTAACTATCTTAAAATAAAGGTAAAGGTAAAGGGACCCCTGACCATTAGGTCCAGTCGTGACCGACTCTGGGGTTGCGGCACTCATCTCGCTTTATTGGCCGAGGGAGCCGTGATGTGGCCAGAATGACTAAGCCGCTTCTGGCAAACCAGAGCAGCGCACGGAAATGCCGTTTACCTTCCTGCAGGAAGGTACCTATTTAGTAGATACCTATTTATCTACTTGCACTTTGAGGTGCTTTCAAACTGCTAGGTTGGCAGGAGCAGGGACCAAGCAACGGGAGCTCACCCCGTCACGGGGATTCGAACCGCCAACCTTCTGATCGGCAAGTCCTAGGCTCTGTGGTTTAATCCACAGCACCACCTGCATCCCTACCTTAAAATAGTTACAAAAATACAAAGTAACACATTGTTCTTAACACCAAGCAATGGGGTCCTGTCTTCCTTAACACAGTCCAGGAACATTTCTCTTTCTGCTCTTTCTGCAACTTGCCCATCATTTTGGAGCCTAGCTTCGACTGCTACTGGCCCCCACCACCTGACAAAGATGCTGTGTTCTCAGGTTCCATCCCCTCCTTTGAGAGACCTGCAGCTCAAATTCTCAGGAAGAGACACCAAGTAGCCTAAAGACTGAAACATCCAGTCAAACATCCAACTGGAAACTGAAACTAAACCAGAATTTGTCAGATTATCAGTGTTCTATTGAAGTCATCAGACAACTGTGGGGTATATGGATTGAATAAAATGGTTCTTTTAAAGGGAGGATTTCAGTAACTTCTGAATGTTTTTTGGGGGGATTAAAGGTAAGTAACTGAATGCCTGGCCTTGTAATTTCAACTAATGAAGGTGTTGCATGGTCATCTGAAAAAATAATACATAAACAGAAAATATTAATAGAACACAAAATAATGTTGTTGGGTGCCAAATAAACTTCATTTACTATTGGAAAATTGACTCTCTTATAGGGCTTTGGCTTTCTGATAGGAATAATGCCAGATTTCAGATCAATCTTCCTCTAAAACTAATCCACATCACTTGTGAATGAGGATCTTCAAATGCTGTAAATAATTATTAATTCTGGAGGTGTTTGTTAATTAATATGGAGATAATTAATATAGGTTGATGGAGCTTGTGATTGGTTGCCATTGTGTCACATGATATGAAAGAAGCATGTGAAAATCCTCCAGTTTTTTAAACTGGTTAGTGTCAGTTTCATTTTTGCAAAGATTTGTTATTCAATTAAACAGAGTAAATGAAGATGAAATTAATGAGGCTGAATTGAATTTTTAAAATGAGCCAAAGAAAAGCAAGTCAAATTGTCTAATTAAACAACTCAGAACTGGAGTCAACATTCAAAGGGAATACAAATTTTGATTCATATTATTTGTGAAGGCAAAATAAAAGTTGCTTTATGATTTATGAATAGACTTCTGGAATGATCTGCATAATTTCTTAGCACTTGGTAACTGTGATACTATGTGGTTACTCCTGAGTAAATCTACCTGGCCCGCTCTCAGAGGGAATCTCATACTTTCATCTGATTGGAAGACTCTGCATCTTGTTTTGTTCTGTTGTGTGCCATTCTGTCCCGATGTATGCATTTTGTGCAAATTTGTGTGCATGTTTTACATGAAATACACACTCTCTAGTGCTTTCCAGCACATTTGCCAACAAAAAATGTGTGTATCCTGACTACAGGTTAAAGATCTGGCTGGTGCACTGCAACAGCAGGCCAAAAGAATTTCTTTTCCATCCCTGTCCTGGAAAACACCCACCCCTGAAACAATAATTTAACCCTCAGTAGGCTTCAGACCATAGGGACGCAGGTGGCGCTGTGGGTTAAACTACAGAACCTAGGACTTGGCACCTGACCAACTACCTACTCATCATCCTAAAGGCTGAAGCCATGTCTGGGGAGGTGGCGGCACTCGCCTATGACCAGGCATTCAGGGAGCGGGCGGCAGAGGATGACACAGCTAGATGGGATATCAAAGATGATGACGTGTGGTCTCAGTTGGTTGCCCCATTCATCAAGAAAGGCAATGTGAAACAGTCTAAATACCAATCCAAGGCCCCCAAGAGATCTTGCTGGGAGTATAACAACGGTGCCTGCTTCAGAGAGAAATGCCGATTTGCTCATGAATGCGAGCGCTGTAGTGGATCCCACCCCACCACAAAATGTTTTCAGGGGAAGAAGCTTTTTTGAGGCTCCCGCGGATCAGGCGCAGGCACATCTCAGGACAAAAGAGAGGCTGGAGCCTCTACAGGCTCCCCTGGCACACAACAAAGCAAAAACAATGCCTGCAAATAGTGCTCTCCTTTCCCTAGCCCCCTCACCCATATCTCTATCAGCAATGCTGCCTTTTTTACACCAGTACCCCAATAAAGAGGCAGTAAAATACATTGAGGAGGGCTTTAGGGAAGGTTTCTGCATCCCAGTGGTAGGCACCCCTTCATGCACCAATCCTCCCAATCAAAAGTCTGTCCGAGATATGCCACACATTGCTGAGAAGAAGATCACCAAAGAACGTTTGCTGGGGCGAGTGGCGGGTCCTTCACAGAACCTCCATTTCCTAACCTCATAGTGTCTCCACTAGGTATCGTACCTAAGAAGGCCCCAGGCGAGTTCTGATTAATACATAACCTTTCTTACCGAAAGGGTGGGTCAGTAAATGATGCCATTCCCCAAGAACAATGCTCAGTCAAATATGCATCCCTTGAGCAGGCAATCAGGCTGGTTAGGGAGTGCGGCCCAGGTGAGCTCATGGCAAAATGTGACATCGAATCTGCCTTCCGTCTACTACCAGTCCACCACAGGGACTTTTGGTTGCTAGGTTTCAAATTCCAGGACCAATGGTACTTTGACAAAGCTATGCCCATGGGCTGTTCCATCGCATGCGCTGCATTTGAAACCTTCAGCACATTCGTGGAATGGGCCATGAAACTCAGGTCAGGGTCCCACCGCATTTCCCATTACTTAGATGACTATTTTCTGGTCCAGCCAGCGGGCTCAGACGCATGCGCTAGGGCGCTGGCATGCTTCATTCAGCTGGCGGCTGAACTGGCATCCCGTTAGCAGCGGACAAGACCAAAGGTCCAACCGCTGTCATCTTATATCTAGGTATTGAACTGGATTCTGTCAGCCAAACCTCTCGCCTGCCCCTGGCCAAAACTCACCACGTTGAGGGAATTGATAACTACCATGATGGCCCAGAAAAAGACCACGTTGCGTCAGGTCCAGACACTCTTAGGACACCTCAATTTTGCATGCAGGGTTATCTCACCCGGTTGTGCCTTTGGCGCACGCCTAGCCCGTCTCACAGCTGGTGGTGTTGCCCCCCATCACCACATCAGGGTCACCCGCACCATAAAGGAAGACCTCAAAATATGGCTGACCTTCCTGGAAAGTTACAATGGGGTGTCCTTTTGGCAAGATTGGCTGCTGCCTAAGGAACAGCTACAGGTGCACTCTGACGCCTCTGGTCGCTTTGGCTTTGGCGTCTACTTCAGGGGTCATTGGTGTGTGCAGCCTTGCCCGGCATCTTGGCACGCGGAGGGCACTACACGCAATTTAACTTTTCTTGAGTTCTTCCCCATCCTAGTGGCTCTCCGTGTTTGGGGGCACCTCCTCAAGGACACCAGGGTGTGCTTCTGGTCGGACAACCAGGCGGTGGTAAGAATCATTGCGAAGCAATCTGCAAAATCCAACAGGGTAATTCGCATGCTCCGTCTCTTCGTGCTGGAATGTCTGAAAGGTAACATCTCCTTTTCCGCAAGGTTCATCCCGGGCCTCAATAACGACATTGCAGATGCCCTGTCTCGTTTCAGATGGAGCGTTTTGGTGACCTAGCACCCGAGGCCGATCAACTCCCAGAAGCCTTTCCGGAGGACCTCTGGGAACTTGGACGAGAGAAGTGACAGCAGGAGTTCTGAGCACCCTTGCACCATCAACACTGCAGTCCTACACCAGAGCATGGTCCCAATTTGAGGGGTTCAGAGATAAGTTTGGTTTACGATGCAGACGTGCAGCCAAGGAGTCTGATGTTCTAAAATATTTGGTTCACCTAAAGTGTAGGGGCATGGCCCTTAAGACCATCAGCCTGCACAGGGCTGCTATCTTGTACTTCAGCAACTGTTTTTGGCTCCCAGACCCCTGTAACACTTTCCATGTAAGGAAGCTTATTGCAGGGTGGCGTCACACTCACCCGCCCATTCCAGATAAGAGGAGGCAGTAACCATTGAGACCCTCCAGCTGATATGGGATGCGCTCCCCAGTATTTGCTGGTCCAACTATGAGGTTAGGCTCTTCAGGGCGGCCTTCTCCCTGGCCTTCTTTGGTGCGCTGTGTATTGGAGAGTGCGTTGGGGGCACACTGTCACCTCATCACAGGGGCTTGTCTGTGGCTGATATCAACCTTGACAGGTGCATGATACACATCAAAATCCGAGCCTCGAAAACCGATCAACTAGGTAGGGGTTCCACGCTAAGTTTATTTATTTATTTATTTTTAAATGATATTTATTAAAGTTTCTGATAAAAAAAGGACACATCAGTAAAAAAAAATTAAAAATAAAAAGAAAAATACACAATACAAAAATACACAATACAAAATGCAAAAAAAAGAAAAAAAAGAAAAAACAGTTAAAAACAATACCACCTTTTCATCACCACTTTTGAATTTACTTATTTTCTGGACCTCCTCATACCTCCCTCTTTTGTATTCCAGTTCAATTTGTTTGTCCAGCAATTTCTTTCCCTCTTTTTTAATCCCAATCCTTAATCATAATATGATATAACATTAAATTTTTATCTATTAATAGCCAGTTTTGCGTTCTTTTAACCTTTTTATGCCTAATCCTTAATCTTAGTCTATATATAACTTTAACGCCTGTGCAGCTAGAAACCTCTTAATTTCAATCCATCATCACTCTAACATTCTTTAATTTTGCAATGTTTCTGTAGATAATCTTTAAATTTCTTCCAATCTTCTTCCACCGACTCTTCTCCCTGGTCACGGATTCTACCAGTCACTTCCGCCAGTTCCATATAGTCCATCAGTTTCATCTGCCATTCCTCCAGTGTGGGTAGCTCTTGTGTCTTCCAATACTTTGCGATGAGTATTCTTGCTGCTGTTGTAGCATACATAAAAAAGGTTCTGTCCTTCTTTGGCACCAGTTGGCCGACAATGCCCAAAAGAAAGGCCTCTGGTTTCTTCAGAAAGGTATATTTAAATACCTTTTTCAGTTCATTATATATCATTTCCCAGAAAGCCTTAATCTTTGGGCACGTCCACCAAAGGTGAAAAAATGTACCTTCAGTTTCTTTACATTTCCAACATTTATTATCGGGCAAATTGTAGATTTTTGCAAGCTTGACTGGGGTTATGTACCACCTGTATATCATTTTCATAATATTCTCTCTTAAGGCATTACATGCCGTAAACTTCATACCTGTGGTCCATAACTGCTCCCAGTCAGCGAACATAATGTTGTGTCCAACGTCTTGTGCCCATTTAATCATAACAGATTTCACTGTTTCATCCTGAGTGTTCCATTTCAACAGCAAGTTATACATCTTTGACAAATTCTTAGTTTTGGGTTCTAACAGTTCAGTTTCTAATTTTGATTTTCCGGTTCCACGCTAAGTTTAGCCTCCTTCCCACACACTGGACCATGCCCTGTCTCAGACACACACAAATTCCTGAAGGTATGCCCTCCAGGACCAGGCCCCCTCCTCATTCACGCATCAGGCCGCCCCATGACCCGTTGCCAATTTGTCTCAATATTGCGTAAGGCCATCCATGCTTGTGGAGGCGACCCGGCACAATTCTCCGGGCATTCCTTTCATATCGGTGCAGCAACCACAGCAGCTGCAAGCGGCCTCCCGGCAGAACACATAAAAACAATGGGGCGGTGGTGTTCAGCTGCCTTCAAAGGCTACATTAGATACAACCAGCAGGCACTGACAGATACCATATAATCCTTTCTTTCAGGCTCGACCCCCAAACATGTGTGGATCTTCGGCCACAGCATAGTGCATTGGGCGGCCGCCCATGCCGCCACCGGTCCATCCGGAGAACATCTGGGTCTGCAGCCAAAGGTCTCCATTTACTGGTTCGGACAACGTGGAATGCGATGGGATGCCCTGTTCCCTCGGTTGCATCACGAGCTTGCGTTTCGCCACCCGCCAAATGCGGTTGTGCTCCACCTCGGCGAAAATGACTTGGTCATTCATAAAAGCATAATTCTTATCAAAACAGTGATTGCAGACCTGGAAAGCGTACATGCCACTCACCCCAATATAAAGATTTTCCGGTCAGAACTTCTGCCACGCTTACATTGGCGTGGCAACATCAAACCCACTAGACTTAATTACACTGCTGAAAAAATCAATAGGGCAGTGCGCTCTGCAACCACACGTATGGGAGGTCGGGTCGTGAAACACCCCAACATTAAAGTTTACATGAAGGAGCTATTTAGGCCCGATGGCGTGAATCTATCGGACCTTGGTAACGAGCGTTGGCTGAGCGACATCAGGCATGGCCTGATTGGTTGGCGGATGGTGAAGGGTCTTTTCAGATGTAGGTAGTCTTGGCGGCGAGACGGCAATCTTTGCGGTCTCGGGTGGCGGTATCAGGCCTTGGGCGGAATCCTTTTGTCCATCTTCCTCTTTGCAGCGGTGATACCAGGGTTCCCCGTTAAAGGGGTTTCTGAAGGGAGGCTTTAACTGTACGCCGAGAGGTCGTCATTGCTCTCCCCTGCGGCGGCGGCGTAACGGGGGCGGCTATCTCTGCTTGAACATATGTTCTCCAGAGCCAGCCCATCCCCCACACAAACACTGGATAACCCTGATGCTCCCTAGGTCCCTGGCTGGGGACTGGGGAGGGAAAACGCCCAATACCTGAGCCAAGGTCTACCCACATTTGAAATTTAATAAAGTTGTGGCCAATTTAATCCCATAGCACATTGTCTTGAGTCGTTATTCCGCATGACGGGGGGGGGGCGCTCAGGATCTGGGGACTCCGCCTGTCCACGCAAAGAAGGCTGATCACCGAAGAAGTGATGCTTTTGAATTGGGCTGCTGGAGGAGACTCTTGAGAGTCCCGTGGTCTGCAAGAAGATCAAACGCATCCATTCTGAAGGAAATCAGCCCTGAGTGCTCACTGGAAGGACAGATCCTGAAGCTGAGACTCCAATACTTTGGCCACCTCATGAGAAGAGAAGACTCCCTGGAAAAGACCCTGATGTTGGGAAAGATGGAGGGCACAAGGAGAAGGGGACGACAGCGAACAAGATGGTTGCATAGTGTTCTTGAAGCTACCAGCATGAGTTTGACTAAACTGCGGGAGACAGTGGAGGACAGAAATGCCTGGCGTGCTCTGGTCCATGGGGTCATGAAGAGTCGGACATGACTAAACAACTAAACAACAACAACAAGGGGAAAATGCCAATGGCTTTTCAGAAGGAAGGAGCAACAGGTGAGAGCAGTATCCAAGCTTTTACTTCTGATATTGTGTTGTTATCTGAAGCTCTGTCCTGCTTTGCTGTTGCTGTTGCATTGTGACTCTATTATTTTAGTTGTTACAGTTGGCTGCTTTTAATCATTAATGTTGCATTGTATTTTCTTACATTGTACATTGCCCCGTCCTCCTTAAGAGGAAGGATAGTTTATTCACAACATTATTAACAACTGCGGAATAATAACACAGTCCCTTAATTAAGTTTGCATTGGTCCTGGCTTTAAAAAAAAATATCTGTTAGTACAAACAACATTCTGATTCACTGTTGTTGTTCTGTGTAAAAATGAATTTTGTCAGCCTTCTGATTATTTGCAATTATTAAAAGCATTTGCATTCATAACCAATTATGACTTGGCAAACCACATCTGCAAAATTGCCACATCTTCACAGCTGGTAAAGATATACTCTTGTTCCCCTTCTCTCTCTCTCTTGAAATTATTCACCAGTATGAACATCAAAACAAATTTATAGCAGGATTGTGGCTACCTCATTGTATCATCACCCAGCAAAGATAGGTGCCTATCTGGGGACCACTGATGTTCTAATGGCTCACGAATATCAGTTCCTGATGCAATCCTGAGTCCAAGTGTCTCCCCTTCTCTCTTGATGCACAGACCATCGTGAAAGCTAGACTTTAAAAGTGGGATGGTTTCTTTGGCCCCCATCACCCCAATGCATCCAGAGACCTGGCCCTTCCTACCTCAGGAAATCCAGGGACTCTGCTTACCTCAGTGTGCTTTCCTGGTAAGCAGAGCCATTGCCAATTGGTGGAGGTGATACTAAGCAGTAAGCAAAGTGGGGCAATGGACTGATTCAGTTTAAGGCAGCTTCAGAGAGGCCTTGGCCCCAGGTACAGATTTTTTTTTGGGGGGGGGGCATGTAGCAGGTGGCCCTACACACTGCAGCCCAGCCTGGCACTCCTCTCTGAGTGTCAGAGGAACCAGGAAGGGGCACACTGCAGATGTCTTTCCCAGGAACTTTTTAAAAGCTTGACCTTTTCCTTTGCTTAGTATCCATGCTACTTTGATAGTTCATCAACAATGGATTGCCGATAAAATGTAACGCACGGTATAGCCATGAAGCTTCCAGCATCTCCCATCCAGCATCCCAATTCAACAGGATTAAAGTAAAACCATCAACTGCAAAAGACTTCTCAATAGATAAACTTTGAAAATATTTCTAGGGGAGTGCTACTTGGATAACAGAAGGCCAAGCAGATGGCCACCGGCAGCTTTGGAGTTCCAGAAAAGAAAAGGGGGAAAAAGTTCTCATTGCCGATGACATTTCCCTGGATGTGAGGAGATATGTACCATGACAGATGAAGAACATAACAGCTAGTCAGCTCCATGATCAAGTAACTTGGAACTGGCTGACAGAAGTTGTCCGTGTGTTGAAATTAGAAAGGAAATTAGATGGGACCCACGTGATGGTTCAAAACCTTCCATTTTTGCTCTTTCTTTCTTTCTTTCTTTCTTATGGCTTTAACAGTGCTGCTGCTTTCAGTTCTAAGAGCATAAGGTATGCACAAAGGGCTGCAGGATGGTATTATGAAAATTAATTGACATCCCATGAAGGATAACTGCACCTTCAATGATAGATCAGCTGCAAAGCATTCCAGTTTCAATCCTCAACATTTCCAGGTAGGGCTGAGAGAAATCCCTCTCTGATACCCTGTATTTGCCTTCAGTTCTCACAGTGGTCAACCAGAAGCCCATAAGGAAGACATGAGACCAATGTTCTTCTAAATCACCCTTTCAGTAGACAAATTAACACTATACCATTATGGATTAAAATTAATCTGGAGAGGTATTTTATCAAATAACTTACAGTCAGTGTGAGAATTTGTTCCGCTTTCAAATTATACCAGGCAGGTTGCCCATGTTTGAAGGGCCCATGAAGATGAGCTCTCGTGCAATCCCTAATCCAAGTGTCTCATCTGCTGTCTCAATGCATGGAGGACCATCATGAAGGGTAGGCTGAAAAAATGGAATATGGGCCATATTTATTCAATTCTGGAATGATAAAATAAATGAAGGCATTCCACCAAATAACTTATTCACATCAATTTATTATATTTCATTGAATCAACTCTTATAAGAATCTTTCACAATATATTTTTTCCTTATTAATTACTGATTATTGCATTGTGAAATTGAAAAATTTGCAATGCCAAAAAAATGCTACTTCCATACATTGGTGTAAGGATATTACTAACATGGAAGAATTGTGCTAAAAATATGCTGTGTTTTCAGATTTACTGCTTTCTGCACTCCCTTTCTTCAAAAGGATTCAGGTGGCATACATGCCCTGCCCCCTCCCACAAAAAATAAATAAATTGGATTGGACAGCTGACTTTTTTTAAAAAAAGGAATGTATTTGTGGCATTGAATAAGGCTTAGTAAGGAAATAGGTGAGGAATTAGTTTGGAAATTGAAGACACTCTTCAGAGATCTGTTAGCGCCTTATGTCTGGGGAGACTTGGGTTGCGTCCTGGAGGTCTGGTAAGCACACTTGGGGTGAACAGTGGGGGCTGGGTGTGCATGCTGGGTTTATACCCAAGGTTATACATACTGTGTTGATTGTCTGACCATTGCTGGAGAGTCCCAGTCTGAGGCTAGAACACATGTCCAGTGAAGCTGGAGAGATGCTTCCCCATCAGATTTAGCCGGAACTCTCACCTGTCCATACTTCTTGAATTTGGTTAATTGGGTTGAAGCTGGTTTACAGTTCCTCCAATTTATTATATTTTTAACAAATATAACCTTAATTCAAGTACTGTCTCTGAGTCTTCTTTTCAGATGTGTGACAACTCCTCTTTAAGAAAAAGTTACAAACTTTGGTGCTTTTGGTAGGGGCATGAGGGAGATTAATAAAATTCAACATAACATGAAAGTTCCCTGTCCCTTCTCTCATAATATTGGAACCTGAGATTGTACAAAGAAGTTGAATTACATTCCAAAAGGAAGAGAATACATTTTAATCTGATATCCAATTTTGCTCATCTAGGAAAGTTGAGACTAAGACAAAGGAAGAACTTGGTGAAAATATTTGGTGTGTAATTGAAGAATTTTCTTGAACCCATTTTTAATCCAAAAGGAGGGTAATGTTGGACAAGGCCACCACATGTGGTATAAAGTGCCTACCCCTTGATAGCCCCTCAACATATATTAGAAAATTCAGTATTCATTCTAGCAAGTTTGACAGGTGTAAAAAAATGTAACGCTTGTGATAAAATGACAAATGGGTTCTGCATCTGATCCTCACCACTGTCACGTGAGAGAGAATTAATCTTGAGACTAGAAACCAGCTGCCCAGTGCATGTCCAACACCCCATACTGGTTCACTGTTTGTGTCACACATTGATGTAAATTCATTCATTCTACCTTCTCCTTTCTGCCTGCCTGGAGTCCCATGCTTAAACAGTAACAGAACGATTTGAGTTCTATTCTGAATTTTCTGTCTTCCTGCCTAGGGTCAACATGGCTCATGGCCCTGAAGCTGAACAACCAGCTCTTTCTGTCATTAACATAACAGACAAGGAGCATTACTATGCACAGAAGATTCTGTTGCTTTCCTCTGAATCTGACCTTCTGTATAAAGTGTACTCTCCTAATTAATTAAAACTCATAAATTGTGGGAAGCAGGGAGCCATCTTGATCTTTAATTGCAGAAATTTGCCTATTTCATTGGCGCACATGAAAGAATAATTGCTAATTATAAGCACTTTCACATCTACAAACAATAATTAATTAAACTCTGCAATGCCTGTGAAGTATTACTATGATTATTTAACTTGTGTATATAGAAAAGTAAACTGCCTTCCAGAGAAAAACAAATACCTATTACTAACTCATAAGAATTTATAAGTAGTTTTGGGAAAAGGGCAAATGTGTTCTAAGGCACAAGCAGAAATGGGAGGGAAAGTTCCTTGTTCCTTATACTGAGTGCAGTGAGGTTTTAAACTCAATTTATTATCAATCTGTCAGCTTTTCTCATTTGATTCTTTATTTGTTTGCAGCTACCAATGTGCCCATACGTATGTTGTACATTGGTTCAGCCACCAGTATTGCTTTCCCTCAAATGCTTCAGGTAGACTGTCCCCTCATTTTGTTTTCTTTTAAAAATATTGTGTATGTGGAATTACAGCTGCAGTAGTGGACAGCATGGTGTAGCAGATCTGCTTATCTGATTTCCTGTCAGTAGAGGCATAGCGTGGGCGGGGTGGTCGTCCCGGGCACAAAATTATTTATTTTTTAAAAAATAACTTTTTAGTCAAAATTAAAACAAAACATATTATCCAGAAACATATCATCCTTATTTCCCGCCCCATTTTTCCTCCCTCCCCCTCCCTCCCCCACAGAACCCACCAACTCCCACCCCCCGACTTCCCTCAGTTCCAGTCTTTGATTTCTCTAAAAATGCTGTTTTCTGCATGTTACACAGTTGTATAAATCCTCAAACTATTTAGCTGATTATTATCAATAAAAAGTTTGTGAATGTTTATTCAAAACCAGCCAAGGAGTCCAGTTCGCTTTGTTGTGTCTTCAAATACTTTGTAAAGGGTTCCCATTCATCTTTAAAGTCACAGTTATCCTTGTCCCGTAGCTTGTATGTCAGTTTTGCCAGTTCTGCATAGTCCATCAATTTTTCTTGCCATGATTCTTATTTGGAGTTTTTTCAGTCTTCCATCCTTGTGCTACCAGAACTCTCGTGGTCGTTATCGCATACATGAAGATGTTTTTTCAGCTTTTTTGGCATGGGCACAGAATTTTTAGGGGCGCCGAATTCAACCACCAGCCCATTCGCCTTTGGAAAAAGTTAGGCCCCCCACTTAGGCCCTCACACAGACAAGAGTCGACGGGACAGAAGCAGTCAGTCAGCCTTGGTGACCTTCCTCTGCCTTGCTGCTTGGCTGGGGCCCAACTTGTGGCAGCCACTTCAAACCAAAGGGGCCCCACCACACCTGATTTTTCGCCACTGCTGCCACCTCCTGAAAGGGCTGGTTGGGCTCCTCACAGCCACTGAGCTGGTCAGTTCTATAAGTTTGACAGTTTGAGCGGAGAGGAAGGAGGGCATCGTCCACCACTGATTGACCTCGGCTGCATGGAAGGAAAAGGAATTTCTAAATTGTAAGAGCAATCACTACCTGACCAGCTCTTAATTATTTATTGGATTTGGTGGGTGGGCCATATGCCTATGTCTCCTAACCCCCCCCCCATGGCCAAATCTGAGAGGTTGGTGCCTGTCAATCACTTGACATCACAATGGCATCAGGCGACACAGCGCCTTGCAATCCTGACAACCAGCTGATTGGTGGGACTCATAAATGTTGCCCAAGCAACTGAAGCCCGTGCAACAATTCTGTCAAATTCATCTTTAAAAGTTTAATGTTTAAACATGCAAAGTGTTAATTGTCTCTTTTTGTGCCTGAAAAGAGGGTGAATATTTCTCTCCCAACGAAATTAACTTGAAAATTGAAACAGGCAAGTATAGGTGCAGTTCCAACTTAAAGATTTTCTGAGTTCTCTGCACATCCTAAATATTTGATGCTACTTTTTGAAATACTTTTCCGAGTCCCAATATTATCAATAGAAAGATGAGGAATAAAACTTCAGAAGAAAATGAGGGCATATTTTAAAGTATTAATCACTGAGGAAGGATGGTCTGGTTTTTATCAACAGTTCAGAGGCCATTGAAGTACTAATTTCAGGTGTAGATATTCAAAATATTTCATATCCATCAGTTCACACTACATCACCTCTCTCAGAGTACTTGGTGTGTTGGATAATTGGAAATCTAGCTTTTTTGATATTTCCCCCGAAACTAGAGAAGATTAGCCCTTTCAATATCCAACTCTAAGAAGAGCATATTAATGGATAATGAATGGTTCACCTAAGTCTGAATCAGTTTGTTGAGTGCTTTTTCATTTTTTGCAATCACCTTCAAAGTGCAACTATACTCCAGAGGTTAGAGTGATCATGTCTTTAGTTAGCTCCTAATGACACCTCTCCCTCTCTCTAAATAAAACCAAACCTCTCTTTGACAGACCCATCCTTGCTTTGATGATTCCCTTTTCACTGAGTGAAAAAGCTGCCTGGAGGCACCTTCACTTCAGTCTTTGATACAGCCCCTTTTAATTTTTCATGTTTATAGCATCTCATTTAGTTTTTAAAATATATTTTTAAGCAGGAAGCATTGTTTTCCTGCTTTCATCACCTCTTGCAGAACCAGATGGGGTATGGGTTTGATGTATCATTTCTTCTCCCCCCTCCCCCACCCTGCTGCCTCACTTCAGGCAAGTATGCCCAAAATTTGAACTTTCAAAAATTCAAGGCTCATACAGAAACTTTCCATCTTTCTGCAACGTGATTTCCCATTATGAGGTTTACAATGCATTTTCCTGAAATGTTTTTTTGATATGTCTAAATCCAGCCTCGCTTATTATTATAATTATTCTCTTCTCTTTATGTTTGGCTAGCTGATTACTTCTTTGATGGTTCCTTGATTGCTTCACTTTGTGTTTATTTGTCCGTGTGTAATGGATGGTATATTTATGGGAGATCTTCCGTTGTCTTCTTGTTTTGATCTTAGTTTGCTGTAACCAAATGTATATGATCTGAGCTTTACTGTTCCTTTGCTTTGATATGGAAAATTCCCATAAACTATTATTAAAATGAAACTGTTCAATTAACAGTCAACTAATCCAAGTGATGTCTTCCTAAACAGCATTTCTGCTACCTCCATGTTTGTGTGTTTACAAACTCTGGAAAGAAATGTCTCGTAAGTCCAGGTTCACGGATACTTAGTGTCAGACATCCAACTCATTTGTGAACAAATGCTGCAGACGACTGGAAAAAAATCTGGCTTTAAGTTACCATATATTGCAACCAATGTTTAACAGTAGTATGGTGGTAGTGATAGCCTATTTCGTATTTATCTGGTTGATGGTCTGATGAACCATGTTGGGCACATTTATTGCTGGTGGCTAATGGCATCAACCTTGACTATATTTTTGTTAGTCTTCACAGTAGCTGCTCTCTTTGAGAAGTTCCTTTGGAATTCAGTGAACAGCTCCCCATTTGATTTCACGAACAGTGGACTGTTTACCTGTTTTTCTTTCTGTGCACAACTTGCAAACATTTATTAGACCAAATGATCAGTTAACAGTGAATCAAGAAAGGATGGAGTATTTTTCAAAACTCATACTGACCATTTATAAGTAAAAACAATGTGTTTCCTTGTCACCATTGTCTTTAAAGTAAAATGTCCTGGGAATGTGCTATTCTGACAAATTTGAAAGGATGTCAAAGGATCTTTTGATTGAGAATCAGAAAGTGCTTGTACCTCTGCCCTTATTGTGCTAAGTAATTTGTCAGAGGGGGAAACGACAGCAAGTGGTGTTGGACATTAACCAGTCATCTTATAATAAAAGGCATCAGAAAGAACTGGCTATATGGAGCAATCAAAAAATCGAATTAGATGACATTAAAAATCTCTAACAGTTGTGCTGTATGACATTGAGCAATTGGTACATCAGGCATAAGGTCCGTATAGTTAAAGCTATAGTTTTCCCAGTAGTGATGTATGGAAGTGAGAACTGGACCATAAAGAAGGCTGGTCGCAGAGAATTGATGCTTTTGAATTATGGTGCTGGAGGAGACTCTTGAGAGTCCCATGGACTGCAAGAAGTTCAAACCGATCCATTCTCAAGGAAATCAGCCCTGAGTGCTCACTGGAAGGACAGATCGTGAAGCTGAGGCTCCAATACTTTGGCCACCTCATGAGAAGAGAAGGCTCCCTGGAAAAGACCCTGATGCTGGGAAAGATGGAGGGCACAAGGAGAAGGGGATGACAGAGGATGAGATGGTTGGATAGTGTTTTCGAAGCTACCAGCATGAGTTTCACCAAACTGAGGGGGGCAGTAGAAGACAGACGTGCCTGGCGTGCTCTGGTCCATGGGGTCACGAAGAGTCGGACACGACTAAACGACCAAACAACAATAAACAACAATAGTGGGGCTGTTAGTGAAAGAAGGCTTAGCTGAGTTCCTAACTGAGGACTTCATCCACCCCAATATAACACTCAACAAAACCACTTTCTATAAGCCAACATTATCTCCAATCTCCCAGACTAGCTTCCAGTTTTCAGATGATGCTTGTTCATTGTAATATACCTAGGGGCTTATTGGTTTGATAGGGAGCAAATGGTCTCTAGGCCTGCTCCTACCATGTTTTCTTTCTGTTTGATTTCTGACTGGAACATCTTCAGAATTCCTTATGTAGCTGAAGTTTTGCAACATCCTCAGACTGCTCACAAAGTACAGCAGCAACATTTATGATGTTGACAGGGACTATCCTGAGAAGTAACCAATGAAGACGCAGGTTTTGTTTTTAAAGCTCATTTGCATTGCCATTGATGTATGTTACCATCCTATAAGACAACTGGCAGAATGAATTAGGAGTCAATGGAGTGGGATTTTTCTTTACTTAACAGTAATTGGCCATATTAATTTCAGTTGCCAGACTTTAAAAGAAACCACTTAGAGAAGCCTAAGGTGAAAGTAACGATCTGCCCCAGCACTCCATCAAACTCTGGTCCTAGTTGCAACAAGCCTCATATTTCAACTCTTGCATACTCAGAGTTTATTTATAAAAGACATGGGAGAAAAGCTCTATGTACAATCTGCCATATTTAAAAGAAGTCATCACATGTGCTTGCAGTTTGTATTGAAATGTGGAACTGCAGGGCAGGAGGAAATAGCTTGTGTGGACAAGCTGCTGCCTTCCTTATAGAAACTCTTGTTTCCACCCCAAAGACTGATATCTAGCTTTGAGGGCCTTCTGGTGGTTCCCTCACTGCGAGAAATGAGGTTTCAGAGAACCAGGCAGAGGGCCTTCTCAGTAGAGGTGCTCACCCTGTGGAACACCCTCCCATCAGATATCAAGGAGATAAGTAGCTATACAACCTTTAGAATACATTTGATGGCAGCCCTGTATAGGTAATTTTTTAAATGTTTTATTCTGTTGCTGCATATGCTGAAAGCCACCCAAAGCAGCTGGGGAAACCAATCAGATGGGTGGGGTACAATTATTATTAACACCGGTCCTGAAAGACCTTCATTGGCTCCCAGTATGTTTCTGAGCACAATTCAAAAGTGTTGGTGCTGAGCTTTAAAGCTCCAAACGCCCTAGGCCCTGTATACCTGAAGGAGCGTCTCCACCTCCATCGTTCAGCCCGGAGACTGAGGTCCAGGGCCAAGGGCCTTCTGGCGGTTCCCTCACTGTGAGAAGTGAAGTTACAGGGAACTGGGCAGAGGACCTTCTCAGTAGTGCTGCCCACCCTGTGGAATGCCCCCCCCCCCATCAGATGTCAAGGAAATAAACAACTAGCTGACTTTGAGAAAACATCTGAAAGCAGCTCTGTTTAGGGAAGTTTTTAATGTTTGATGTTTTATTGTGTTATTAATATTCTGTTGGGAGCTGCCCAGAATGGCTGGGGAGGCCCGGCCAGATGGGTGGGGTATGAGTTATTATTATTATTATTATTATTATTATTATTATTATTATTATTTCTACAAAATTGGCTTCTGTAAATCCGGGACCGTCCCTGGAAAATAGGAACACTCGGAGGATCTGAAGTGTTATTTAGAAAATGCCAATACCTAATTATAACATTTGTTGCTCTTTCAAAAATGCCAGACTGCCTGAAAAGGAACTCAATAATAATATTATTTTATTATTTTTGTAAAGCCATCATAATTCACAAGCAATTGTAACTTTATTATAGTGTCTTCTCACATTTATTTTCAAGTGTTGCTTTTCTCCACAGCAGAGCCAAGAAACAAAGGAAGGGGCATATGGGCTCAGCTATCAAGTATGCATTTGTTCAGCTACAAATAGATAAGTTATTCTAATTCAGTTACTTCCATGCTCTGTCATATTTTGTTCCAACACGTCCTTTATACATACTTTTTCTTTAAAAAAGGAGAAATTACTGCAACAAATTTCAATCAATTAATTAATCTGAAACATTTCTAGCCTGCTGTTCATGAAATCCAATCCCAGAGTATAGTATCAAACATACCAAATCATGTGCCATATAATACAAAATATGATCTTCTTGTGTAAAAATTAAAATGACTGAATCCAAAGTTTTCCTAGTGGAAGTTCCTTCCAACTTTGGATGCAACCCTATATGTTTAGATCAAGACAGGTTGCTCAACCATGTCTCTTTTAACTCAGTAATGGTAGACTCATAGAATTGTAGAGTTTCAAGATACCCCAAGGGTAATAGCTGCCCAGAGTGGTGGGAAAGCCAATAATAATAATAATAATAATAATAATAATAATAATAATAATATTTATACCCCGCCCATCTGGCTGGGTTTCCCCAGCCATTCTGGGCAGCTCCCAACAGAATATTAAAAACACGATAAAACATCAAATAGTAAAAACTTCCCTAAACAGGGTTGCCTTCAGATGTCTTCTAAAACTCAGATAGTTGTTTATTTCCTTGAGATCTGATGGGAGGGCGTTCCACAGGGTGGGCACCACCACCAAGAAGGCCGTCTGCCTGGTTTCCTGTAACCTCACTTCTCGCAGTGAGGGAACCACCAGAAGGCCCTTAGAGCTGGACCTCAATGTCCGGGCTGAATGATGGGGGAGGAAACGCTCCTTCTAGTCTAACTCCCCATAGTGCAGGAATCACAGCTAAAGAATCTAAACCATTAAAGCCTAACATGTTAGCTCAGTTGGTTAGAGCATGGTGCTTCTAATGCCAAGGTTGCAGGCTAGATCCCTGTACGGGACAGCTGCATATAACTGCAATGCAAGGGGTTGGACTAGATTATCCTCAGGGTCCCTTCCAACTCTATGATTCTATTATTCTCCTTATCTTGTACCTCACTGTAGAACAAATCTCCTAGATCTATTTTTTTTTTGGGGGGGGGGGGTATGGGCATTTTGAAACCTTTCTTTAAATTTTAAGCCTGTGCGAATAATCTGAAAATGTTAAGAGTTTGCCTTACAAAGGGGAATTAGCTAAGCCCAAATTGTAATGCAAGCACTCAACTCTCCCACACAGAAATCAATAGTACTTAAAAATATTGAACTTTCGCCTGACCACATCCATTATCCACCCCCCTCCCAACACACAATGAAAGATTCCATTGGCTTAGATATGTTACCTTGCCACATACACACTAGTGGCCAAAAATGTGGAAACCTTTTGGGGAAAGTGTATTTCTGAGTTCTGACGGCTCATAACACCTGATTGGCTCTCTAAACACTCATGCACATTGGCTACATTCAAATGAAGGAAATGAATGTCAACCTAATATCAACCTAAGCAAGTTGTGCTTCCTTTTTCTGGTTATTTGGCTATAACCTTAGATAGAAAATAGATAATTGAACAAACTTTGCTGCATTACATTCTTCATTAAATTATCTTTCCATTGATGTATAATTTTATGGTATTACTTAAAAAAAGTGGTGTTATGGGCCATCGAACCTCAGAAATACACTTTTCTCAGAAGGTTTCCACAATGACCACTCCCCACATCAAATGGGGGATGCCTTTTGCGCAGTCACATGCAGCCCCCCAATCCCATGTGGCTCCCGGCAGTACAGCCTGGATTCGCAAGCCCCCCAGGCTGGACACCTGGAGGCAGCCGCCTACCTCTGCCAGTTACTCAATCCCAGCTGGAGAGGCGTTGCCAGGAGAGAGTTGGCCAGGTAAGGGGAGGTATCGCTCAGCCAACACAATAGTGGGCGGAACTTACCTAGGAGTGCTCTGTCGGCTCCAGAGCTTCTCCCACCCTGCCCTCCCTCAGTTAAGCCTTCTTTTGCAGGTTAACCTCTTCTTCACAGGTATGTGGGCGCTGCTATGTTATGGTCGCTGTTGAAGGGCCAGAAAGGAATTTTCCTGCATTGGCAGGTTTTGCCGTCCCCGTAGCAAAAATGCCTCCTTCTCCTCCCCAGTGCACTGCAGTGCAGCAGGATGAAAGGCTCTTGAGGGTTTGGTGCTTGGATGGGAGAGTACTTTGAGGTGTGGGGCTCAATTTTCAAACTCAGATTCCCTTTCTTTTCCTTCCTTTTTACACTTTTTCCTCTCCCTCCCCCCTTTGATAAGATATTTAGATTAATATTTTAATTTGGGGGAAAATATATTTGATAATATGTTCTGTATTTTTCTTCATACTCTGATAAAATTTATTCAAAACTAAGTTAGCCTAGCTCCAGAAAATAAGCTACCGTATTTTTTGCACCATAACACTCACTTTTTTCCTCCTTAAAAGTAAGGGGAAATGTCTGTGCATGTTATGGAGGGAATGCCTACGGGTGGCATGCCTACGGATTTTCCTCCTCTAAAAACTACATGCGTGTTATGGTCGGGTGCGTGTTATAGAGCGAAAAATACAGTAATTTCTGAGCTCACATGGCATGAGCCGGGGGAAAGTCACTCATCTGTTGTCTTATCTGATAATGGTGGGACGACGGCTAGTTGGAGCAGAGAATTTCAGACCTGTTCCTCCTCCAGCCCAAACAGAAAAGAATCGTGAGCACAATAAGGGTGATATCCTTCTGCCTTCAAATATCAGCTAATTGTTCTCCTGAATACTTTCACATTTCGAGGAATGTGGATCTTATAAAGTCTCGCGAGTGACAGCCTAACAAAAGCCAAAATTAGCTTGCACAAGATTACACTTAAAGCCTCAATCAATCTAATGAAATCCATAGAACAAATGTGGAGAATCGGAAAGACTAAAGGTCTTTTGAAGCTGATTTATTATATCCACTTGACCCAGTCTTTGCATTAATGTAACTTCTGTGATTTATAGTGTCTGTCTTGGATCCACAAAGGAAGGAGACGTGTGATTAGCATCTGTGACATTAAGAGAATTATCAAAAAGTACAAAGCCCAAGAAAGAGGCGGGGGAACTGTTGCCTTCAGAGGGGGGAAAAAGCTTTTAAATCTATTTTTAATTTAGCTTTAAATTCAAGATTAACTTCTATCAGCCTGTTAGCTCTGTGGAATATTCCTCTGTTTGTGTGGGATTGCAGGCAATTTCATTTGAAAGGAATAACCTTAAAAAAGAAAAGAAAAAGTTTAACATAAACTGTGATCTTTAGTCACTGCAACAGGAATGAAGAATGTGTCACATTCCAGATGTTATTTGACTTCCCCTCAACTCCCATCATCCCTGATCATTGGTCATGATGACTGGATTGGAGAAAGTAACATCTCTGGAACTAGTAACTTCAGGACCACGATGGAAACAGACTTGTGGGCACCAATATAAAATTCATTTACTTCATTCCCATACATGTGGAAAACAGTATCTTAAGGAGAATAGGAATTCCCAGTCATAATTCTGGGGAAGTTTTCAGATCTTTCAAGCCTTTCTTCTGGATAATGTTTGTGTTGATGAAGGCTCTTTCAGCTGAGATGGCATTGTGGGTGGAATAGAATATTCAGATACTAAAGGAACTAAGCTGTTCACATTTGGGTTCTGTGAAGGAAGGGAAAGTTGTCATTGTGTCCGGGATGACACAGGGCCAGATAAATACTGAAGAGGACTTGGCCAAAACAACACATGAGACCTTGGGGTTCCCTATTGGTAGGGGGGAAATGAGGAAGGAAAATGCCTCAGGTCTGTTAGTGAGGAAATCAAATAGACATAGAACTATGAGATTTTGAGTCTAAATCAGGACAGAGGCATTCTGAACCATCATTACAGAACTGGGATCCAGAAATCCTATGTAGAAAATGAGGGCAAAAATGGAACAAAAATGTTCCAACAAATCAGCCCATTCTTTCCCTGGAGACTTCTAGACTTTTGGATATAATGAGACAATGATTAAGTTTGACTTCTGGAGAGTTAGTAGCCAATGGTGTTTCCTCAGTGGAAGCTGATGGTTACAAAATGCTTGCTTAAATAAGTATGATAGGTTTTGATGTCTGGTGGCTACTAGTTACCACACACCTACTGCTTAGGCAGACGCTGGAGGAACAGTTTGGGCAGTTAAAAATCATCCCATGAAGCACAGCCTGAATTATTGCAGGTGATACGTGGAACCTGTAAAAGGCTGCTTCTGGAATGTGCCACCAACTGGATAAGTAGAGCACATTAAACCATAGCAAAATGGAAGGGAGGTGATTTAAATGGAGCTGCCTTTTCTTCTCAGTGGAAATGATGCACAGAGAGTCAGTTTCCCATGGACAAGAAGTTCTATCAGGGAAGAGATGCTCCACTGAGGGCCTACTTCCATCACTCTGGCCCCCTCCCACAGTAAGTGTACAGGCTGTCTTGTGCCCATTTTGTAGGCTGAGCTCCCTATGGAGGTCAGGTGAACACTGATGAGACGAGGCTTTCACAGATAGTTGAAGAATTTTCTGTCTAGTCTGACTTTCCTTGACTACCGATATTTCAAAGGAAGGTTGGTTTTGGTTGCTGTAGGAACCACATGTTTTATGATTATCCAGTGTTTTCACTGTTGGATATATATTTTTGCACGTTTAGTTATTTTTTACATATACAGTGAACCACTTTGAGATTTTATAAATGGGAAGTGGTATACATGTTTCAAGAGCAAATAAGACGGGTGGAAGGCGACAGCAGTAGTGGCTCACAGGATCAAAGTGAGAACCAGCAGATGAGTAGTGTTCATCTCAAATCCTGCTTGCAAGCATTCAAGCAGAGGGATTTGCTTAGGCTCTTTTTTGCAAGGAATACGTTGAATAAAATGAAGGCAGCTCCCCACCTTGGCCCATTGAGTGACATTCACCACTGACCCAGTGAATAACAAGAAGAACTGCAAAATACATTTTCCGATTATATTTGCTTTTAGCATTCTAGTCTAGCAAAGCATTTGCGGAATTAAATTATAATGAGCTACTGAATAGATTCATCAAGAAGAGTCAATAAGGAGGGCCTAGATCTTGGATCTCTCCCATATATTTTACATCTATGTGGTAAATAATTAAGAGCTTTAAATGTAATATTTCTTTAATTGAGAACTATATTTTTTATTAAATGGTTTCTTAATTGGTTTATAAATATTCCATCAAATTGTTTTTCCCCAAATTGATCAGCCTAGTTCCAAAGAATAAAATTTGCACCTGCCAACTAAATTCTAATTTGCTGCATCGTTTAGAGATGGATGTGCCCGCCTTTCATGAAAAAAAAAGAGTTTATCATTTCAGATTTAAAATGTATGTCAATATTTTGGATGAAATAAAGGTAAAGGGACCCATGACCATTAGGTCCAGTCATGACCGACTCTGGGGTTGCGGCGCTCATCTCACTTTATTGGCCAAGGGAGCCGGCGTACAGCTTCCAGGTCATGTGGCCAGCATGACTAAGCCGCTTCTGGCGAAACCAGAGCAGCACACGGAAACACCGTTTACCTTCCCGCTGGAGCGGTACCTATTTATCTACTTGCACTTTGACGTGCTTTTGAACTGCTAGGTGGGCAGGAGCAGGGACCGAGCAATGGGAGCTCACCCCGTTGCGGGGATTCGAACCACCAACCTTCTGATCGGCAAGTCCTAGGTTCTGTGGTTTAACCCACAGTGCCACCCGCGTCCCCTTGGATGAAATAGACATAGATAATTATTTTCCAGGGGCTACAGACGTCCTGAGGAAAAGCAGACTTCTTGGGCTAGTAAGACCAAGTCTCAATGTGCACTCATAGCATATAGCTCCCTGCTCCAACCTGATGTCCTCCAGGCATTTTCAATACAACTCTCATCAGCTTCAGCCAGCATGGCCAATGGTGGGAGATGACAGAGGTTTTGGAAGACATACACAGATTGACAATGGGTGGCTTTCAATGTAAATAGCAGCCTCTTTCCACCATTACAAACAGTTGCATGCATACACAATGAATAGCAGAAATATATCAAATATACCCTATACGGCCTAGGACCCTCGTACCTATGGGACCGTCTCTCCTGGTATGTCCCACGAAGGAACTTACGATCTCCAAACAAAAACATCTTGGAGATCCCAGGCCACAGATAGGTTAGGCTGGCCTCAACCAGAGCCAGGGCTTTTTCGGCTGTGGCTCTGATCTGGTGGAACGCTCTGCCACAAGAGACTAGGGCCCTGCGGGACTTGACATCTTTCCGCAGGGCCTGTAAGACAGAGCTGTTCCACCAAGCCTTTGGCCAGGGCACAGCCTGTCTCCCTCCCTCTTCACAGAAGTCTAGCCCAGTGGTTGCCATCAATTTGATTTGAATTAAATTTATAATTAAATGATTTTAGAATGTTGTATTATTTTATTGTTGTTGGCCGCCCTGAGCCCGGCTTTGGCTGGGGAGGGCGGGATATAAATATAAATTTTTTATTATTATTATTATTATTATTATTATTATTATTATTATTATTATTTGAAGGTTCATGTGGTTGCTTGTAATGATGGTGGTGGCATTAATGCAAAGTAAATAAAAAAAAAAAAGTATCCAACACTTCCATTCCTGTTGGGCAACAAATGTTCACTTGTGAAACAGAACTTCCAGTTACACTTCTCTGTCATGTAAATACATCCTTCCGGTGTATAACCTCAAAATCTGGAACAGTTGGGGCAGGTGCATGGGAGAAGGCGAGGAGGGGCTCACTCTCATTGTGTCAGTTCAAGCCAACCTTTATTGGGGGTGGGGGTTAGGTAAGGGGTGAAGATTAAATGATAGCACACATCCCATTCACAGGCGCATTACAAAACAATGCGCTTGAGAAAGCAACATGGGTTACAGTGAGATAAATGATGCCAAATTGCAGGCAGCATATGCAGGTCACAGAAGCAACTGTGCGGTCAAGAAGAAGCAACATATTAATTTGGAGGGGTTCTGCCCTGAGTCAGCAAAAGTATAAAATTTGACATGTGTTGTGAAATATCTGTTGCTCATTTATGCCAAAATAATTTGGCGGTGATTCTGTGATGTATGAAAACAACATGTCAGTTCACCAGAGAGAAAAAGGATTTTGAGAAAATAGGTTCCAGCGAGAGTGGGGAATTGCATTTTGTAAACAATTGTACTTGGCTTTAATTTTTGTTGTTTCAATCCTGTTGCCCCTTTCTTTTTTATGTATAATTTTTATTAAATTTTCTGTTTCACAATTTAGAATATTCATTTAAACAACCTTAGAATATCAGTGACTCCCCTTCTTCTCTTTCCATGGATTATTTTACATGGCATAAATCCCTGCATATTTTATATAAAATAAACCATTCAGTATTCCATTATTACTTCTATCAAAACTTATTTACACTGTTGAATTTATCTTAATTCTGCCAACGTTTTCAAGTGTACACAATTTCCCTCCATATATTCAATAAACATTTTCCAATCTTCTTTAAACAAATGTTCTTCTTGTTCTCTTATTCTATAAATTAGATCTGCAAGTTGCACATATTCCATCAATTTAAGCTGCCATTGTTTTTTGGTTGGGGCCTGTTGCTGCTTTCTAGGCAGTGTCATAGTGGGCTGTTGACCTGTGTAAGACACTGAGGGTGCCAGACTAGACAGTCTGCCTTTGGGGCCCAGGCAGTTCACAAGCAGAAGGAACTGCTGACCTGAACTCTGCAGCACTCTAGCGCCATCACTGCCCGAGGCTGTACTGCAACTTGCAGCAGAGATCAGTGCTGGGCTCCTTTGGGAAGAAGGGTGAGATTGAAATATTGTTATAGTCTTCTGGGGGAAGTAGGCTATATGCCAAGATCCCCCTAATTCCTGGATCCAGCAGGTGTTAAAACTTAATCTAGGCTTCTAATTCTTGCAATAGGCAGGCTAGCCTCCAGGTGAGGTGATAGTCTGAGTGATGAGCCATTAAGGAGAACAAACGAAGGGGCTCTGTGGGAGATGGCAAATGGGCAAATCCCTTAACTCACATGTAGTAAGAAGGGCAAATGCCAGAGTTGAGAGCTGAGAGTTTGTGACCTAGATGTAAAGCAGCAAGCTGGAGAGAGAGTGTTAAAGCAATGTTTGACCTCTGTTTGAAACCAAGGTTGTGGCTATGGGAAGCACAAGACCCTTTGGGGGTGTTGATGCTGTCAACATCAGGCTCAGGTTGTATATATGTGTAAATAAATGATACCGCAGAAAAACACCAAAGTCTTCACTGTGCCTCATTTCCAAAAGGAAACATGAACCCTAGGTAAACAGCTGGAAGCCCTGGACTCTCACACTGGGGTGGCAAGCAACAGTAGTGTGTTATAGTACTATTTTCCCAGGAGGAGCCATCAGGGTTGCATGCGAAGGAGCATCTTGTTTCTCTCTGTGCAACAGCTATGCTGCTCACAGGCTAACTGGAGCCCTACTTAAAACCCTACTGATATGCTGGCTTGCCTTCAGGGTTTAAAATCTGCTTGCCAAATTAGAAATGTCACATTTCTAAGTGTGTCTTCTATTTTGAAGAGTGTGATTTGCAAAACTTGGACGGGCAGTGCATTCATTGTATCTGAACTTCAGAAATGCAAGCTGTCTGTCAATTGGAATGCCTTGGTTCCCAATCTCTGGGGATTTCTCTCTCTCTCTCATTCTCTCTATCTCTCTGTGTGGAACTTTAAACTTCTATTTCACTTTTTGAGAAGAAATTGTGAAAATTCACAAAGTTGTCCAGAGGAGAATCAGGAATCCCATAAACCACCCTGGGTAAACAAGAGGCCATCAGTATTGTAAATGAATTGCCGACTGTTTGACAAACAATCCTAAGTACTCAATTCAGCGCTAAATGAATCAGGCAAAATGGCTCCCCTGCCTGTTCCTTCCCTTCTATCTGCTCCATTTTAAGTCAATATAAGTTTTATGAATTGCTTCATTAAAAATAATAGGTGGCATTTGGGGGAGCCAAAGTTCATTTTAAAAGCTGAATGTTAGGTTTTGAAATTTATTGTGCACTCTCTCTCTCCTGCTTTAAGCCATCTGTCTTGCAATCTGCATTGGGAAGACTATAAATGAGGAAAAGAAATCATTCAGGAGGCATTGTCTGCTAGCTGCACATTTTTTTGGGGGAAATTTGTAAATAATCGAGTTTGATTGGCAACTTTCATCTGATATATTCGAACCAGGATATTCAAGTTTTCTAAAGTGGGTGCCATGTTGACTATCCCTGATATAGCCCCTTAGTCCCACTCCTGAACACATGCCTGGTAATACCTGGAAATTCTTGTGAACTGCATTGAAGTTTACAGAGTTGGAAACACAGCATCTGGTTGTGTGAATGCATCTTCCTCTGGTTAGGTCCTCACTAGCATATGACCCAGTTGATATGTTTATCAAGTCACTTTATTTGGTATATAGATGACCAACATCAAATGCAGTGTAGGGTTAAAAGCACAGTATGCATACACAAAATCTATGTCTTTTAAAATGAGGATATAACTGATATATGTGCATATGTCTCTAGCTGGATTTCAGGGAGAGGCTTTAAAATTGCTAAAGCCAAATACAGATGAGATAGTAGTGTGAGGACCAGAGTACAATACAGAGCACATCTGAAAAATAAGAAAGATGGCAACATAATTCAACAAAAGATCCAGTTAACATGGGTGTGAGACTGTGTGACCCACCATTGACAAATGGTCACTGATGAGTAGGGGTCAATAATGCAAACTGTATTTGCGCCATGGATTGTATTCAGCTGAGTGCAATACAAAGCAGATCCACTGAAATTAATGCACCATAATTGGTTATGTCACAATAATAATAATAATAATAATAATAATAATAATAATAATAGTAATAATAATTTATTTATACCCCACCCATCTGGCTGAGTTTCCCCAGCCACTCTGGGCTGCTCCCAATCAAGTGTTAAATACAGTACACTTAACTACAATGAGTCTGTTCCAAGCAAAACAAACATATAATATCACCCCTATACAGTTGTACCTAGGTTATCAAACGGCTTAGTTGTTCAGTTTCTGTTAATTGATTCTCATGGGAAACTTGCAGATTCTGGCTTCACACAATTAACTCAAGGCAGTGTCAATTTACTCTTGGCAGAAAGCCAAGGTCTGCTTGACCTAGAAACTACTTACTCTGATTGGTTAACGACCAGCACTCAATTCTGTTATCTAGGATTGCTAGCACAGTGTGATGTTTTGGTGTGTTAGGAGAAGGAGTTAGAAGTGCTGTGTATGGTTATGAGAGAGAGAGAGAGAAAGAAAGGATTTATTTTGCTTTGATTTGTATGCAGAAACTCTGCTGGTTTTATTTTCCCTTTTAATAAATCCTGTAAATAGTTATTCTGAGTCTAGCTGACTAGTCATTACCGCCGCAACTAGCTTCCTCGCTGTGCAGGAAAACTCTGCTACGTTTGGGCTAAAGCCAATAGGGCTATGCCTGACACTTCAAAGTTCCATGAGGTTATGGGCATTGTGCTGCCAGCCTGAGTTGTGGTGGTGTCAGCATCAACGGTGTTGGTTCCAGTAGTTCCAGAAGTTGTTGTTCCTGTTGGTGCAGCAGATGGACACTGGCTGGTTCCTGACTGTGGTGAGCTGGTGACGCAGTGGACACAAGGACAACAGCTGCAGCGTGTGAGTGCTGGGTGCTGTGGTTCCTGTTTTCTCTCTCGGTGGTCGTGAGTAGCTGGTTCCGGGTTCCAGGGACATCGCTCTCAAGATGGCCTCACAACCAGTTCAGATGGCTTTTGAGCGTCTGAATGACTCCAATTACTTGCTGTGGTCGGAACGCATGCAGGCAGTGCTGCAGAGGGATCGTCTCTGGCAAGTGGTGAGTAAGTTTCCTACGAAGCCTGATGATGAAGACCTCGATAAAGACCAAAGAGCAAGGGCCACAATTGTCTTGGGGCTGGAAGATTCCCAGTTGCCGTATGTGAGGGGAATCAAGACAGCTAGAGGTGTGTGGCAAGCACTTAAAGAACTCCATGTGCGTGAGACAGCGGTTTCCAAGCTGTTCATTCGCAAGGCATTGTGCAAGGCAATGTTACAGCCTGGGGTTACAATGCAGGAACACCTACACAGTTTACAGTTAAAGTTTGCTGCGCTACAGGAAAGAGACTGTGCGTTAGACCAGCAGGAGAAGGTGGCTATTATTTTGAGTTCTCTCCTGGAAAGCTGGGATAATTTAGTTTTGTCTCTAGAAGGCATACAGGAGCGTGATTTATCAGTCAGTTACGTTACTGGGCGTTTGATTGAAGAATGGCAGAAGAGGCAAGAAAGGGCGTTGGCTGCAGAGGCTTCTACTGGCGGGCGGTTTGGAAGGAGTTCTCATGCCGTGCCAGAGGTGAAGCAAAAGCAGCATACTGGTGAGGAGTCAGCGTTTGCTGTTAGGCGTTGTTTTCGATGTGGGTCTTCAGCGCATCTAAAACGACAATGTCCGGAGTTGGTCAAGTCTCAGCTGCCGGTGCAGGAGCAGAGACGAGATCAGCAGCAGCAGCGTAAAAAGAAATTCTTCAAACAAAAACAGTCGGCTCAGCTGGTGACCGCCGAAGTCAAGATTGCTGATGAGAAACAAGCTGTCTGGGTGGTCGATTCGGGAGCGTCTTGGCACACCGTAAATTCAGATGAATTGTTTGTTTCCAAGAACTCAGCACAGCGCAGCCAGGTGGCTCTAGCAGACGGAAGTACTTCCGAAGTGATTTCGGGGGGTGCAGTTTTTGTTCCTTGTCTTCGTGAATGCTTGCAAAATGTACTTTGTGTGCCGTCATTAAGGAGCAATCTGATGTCTGTAGATTGTTTGCTAAAAGCTGGGTTTAAAGTGTATTTTGAAGGAGACAGTTGCATTATTAAGAAGGCTGGTGAGATTTTAGGCACTGCTAAGTCAGAGGGAGGCTTGTTTTGGCTTAAAGCAGGATCTCAAGTTGCAGCAGTAGTCAGTAAATCTCAGCCTGCAGTGAATAACAAAGCTATACATGACAACTGTGTGCACTTATTGCATAGGAAAATGGGGCATGCTTGCTGGAAAAGTGTACTAAAAATGTCTGAATTGGCTGATGGGGGTAATTTAAAGAGTTGTAACAAGTACCTTGATTGTAATGTCTGTAAAAAGGTTAAAACCCACAGAGTCTCTTACCCCAGAAGTGACAGAGTTAGTGAATCACCGCTACAGCTGGTTCACATGGACGTAATTGGTCCATTTGCTGTAAGCAGGGGTGGAGCGCGCTTTTCACTAACAATTGTGGATGATGCCACGCGTTACTCTTGGGTTTTTCCCATGAAGAATAAGGGTGACGTGTTCACTAAGTTTAAAGGCTGGGTGGCATCTGTGGAAAGATTGCTGTCCATTAAACTCAGAAGGATTCAGACAGACAGAGGTGGCGAATTTATGTCAAATGCCTTTAGAGATTGGTTACAAAAGGGTGGCATTGGGCATAGAAAAACGAACGTTTTTTCCCCAGAGGAGAATGGCGTTGCAGAGCGAAAAAACAGATCTTTACAAGATGTGATGTTTGCCATGCTTGATGATGCTGATTTGCCCATGTCTTATTGGGGGGAGAGTATGCTCACCGCGTGTTATCTCCAAAATAGGCTCTTTCATCAAACAATAGGTACAACCCCATACTTTAAATTGTTTCAGAAAAAACCTAAAATTGACCATTTGCATGTGTTTGGATCAAAAGCCTGGGTATTAATTCCGAAACAAATGAGAAAGAAGGGAGATCCTAAGACCAAACAGTTAGTGTTTGTGGGTTACCAGGAGCTGGGAAAAGGTTTCCGCTTTGCTGAAGGGTCAAATGGCATTGTGATCTCCAGGAATGCCCGTTTTTGTGAACATAGTGGCTGGGAGAGACTACATGCCAATACTGAGGTTTGGTTTGAACCTTCCCAGGAGCTTCATGACTCTGAAGGTAAACATAGAGAATCAGAGTCTGAGGGGGAGGAAAGTTCAGATAAGAGCTCTCAAGAAAGTGGAATTAGCCAGAGACCAGTTGCTAAGCAACAAAAGAGAGGTCGTAGTTCTGAGGAGGAAAGTGGGTCAGAAGAAAAATTTTCTCCCAGAAGATCTAAAAGACAAAACAAAGGAGTGCCTCCGGTGCGTTTTTCTCCAGATACTGCAAATGTGTTTAGTGTAATTGCAGAACCCAAGAGTTTTCAGGAGGTGTTAAAGTTACCAAAAGAGGAGGCAGAGCTCTGGAAACAGGCAATGGAGGAAGAGATGTCCTCTCTGAATGAGCACAAGGTTTTTACACCAGTAGCAGCGCCTGAGGGGGCAAAGATTGTAGGCTGCAGGTGGGTGTACAAACTTAAACCTCTGGTGACAGGAAAGTACAAATACAAAGCTCGTTTAGTGGCTCAAGGATATTCTCAGAGGCCTGGAAAAGATTATGATGAAACTTTTTCCCCTACTGCTAAGGGGGACAGTGTAAGGCTGATTCTAACGCTTGGAGCAAAGAGAAAACTCCTGTTAAACCATTTTGATATCCAGACTGCATATTTACATGCATCAATATCAGAAGACCTGTATCTAGCCGAACCGCCTGGTTATGAGACAGGTTCCAATAGAGTGTTGAAATTAAACAAAGCTCTATATGGTCTCAAACAGGCTGCAAGATCTTGGAACAAATGTTTCCATGAGGCCTTAGTGTCATTTGGTTTCAAGCAGAGTACAGCTGACAATTGTGTTTATGTACGTGGTACAGGCAGTGATCAAGAGTTTTGTCTGATTTATGTAGATGATGTATTGTATGCCTGTAAAACAGATAAACAAACTAAAAGGTTTGCCAAGCAATTGTCCAGTAAGTTCAAAGTGAAGGACTTAGGCCCGGTTAGGACATATCTAGGGTTGGAAGTGTGCTGGGCCCAAGATGGCAGCTGCCTAATTAGTCAGCAGAACAAAGTTAAACAACTACTGACTACATACAGGATGCAGGATTGCAAAGGGGCAGCGGTGCCTATGGATCCAGGTTTCATAAAAACACTTCACATAGATGAGAGTCCTGAATTTGAACATCCTGATGTATATCACTCTGTAATTGGAAGTTTATTGTATCTAGCACAGTGGTCCAGACCTGATATTAGCTACGCAGTAGGCATATTAAGTAGATTGGTCTCAAAACCCACACTAAATGCCTGGAAAGGGGTAAAACAAGTTCTGAGATACCTCAAACAGACAATTGGCTATATGTTACAATTAAATTCTTCCGAGGACGAAATGTTGAGTTGCTACTGTGATAGTGACTGGGGAAATTTGCCAGATAGAAAATCTGTCACAGGATTAGTTATAATGGTCGGTGGAGCTTTAATCAGCTGGCGGTCACGCAAGCAAGACGTTGTAAGTGTGTCATCAACGGAATCGGAGTACGCCGCATTGAGTGAATTGTGCAACGAGGTGATTTATTTCAAGCATTTGTTAACAGATTTAAATGTAAATTGTGGAGAACCAGTACGAGTTTACATTGATAATCAAGCTTGTATAACCTTAAGTAAAACAGAGGGTTTCAAATCACGTTCCAAACATATCTCTGTAAAATACCAAAATGTACGTTGCTGTGTACAAGACAATATAATCACATGTACTTATGTATCAAGTGAAGAAAATGTAGCAGATGTATTAACTAAACCATTGGCAAAGATAAAGAACAAGCAAATGTGCAAGGGTTTAGGTTTGCTGGAAAAATAATCTCCTACATAGGTGGTTTTTGATGTTAATTGTCCAGCAGAATCTGTGAGGGGGTGTTCAGTTTCTGTTAATTGATTCTCATGGGAAACTTGCAGATTCTGGCTTCACACAATTAACTCAAGGCAGTGTCAATTTACTCTTGGCAGAAAGCCAAGGTCTGCTTGACCTAGAAACTACTTACTCTGATTGGTTAACGACCAGCACTCAACTCTGTTATCTAGGATTGCTAGCACAGTGTGATGTTTTGGTGTGTTAGGAGAAGGAGTTAGAAGTGCTGTGTATGGTTATGAGAGAGAGAGAGAGAAAGAAAGGATGTATTTTGCTTTGATTTGTATGCAGAAACTCTGCTGGTTTTATTTTCCCTTTTAATAAATCCTGTAAATAGTTATTCTGAGTCTAGCTGACTAGTCATTACCGCCGCAACTAGCTTCCTCGCTGTGCAGGAAAACTCTGCTACGTTTGGGCTAAAGCCAATAGGGCTATGCCTGACACTTCAAAGTTCCATGATTAGTTGCCAAACAAATCGGCTCCCGAATGCCACAAACCCGGAAGTAAGTGTTCCGGTTTGTGAACTCTTTTTGGCACCCAAACTTCCAATTGGAAACTACTCCTTGGTTATCAAATGGTTTCGGGAGTCGAACAGACTCGCGGAACAGATTAAGTTCGAGAACCAAGGTACCACTAGACATAGGATTCATTAAAATCAAATTTCACACTGTCAGTTTTACTAAAGAATTTCAACTGAGCAGCTTCACATTGGAGTCTCCATTTCAAACTTCTTTGTTGGAATATAGTGACATATAAGTAGGTTTTGATAGGCTCAGGCCTAATAATGAGCTTCAGAGGGCTTGGTAACACTCTCCTCAAAGGAGAAACAAGCCTTAGAAAACCTTGAATTCTTATCAAGGTCAAATGACAAATTAGAACGGGAGAAGACTTTCCAGAAGAAAAAACTCAGCACAGGAAAAATGAGGCAGTGTGGCAAAAAACAACCTCAGATGGTCTTATTGGCTTAGGTGTTCCTCCATATGCTGAATGGGCTTTTGCTCCCCATATTTCATTTCCTGCTTTTCACAGTAGTTCCCTAGTAAAACAACCAATCAATTATCAATTGTGATGGTAAAGAGCTGAAATAGGAATGAGGGGCAAAAGCAGGCTATTTTTTTCTAGAAAAAAGAGGTGCTGGAACTCACCATGAACACCTCCCTTGTTCTCTTATATTGACAATGGAGCCCACCTGAGATGTGTCAGAACTAAGTTTTTGTGAGTTCCAGCTGAAAAAAGCCCTGGGCAAAAGTCCATGTGAGTACTCTGGGGCTAGCTGTGAGTTGATCCACAAACACTGCAAAAGTTCTCCAATTTAATTATGTTGAGTACAGATACACAAACACTCCATTTTGTTTGTGGAAGACTCATGAGGATAGGCTGCGTCACCTGACTCCCAATTCTCTCCTCTGTTCTCTAGACATGTTTGTCATCTTTGAAATTTGGGTTAATTAAGGTTGAGAAGTGTAAAAACGCCCTTTATCTGTCACATTAAGAACAGCTGGAATAAGCACCAGGTGCTTCACTGTCCCAGATGGCTTTTGTTTGGCAAAGAAACGCTTTTGATAGGCCTTATTGTTTGATTGAAGGACAGCTATGGGATTGTTTAGTTTTTATTTCCTGTTGGCACTTTTCGTGACTTTATTTCCTTCCCTAGGCATGTATGGGGGAAATTCTCTGAAAAGAAAACGGTGCTTTCAATCCCTTAGTCTTGAAGTGATCTTACAGTTTCATTCTTTCTTTGCAATAATAAAGTAAAAGTAAAGGGAACCCTGACCATTAGGTCCAGTCATGACCGACTCTGGGCTTGCAGTGCTCATCTCGCTTTATTGGCCGAGGGAGCCGGCATACAGCTTCCGGGTCACGTGGCCAGCATGACTAAGCCGCTTCTGGTGAACCAGAGCAGCGCACGGAAATGCCGTTTACCTTCCCGCCGGAGTGGTACCTATTTATCTACTTGCACTTTGACGTGCTTTCGAACTGCTAGGTTGGCAGGAGCATATAGCCAACAAAATATGCTTACTTCACTGACCTCTTGATTTCTACCCATCTGAATTCTTCCCTCTAGTCTTACTTTTATTGAAATTTTACTATTTATCTATTTTTTCATAAGATATATTCTAGAAGCCTGTCACCAATGTTTTAACTGGTGAATTCCAATGCAGGTCCCTAGCTTAATGATAGGCACTGTGCTTTGCATGCAGAAGGTCCCACATCCAGTCTCTGCTCTGCCTGAAACCCTGGACAACCTCTGGCAGTCAATGCAGAAAACATTGAGCACGATCAGAGTCAATGATCAGATTCAGTATAAGGCAGCTTCCTATGTTCCTATGACACTTCCTCACCCAGCTCCCTCACCACAGACCCTCCAAGTATACCTATTTTCCAGGGACAGTCTTGGATTTACAGAAGCCATTCTAGTTTCTGTCCCGCTTTTCCCTAGGACCAGGGCCGTCTTACCCATAGGTATTAAGGGTGCAGGGCACCCGGGCGCTGGGCTCTCAGGGGCGCCAGGCTGAGAGTCTGGGGCCTGAGAGTTCAATCCGGGGAAGAGCCCGCTTGTTGGTCAGAGCGCTGTGGTGGGCTCTTCTGCTGCGGGTGGTTCTGCGCCGTGAGTTTGGGGGCGACTGAGCCAGCAAGATGATGACGTGGCCAGCCAGCTCTGCCCTCCTGCATGCCTGGGACTGGGCAACCTGGGGGGCGGCGCTGGGTGGATCTTTGCACCTCGGCACCGCATATGCTTAAGACAGCCCTGTTTAGGACATCCCTATTTTCATCAGGGAAATGCTGGAGGGTATGGAGTTATGTGATCCCAAGCCCAGGAGATAAGTAATTATACAACCTTTTGAAGACATCTGAAGGCAGCCCTGTAATATGAAGCCCTCCCCCATTCATGTTTATTGGTTAATTTTCTTTTAAACAACATACTTTGTTACTTTGACATACCCAATAATGATATCACCATTAACCAGGTATTTCCTGACTTCGAATAACCAATGACATTGTAAGCTACAACATACCTCTGTTTGTGCAAAGGTCCCTGCTCAATTTTGGGCAATTTCCCTTTCCCATTACACAGTCTAGGAAGCGGTGGGCTGGGGTGGGTGGGGAGCAAGAACATTAAACTTGCATATCCTTTGGATCCCACCCATTCAATATACAACATCAGAAAGGAAACAACCTAAGCTAAAGGGAAAACCAAATGTAAAAGTGTGGTCTTGATCTTCATGGGGATCAGAGATTTCCTAACCAAAGCTCACAAAAGAGAACAAACTGCCCTGCAAAGCAGCCATCGTCTTACCCAATTCGTCTAAATTGGACATATGTAAATTATTGCTTTTTATTGTTCAGCTTGCCTGTCAACTTAGATCACACCAGGTGTTTCTTCACCGAACAAGTCCTTTCATCATTTCTGTGCTTTGAAAGCCCATCAAAAGCCAGGAATAATTAAAAAACAAACAAACAAAAACACCTCACAAAGCAATGTTATAGTGATTTATGATTCCTCAAACCTGTGGCTCCCGTTTAATTCCCAGTGACATATCTTATTGTCACAAACTGCTTGAAAATTGTGAAGAAAGAGGTAAACAAATTATATGTGCTGTTTTAGAAGAACAGACTAATCTCCCACACTAATTCCATTTCCCATTTGGGATAGCAAACAGTGATTTCTCATATAGGGAAATCTGCAACTGTAAGATGGAATATTATAATTACTATTTTTATGCATCCATTTAAGTGCTGTAAGATGTCAAAAGCAATTTCCCCCTTTTCTATATTTGTCTTGCTCTTTGAAATCCCTGAACCTACAATTAAATGTACAAAAGAATAATAAAAGAGATACTGGAGGATTCCCTTAAGGCAGGGATGGGAAATGTGGCCCTCCAGATGTCGGATGGACTTCAGCTCACATCAGTCCCCCTTAGTGCACCCAGTGGTCAAGGATGATGGCACTGTAGCCTAACAGCATCTGGAGACCACAGGTTAACCACCCCTGTCTTGAAGAGTAAGTGCCTAGTTTGAGCATCCAAGTACCGTAATTGCTTATACTTATAAAAATGGGTGGCCATTTGCTTCTCAATGCAATGATTAAATTTCAGAGAAAATAATGTGCATTGTACCACTTATGGAAATGGAGGATTGCATGGGTGAATATGCCATCACAGTAATTAAAAAAAGCTCTCTGTGCTTAAAAATCCAGCATAACATGTGGAGGTCTAAGTCAGAACTATTTTAGTGCCCTGTCAGTAGTGATTGTTATTTTCCTTCAGTTGCTTTATATACTGCTCCCCAACACTTCTAGAATATTTTGTTGGCATTGATCTGTCTCAAGAGACTATACAGTGCACCTCTGGGGTTGAAGTCAAACCACTGGGGAATCATAGCGCCTGCTGTAGCTGCAGAGACTGGTAACTCACAACTGCTGCCTCCCACATAGTTTTTGCTGTGCTAGCAGCACCAAAGTAACCTCTCCAGGGTGCAAGCCTGGACAAGCGTGTATGGCGTTCCTGGGCTGCCCAGTCTATAAGACACCCCCTGTTGGCCTCACCAATGTGTTCCAATGGAAAGCAATGAAAACCATTTGGCACCAACTTGGCTGCATGAGTTGCTGGAAAGAGGCCTTAGGGACTCCACTCCAGATTTGTGTAGGGTTTATATATTTTTTTCTTTATTTCCCCCCCTAAAAACTAGGTGCGCCCTATAGTCCGGTGTGCTCTATGGAGCGAAAAATCTGTCTGTCCAATCCAATGTCTATGCCAATATCACTCACATTCTGTAACCAATAAAGTTGTGGCCTTTTTTAGCCCATTAACCTAAATACTTTTTTAGCCCATTAACCTAAATACTTGTATCCATGTGTATTATTTTATCTCCAAGTGGTGGCGGGGCCTCGACTTACAAGTGATTGGGAATGATTGGAAAACATACGGAGAGCACCAGGTCTGCAAAGGCTGGTGTGGATCATCTCTACTATTTATTTTTACACCAGACTGGATGAGAGTTCTTGAACATGAAGTACGTTGCATTACACAAGCTCAATTTGTGTTATAATGAAATTGCCACAATCTATTTGCAGCCTGCTCTGACAAAAACTCCCAAGTTCTTTATGTCCAGGTCTGCGTTCTGCAGCATTCCAGAGTGGGTCTGATGTCAGGAGAGACTCCTTGAGGTGATCGTATAGGGGAGGAGTGCGGCTGAATTTGTGGTTCATAGCTTTAGTGTTAAGTTGCTTAATAGGCATTTTAAAGGAATCTTTAATTTAACAGATGGCAGGATTGTTGCATTGCGGATGCAATATCAGATGGCTCATGGTAGCCTCTGTGCTGTTAGAGATCTCTCATGCAGAAACTTCAGAATGAATTACATAATCAATACCACTCTAGACTTGCATTCACTTGTAGATGAGAGAATATTAGGGATTTACTTTGTGTGCAGGTCTGGGTTGTTTATTGACTTGTTAGTTTTAAGTCTTTGTGGGAGGTCAGGGGCTTATGGATTAATCCATAATAACCAAAAACGTAGTGAGCACAGGGGCTTTTTTGAAGGATTGTTTGCTTGTAGGAAACTCCAATAATTGAACGGTCATATTCAGACGTATGAGCCTCATTCAGTGCTGCAGAGTACACTGGCTTGCAGTGCAAACTCTTTGATCACAAAAACCTTGACGACATCATAAGATTGATGTGAGTATTAGAGAATGTATTATACAGACAAATATAGCTTTATTCACTCAAAAGTAAGTATTGCCACATTTAATATGGAACCTTCAGCCTCGCCCCTTATGGTATGCAATACACCGCCATATGGAGCAAGGCTAACACATGTTGAGCAGGGCTGACAATTGCAGACCTGTTGCAGATTAAACACAACCATGCCCTACATGTGAATAATACATGAATAGGACTTCATTGAATCAGATAACTGAGAGTCAAATTATGTGGATGCTCCTATAACAAACCCTTCAACCTTTTGTCAGAATTTCTTATATTTTCTTGCGTCCCCTTGCATTTTATTATTTCTGTTGTTAGCACTCCACCGCAGCCTGTCTTCACTTGCATGGGAAGTACCTAACCATCATAATAATCTATATTTCTCACAACTTATATTCATTTTATGCAGCTGTCAAGTCTCAAGTGAACTTTAGTAATATGTATGGAATAAAAAGAAAGCTGTGCACAGCCTAACCCAACTGGTGCCTTATGCCGTTAAATATAACTTTTAACACTGAGTTCCGTCTGAAATATATGTGCATTTGATCTCCTCAAACACCTCTGATTTCTTTGCTGTATTTTAAAAGAGTGAGGGACCCATAAGACAAAACTACAAAGGGAGGCATTCCCTGTTACATCAAAATCTACTTTACAGTATATATGAAAGTGAGGAGGGGGAGAGACAACTCTGACACCTCTGTACTTCTATAGATTGATACTCCTATAAAAATGGAGTTTATTTCATTTCATAAAAGCATCTCTCCCCAACTTTTAACATCTCAGATAATCTTTACAAAGGTAAAAATGAGAGCTATACATCAGGGTTAATTGGGAGTCTAGTGGTGGACTTGTAATGACTTCTTCAAAAGGAATAACATCATGCACTTGGCCTTAAGTAAAGGCAACGACTTACATCTTGCTTCAGTTAGTGTATTCTCGCTTTTGATGTGCTTGGTGAATCTGTTCCAGTATTTGTTCCAGGGAAAGTGTGTCTGCCACTTAGAAGGCCAAGACCAGACTTCAGGGGGGCCTTCACACAGTGCCACTGACGAGCCTCCATTCCTTCAGTACTCTTCCCATGGGCATCTTGTTGGCCACTGTAAGGCTAGCATACTGGACAAGATCTTTGGCCTGGTCCAGTAGGACTCATTTCATGTTCCTATATTGGCCAAACAGATGAAATTATGGCCAGCATCTAAAATTGTGCTTTTTGATGTATTTTTAAAAATAAAAAATATACATATAAATGTATTTGCTTTAATCAACCAATAATGTCAGATATGCTCAGTATTAGACACAGATCTGAAAACTGTTTGCACCTTTGGGAAGATAGATGGGGTGACAGTTCAAAACACACACAGTTATATTGCAGTTCATAGACCCAAAATACACAGTTCAAAACAGAAACTATAAACACCATAGTAAACAAAAATATTTAATTTCCTGGTTTCAGAAATAGTATTTTGGCTTATTCATGGCCATTCAGAAACAGAATAAAGTCGTATTTTCGAGGATAACATTCACAAAATAAACACCTTAGGCCCTCTAGTATAAAGTATCAATACATTTAGATCAGTGGTATACAACCTCAGGTCTCAGAACCAAATGAGACCTGGGCGTCTCTGTCCAACACTTCAACTTTCCTCATAACATGCCTCTCACTGGGCTTGTTTCACACCCTTCTTGAGCAACTGTGTCTGGCTTGAATGAGTCCTTGAATTCTGATCGTGACATTTGCTTGTCTGGATGAAGGATGGAGCAGGGTTTGACTTTGTATAGAAACTATCCTGATGTGCATTCAATGCTGTGCCTGCTTTTTCCTGTGGTCCTTTGGCTGAAAAATGTTCCCTAGCCCTTTTTTAGCTATTCATTTAAAATCATGTAATATGGCCAATCATATTTTAATAATAGAACATAACCATGCACTGTAAGCTACCTGGGACTAGACCCACTGGATTCCTTGAAGTCTTTCATTAAATTCTGCCAAACATTTGTCAGCCAATTTCAAAATGCAAAATCCGAGTGAAGTGAGAAAGAAGAGGTATCACTGGTGGACTCGCATAGAGGCCTTGCCACCATGTTGCAAGAATGATATGTTGAGCTGACTTCCAGACTGCATTCCTGCAACAAATTGGAGAGGTTGTTTTGGGTTTTTAAAGTACTTCCCCAGAATCAAGTCCGAAGAGTGGTGCTTGTTTAGTACCCAGGGACATAGGCCTAGACATACACATAGAATTAATGAGTTGGAAGGGACCAGGAGGACCAGATACTCCAGCCCCCTGCGATGCAGGAATATGCAGCTGTCCTTTACAGAGATCGAACCTGCAACCTTGGTGTTACCAGCACCATGCTCTAACCAGCTGAGCTACCCAAGAAAAACCTTGCCGGATCAGATCCTGGGTTCATCTTACTTCTAGCAGCAACCAGTCAGATGGCTCTGGGATGCTCACAAGAAGGACTGAAAATGGTTCCTCAATCTACTAAATGGCATCAATTTCACATAAAAGGAGAGACAGAGAACATAAAGTATCTCCATGTGGTTTCTCCAATCCATGATAATTTTATAAACCTCTATGATGTCTCTCCTTAGTCATCATTTTTTTTCTAAACTAAAAAGCACCCAAACCCAGAAGGTTTAGCGTTTCCATTTAGAGAAGGTAGTCCAATCAAACCCTTTTATCATGTTGATTGTCATTTTCATCATCTTTTCCTACTTTGTGATATCCTTTTTGACACAATCTTCCCAATACTGATGCACGTTAGATTTGGCTAAGAGCAAGATAATACTGATCATTTTATTGTCACACTCAGTTGTTATTGTCAATGAACGCTTCATGCCAGCCAATGCAGGCAAATACAGTAACATTGCCAGCATCACCACTGCCTTTGAATCTTTGATATTTTGAAGCCATACTAACTACATGGAGAAGTATTTCATTCAATTATCTGAAAGACAAAATGTTCTACAAATTTTAGTTTCACAGACACACACCTATTTTTCCTTTTCCTTTTTTATTTCCATTTTAGGCCATGGGAAAAATAAACAGGAAAAGAGCCACTTTTCTGCCCAGTTCTTATTTCCTTATAACAAAGTTGCATCAAAAAAAAAGTGCTCTAAAACAGAACTTGCAAAATAATGTAGTTGCCTGTTTTGTACTCCACAAGAGTGCAACTAATTTTGAAGCAGGAAGCTCTGGGAGAAATTCCATCTTCAAAAGCCATTTACTAGCAGGTATTATATTGCTGAGGTATTATATTGTCTGCAACAATTCCTGACATCAGGAGTTAGAGACTCGATTCACTGTATCAAATTAAGTAGTAACACATTTTGGTTTCCCACATGATAACTGTGAAGATCAATTGACTGTCTGGCGCGGCAATTCTATGGACGTCTCTGCAGAAGTCCCATTGAGTTCAATTAACCTTACTCCCAGGTAAGTGTGTCTAGGATTGCAGCCTCAATGTGTGAAACCTCTCTGCTATCATGGATCACACTATTTTAATCATGTCTCAGGTTGCCTTCCCTCATTTGCCAGACACTATATGAGAGAGAAATGGCTGTAAGAGAACAGCACAAATCAGATAACTGTTTCGCACATTCATGCCACCAGTCGAAAGCAGCAATTATCACACAGAAATTTATTGTCGCTTAAAATGAACTTATACTCCACCTCTATTATACAGAGGATAAAGCCGGGGCAGATAATACATTACAGAGCTATTCAACGTATCTAATGTTGAATTCAAGGTTTTGGAGTTCAGTTTTCTATTTTGCATGGAACGCCTCCCAGATTGAGGAATTATGTACAACTTTATTATTTGTACCCTGCCCATCTGTTTGGGTTGCCTCAGCCACTCTGGGCAGCTTCCAGCATATACAGAAACATAATAAAACATTAAACATTACAAACTTACCTATACAAGTAAGAGAAACAAGACTGGACTTTCCTTGTCCATCACCTGATAAAGGTAATCCATCAGAACAATCAAGGCCAATTCCTCCCCTTTTTCTTTAAAAAAAAATGCTTTATTGGTTTTAAAAACAAAACAAGACATGACAATACACAACGATCAACAAAAGGCAACCCAAAATTAACACTCCATACACAAAACTGAGTTCATCCATCACTAATTCTAACATGACTTCTGATCCCCCATTGTGATTCCTAAGTTTCATTACAGCTGCGCACTTAACTTTATCTCTCCTAAATTATTCTGTTATGTTAATTCTGTAGAAATTTCTTATTTCATGCAGAAATCAATCCAGGCCTACCAAAGAATTTATGTTGTTACAATGTTCCTTTAAGTATTCTCTGTAAATATTCCACTCTCTATTAAATATTTGATCTGTATGGTGTTGGAGTCTTGCTAGTTAAGCATATTCCAACATTTTATTTTGCCAATCTAATTTTGAGGGAGTAGAATCTCCTTTCCATACCTTAGCAATTAAGAATTCTAAAGGCCAATTCAGCTCCCATTAGCTCCTTATGTTCTCAGCAGCAAACCACCCCTGTCCTGCTGATGCAGGATCAACAGATCCCCGATTTGGATATGTCACAGAAAGCATGGTTTGGCCTAACATTATACTGCTGTATGAAATCCTTAAAAAGCACACCACCTTGTATTTTATATGAGCTATTTCCCTCAGGTAATCTGACACTACTTGAAGATGAAGAAAGAAAGGTGAAAAGAAAGTCTTGATATTCTTTGGAAATTAAATTCCATTTGCTCCCAAGTTCATAAGGTAAGCCAGCAGTGTAATTAACTGATTAATTATTGTTTTCTTTGTGGAACAAATCACCTCTGAGAATGAGTTTAATCAAAGAGGAAAACCCGTAACTTGACATTACCACCTCAGCTGAGTTCCAGAGGAGCACACAGTGATTTATTTTGATCTTGTCTCTTCAGTAATAATAATCTTGGCATATTTTTAACATGCACCAGCATTTTGATGTGACAAAGTGCTCGGAAACAAAACAAAAAATAGCTAGTTAATCTGCAAGTACAGTACACACACACATTTCCCCCCGGTCTTTCTTATATTTTAGTTTGAGCAATATGATTATACTTTTGATTATCAGGCTTTCAGAGTAAACCACACATACAAAAAAAACCACAATCCTTTTTTTGTACATGTTAAACCGATGGAAGCTATCATGCTTCAGTGCACATACAGAAAACTACAATACCTCTTGAAGTACTTATCATAAAGTGTTTTCCCCACAGTCATAGGAAGCAGATTTTAATTAACCTTTACAATAACCTTGCCTTGTAGTTAATTAAAACAGTACAAATCATACTAGCTTATAATTTTTCATTTTAAAATTACAATGATCAAAACAGGGAAGATATTTAAGCCATTTTTGTAACTAAGTTCTTTCTTACAACTTAATAATGTGCAATGTACTTCGGAAAGGAGGGGCGGGAGGAACAAAATTCCAAAGCCTTGCGAGTCAATTTAAAAATCAGTCCCATTCCGAGGTAGTATGAACTTTTATTATGGCATCATTGCAGGGATTTCCATTTTTGACCATTGTCTATGAATGCTGGGATTGATAGGAGATGGGGTCCAACAATATCTGGGACATGGTCCAGACAATAGTCTGAAGGTGCATGGGAAAGTTGTTGGCAGCAGGAGGACAGTACAGATTTGGAAGAGTGATTTGCAGAGGGGCATAGTTCAGAAGGCAGAAGCTGGGAAGTACTGGATGGGGAACAGGTAGCAGAAGAAACACTAGAAGATTCACAGTCTCTGGACAACATTCAATCCCCATCCCCAAAGGCAAGGAAAGCTCGAAGAGTGTTAGAACAGAAAGCACAGAGGGTACAAGCTCAGATTACAAGATTTGGGAGTGACATAGATTAATAGGGATGGAGGGGGGTAAGCCTTAACTGGGAGCACTGCCATTCTAGGGAGATGCTTTCTTTTGTCTCTCGCTGTGTTTATTAAAGAAACTAACTGGTAAGAATTTCCTTTTTTTGATCTGCTTATTTACTGCTGTTAGGGGGGCGGGGGAGTCGATTCCCCGAAGCCTGACAGTTATCCATCAAGCTCTGCTATGAGTTGTTTCTTTTTGCTTTCCAATATATTTCTGATCAAGAAAAAAAAATGATGTAGAGTGAGCAAAGTGTGGCCCAGAGAAAATAATTTGAGAACCACCATCTTAGTGCCACAACAAAGGTAAAAGGGCTCAGGTGGTCATTTTAAGGGCTTTATATACTCACCCACAACATGGGTGGGTCGGATATGAACAGCCAGTGGTAGATGTTTTAGCAGAGGTTTTGCATGCTCTCAGTCATCTATCCTATCTGCAGTCTAGCTGCTGCATTCTGCACCATCTGATACTTCCAGACCAAGCTCAAGGGCAGCCCCACATAGAGCACATTGCAGTAATCTAGCCTCAAGGTCACCAATGCATGGACTATGTTGCTTAACACACACTACAGAATAATCTGTAATATATAAATTACCAGGTATTGTATTACTCAGTTTTGTATTATGGAATAACCTTAACGGGCAACACATTATTATGCTTTAACAGGAATAGCTACATTCAAGAAGGTGGAGTTTTTGTAGCAAGAGGTTACATTTTTATGTCAGCTTCCATTAAGGCATTAAGCACCTATCACATTCAGTAATAGGCTGCTTTAATACTAGATGAGCTATTGGTCTGCTCATCCCTGGAAATGACATGTTCTTACGACAGCAATACACCAAAAACTGGGATATATCATGCCCAACAGGGAGTCATTTGGCAGGGATCTGGATTCTATTAAACTGCATTTTACATGCTCACTAGATTATTGAACTGCCAGGATTTTCTCTACAGTACACAGCTAAAAAAGGATTAGAGGCCTCCTTCCCCCATCTAACAGCGAAGTGTAAAAATATTCAAAGGTTCGTCACTGAACACTCAGAAAATTGACAGTGAAAAGAGAAATACTTGTAATTCAATGAAGAAACCAGTACCTTTATGGCAAACAAATCTACCCAATCTTGAGTGGTATCTCAGAATACCCCTCAGTCAATAATAGACTAGAAACTGAATTGTAACAGGTAACACTGTTAACAAAGTATCACTGTTGGAAACGAGAACAGCCACTGAGCAATAGAAAATAAGAAATCTTGATCCACTGGATACATCACCATTTTGTATAAAAAAAGACATCAACTTATTTTTAAGGATTGTGATGATTAAATTTATTGGCATCTCTGACATTTGCTGTTGTTTTCAATGATAACAGTCACAGGCATTGCCAACTTGCAACCACCAGAATTTAGGATAATATTTCAAAATGCTTTGATCCATGGACTTTGTCTCTCATAAGGACATTGGAGCCCCATTACGGAGCCCCATTACAACACATAATGAGAAATTATCTTCTTCTTTTATAACCTGGGGAGATTACTTTGCACATGCAATAGGAAGAGCATCCAGCTAGATCATGTCAAAGAATACAACGACTACCACAATGAAGCAAACAGATGTTTCATGAGTTAAGTTTTGTTGTTGTTTAGTCTATTAGTCATGTCTGACTCTTCGCGACCTCATGGACCAGAGCACACCAGGCACTCCTGTCTTCCACTGCCTCACACAGTTTGGCCAAACTCATGTTAGTAGCTTCGAGAACACTGTCCAACCAGAATCAATTCATTCACTCTGGTTCCATGTCAAGGAGCACATTCTCTTAGGGGTAATCTATCAAGGTTTGAATGTTGACAGTGGATGAGGCTGGAGCTAAAAAGGATGGATCCAACCCCCGCTTTCTCTCATGGACACCCTTCTGCCTTTTTCTTCCTCTGAGGCCTTCTCCTCCTCTTCCTCTTCCTCTCCTTCTCTCTCCCTACCTGAGAGACAGCAAGTGGAAGGACAGGTATCTTTTTCCAGTGGTCCAAACTTGTCAGTCACAGGGCAGAGCAGGTTGGGCGGGGGCTACTTACCTGGCATCCCAATGCAGATGTCATTGTCTGTAACCCAGAGGGGTGAAGGGTCTGGGAGTTCAGCATAGTGCAAGCACAGTGGTGGAGTCAATCCAGTGTTCCTGCCATGTACCTTCTTCAGTAAGGCACTCTATGTAGTGCTTCCTATTTGCCTCATATGCTACTGAACAGAACAATGCACAAAAGTTTCTGTAAACATAACAGTTTTCGCTTCTTCAACTATTCATTTTCTCGCTGTCTTTTTTTCAGTAAAGACCCAAGTAAGTGAAAACTACCGTAAAAATACATTTAACAAAGGAGAATTGTAGGCCAAAACAACAACAACCACTCTTGTGCACTCCAAAACTAGAATCATAGAATCATAGAGTTGGAATAGACCACAAGGGCCATCAAGTCCAACCCCCTGCCAAGCAGGAAACTAGCATGAGAGTGTATCATATAACATTCAGCCAATTTCATACAGCTTTTTATTTTTGAAAGAGGGCTATTGATATATTTTTCCTAAAATGCCCAAGGGTGGGAATTATCTTGCTACAAGATGGGGTGGTGCTCACTGTGTTTGATGGCTTTGATATGGAGAACACACAAACACGGAAGATACTGTTTCACCAGGAACAATTATTCATGATATCAAGGTAGAGCCTCCATGTTCATAAGCAGCTTACCTCAGAATGACTGGTGCTGCAGACAATGCTTGGAAACCATAAATGGGAAAGTTGTTGTTTTCATATATTGCTGATGGGCTTTCCAATGCAGTAAACCTTTGGTCCAATCCAGTACGATCCTTCTTTATTTTTGATAGGAGGCCCACAACTACAGTACTACCATCATCAGAACTCAACTCTACCTTTACATTTACCGTACCTCACACTGGGGAAGAGGGACCTGTTTTCATACAGATGCTATTTAACTTCAACTCCCATGAGCCCCAGCTAGAATGGTCAAAGGTCAGGGATGATGGGATCTGAAGTCCAGCAACATCTAGGTGGAAACAGGTTGCCAACACTTTCCCTCCACCTAGCTAACCCAATCTCAAATGAGAGAAATGAAAAGCCGTCATATGACATTTCTCCTGTACCCATTGAATGTGAGTGGATATCAGAAGTAAGAAAAGGAAAACCTCTGCACAGTTGAATAGAGGATGAGTCTGATTGTAAACTGATATGATTTCCAGCTCCTTTTATTCTCCACTTGTAGTGACAGTTTGTAGCATGCAAATACTACAGTCTTCAAAAAAGCAATTGCAGTTTGACTTAGCTGAAGCGCCTCTCAATAAGCCTGAGATAATGTACATTGGAAAGAGCAATTTAGACTGCCAGCACTTACTGATGGATTCTGAATTAGGTGTAGCCTCTTCAAGGAAAAGAATTCTAAGTATTCTGGTCTGTGGCTGTGTTGCAATAAAGTTCTCAGTAAGCTGCAGTGACCTAAAAGAGGTATTATGATATTCTTACTGGTTTAGAAAAGGTAAGAAAAATCAGACAGAATGTGTTTGCATAAATTGCTAAGGTTCTAATAAGGATGTCTCCTTCTAAGAGTTTGTGCTCGCAATAGGTTTTATGGCATTTACCCAGGGATAACTTACTTTTACACTTACATTTACCCAGGGATAACTTACTTTTACACTATGGGGAGTGCAGGGAGGCTGTTGCTATGGCCTAGAGCAGGAATGGAGAAGTTAAAACCTCTGTGGCCAAATGCAAGTCTCCAAACCTCACGCTCTAGCCCATGGGACCCTCCTAATGCCACCCTCCATCTCAAGCCAAACACCCTCTCCTCAGCCCACACCCTTTACTGAATATTTTTGCTCGGCTGGAACATTTTTTTTGGAATTTAATCACACTTATTGTTGGCCAGGATGGAGGATGCACAGACATATGCAGAAACTAATCTACTGTCCAAAGAAAAAAACACCCCACATCCTAAACAGAGGGTAGAGCAGATCTTGCCTGTCCCTTGGTGTGCCTGATTCAGTGTCTTCAGTGATGTACACAAGAGTAGGCAGTGAGCAGGGCTGCCGACTTGCCCCCACAATTGAGGGGACCTGGGGCTGCATGTTGTCAGTATGTGGTGTGCACATCTCCACGGCATGTGTGCATGACGTCAGCATGCCCGGTGACTTGTGCGTGTGATGCAAGCACACCCAGTGGAATATATGCACGGCTGCTGTGGAACTTTTGGGGGGCATCCCTTTCATGAGAAATATTGATGGGCTGTGCCCTCTCTTTTGGGCTTGCCGATCAGAAGGTCGGCGGTTCGAGTCCCTGTGATGGAGTGAGCTCCTGTTGCTCTGTCCCAGCTCCTGCCAACCTAGCAGTTCGAAAGCACGCCAGTGCGAGAAGATAAATAGGTACCGCTGCAGCGGGAAGGTAAACAGTGTTTCTGTGCACTCTGATTTCCATCACAGTGTACCATTGAGCCAGAAGCAGTTTAATCATGCTGGCCACATGACCCAGAAAGCTGTCTGTGGACAAACGCTGGCTCCCTTGGTCTGAAAGCAAGATGAACGCCGCAACCCCATAGTCATCCTTGACTGGACTTAACCATCCAGGGGTCCTTTACCTTGTTTACCTTTTTACCTTACCCTACTCAGCACCTATGGCTGTGAGAGAAGAGAATAAGAGGACTGGCAACCAGCAAAGGATTGAATTTCTCTACCCCTCCATTACCTAACACCCTTGGTGAGCCTTTAGCTACAGTTCTTTTTTCTGGGGGTGGGGGAGCATTTGAATGCACAGACTTCTACTACCATTGGTTGCCTTGATCATTAGTTAACTTTGGTGAGAGGGGAGGAAAAATGATACAGACTTTTACTCCATTAAAAGCTGTGTTATTAATATTCAAACACACACAGAGAGAGACCTTGCAGTAATGTCACAGTTATTATAATAGATAGGATGAAGTGTCTCCTGGAAGCTAAGTCAGAATGAGAATTCAGGCACAATTTTTATAGAGAGGATATTTCCTGATCATGCATTCAAGCTTCAACAACCATGTTAGTAATCTACCAGTTTTTTTTCAGATTTTATCCCAGCATTCCTTATGTCCACATGGCCCTTCACCTCCCCCTCCAAAGAGGAGCAAATACCACTGTCATTGTTCATTGTCCTCCCTACTTTTGCTGCTAAGCGGTTCTATCATCTAGTCATTCCCTCACCCCCAAAGCTGTCTGGTGCCAGTAGCCTCAAGACACTGTGAAGCTGGTTCTAGCATAACAGCACTCCCAAATGTTTTCTACATATCCTCTCTCAGAGCTGCCTCGATGCCACAGGCTTGGCACCTGTTCTCTAGCAATTCCAATCCAAATCTTACCTTTTGCCTTTTCCCCCACCAGAGCACAACCAGCTATAAGAGATATGATACCGCCAGGATTCCTTACGCTAGGCTTGAGGCTGTTGTCAGCTCATAAATATATGAATTAGCCAGATTACACAGCAGTGTATCTCCAGCAGGGTTGAGGAAGGCATCATTCTCCTAGCCTTGGATGGGCCTTACCTTTTATCCAGACTCCAGCCTTAATAGTTATCCGTAATTTGTGTATGTAGTGCATCCTAAAAAGTGAAAGGGCTGATGTTATAATTATAAAAGTAAGAACATTTTATGATTGTGCTCCTGAGTTTTATTTACTTCCTTTGATATATTCTTTGCTGCTCCCCTTTTAAAGTTCTATAAATGAGCAATATTTCATTTTATGGTATGGTGAGAGAAGATCTCAGTAATGGGGAGAAAGATTCTAGCTCACTCTTGGATCTACTGAAGATTACAATATTGCTAGCACAGGTGCATAATGGCCACTGCAGGTGCAGGGAGGGCCACAGGAATGGACACAGGAGACTGGTATTGGGTTGAATTAGGCTACAACTCTATTGATTATATGAAAGTGTAGGTTTGGCTAAGGCATCAGGCATGCATCCAGCATTAGACAGCCCATCTGCTACCTGGTAGGAACCTGGTAGGGTCAACCTTGCATTGGGGAGTTGCCCCCAACATAGATTGGGTGCCACAACCCCATAGGAGGCCACCATTGGGCAAGATATGTTGGCCCATTGTTTCCCCTGTGAACTCCTGGACAGAATCGCCCCTCCAGAACCCTCTCTAATGGGGTATCCCTGCGACTAAGGATCCAGCCCAATGCCTTATAGGCCAAAGTTGTGACAGTTGCTGTGAAGCAGGTGAAGACCTGCAACCCAGCCAATCTGTTTGGATGTAAAGGTAGTGTTTCCCCTTTGCAGTAACACTCCAGCACAATCAGCGTGATATTTATAGTCTTTATTACATACACAGTCATACCACGGGTTACAGACGCTTCAGGTTGCGCATTTTCGGGTTACAGATGCGCCGAAACCTGTAAGTACAGGAATGGGTTACTTCCAGGTTTCGGTGCTCGCACATGCGCAGAAGTGCTGAATCACAACCTGCGCATGCGCAGATGCGGCGCTGCAGGTTGCAAATGCTGTGGGTTGCGAACATGCCTCCCACACGGATCACGTTCTCAACCCGAGCGTCCACTGTATACAAGAACAGCTACAGTTCAGAATTACCCGTCCAAACCCGTTGAGTCAGATTCGGGGAGTGGCTTCCTACGATTCCCGTGCCAACAAAGTAGGCCTAGGAATCGCACGAGGCATCTTTGATCCTTATGTTTCACTTCCCTCCTTGTCTGTGCTGATTTGAAAGCCCCCTCCCTTCCTGAGTCTGAGCTTCCTTCCTGAGCCTCTGGGTGGTTGCAGGGCTCTCCATCATCTGTGAGCCCCTGTTCTCCCTGACTGCTTTCCACCCCTCGTTCTGCCCCCTGCGTCATCTCCCTGTCTTCCTCTTCTGTCCATTGCTCCTCAGAATTCTCCCTGACATTGGAGGAGAAAATTCCTCCCTGGCCCCAGATATGGTGACCGAGTAAATCAGGGCAAGGTCTGTATACCCCTCACCTCCTCACTCATTGAGCAGGCCTTAATGGACTGGATGGAAAATCCAGTGACAATCAGGCCACCCCCTTAAATAGACTAGGGTGGGCTGGGCGCAGCTCCAAGCCCCTGCCCTGGTTGGCCTTGTGGCAGGAGGTGGGGTGGCGCCTGGTGACCAACCCTTCCCACTGGTTGCGTTAGAAGATGGCAGCCTCCTTGTACTCACCATGGACACACCATGCAGCAAAAGAGCCCTAGGTGAGCGGTTAATTTTTTTTAAAAAAGCAATGTATTTTAAGAGCACCAGTTGTCATGTTTTCATACCTTATGACATGGTGCCCTCCAAATAGTTTTGGTTTACAAACGCCATTATGCACGATCACTGACTCGAGTGGCTGAGGCTGATACTCCAAATATCTGCTTCAGAATGAGAACAGAAATTGTGCGGCGGCAGTGCAGCAGCAACGGGAGGCCCCATTAGCTAAAGTGGTGCTTCAGGTTAAGAACAGTTTCAGGGTAAGAACAGACCTCCAGAATGAATTAAGTTCTTAACCTGAGGTACCACTGTATGTATTTTTTTTCTCCCATGCAAGGATGCCTAGGATTGCAGCTTTAGTTATATCTCTGCTAGCAGTTTCCGCCTTTTCAAAATTATATTTGATTACCAGAATCCATATGTTGAAAAATAATCTATTTTTGTCTACCAAGCAGTGGCTATCAATGGAAAACATCAGTTAAGTATCCATCGAGAACTTCAGTGAGTTAGCTCCTAGAATGCTCTGTCCTGATTTATTCTTGTCCACAATACTATTATTTTCAAAACATACTAGGCCCCTTTATTTCCATTTACTGATAAAAAGAATCCATTTCTTCTTGGTTTCTTTCTAAACATCTATGAGGCCAACCAAGGTGATTCTTAACTTCTACCCATTTTTTCTGGAGATGGAATTCCCAGCAGAAACCACTTTATTAAACCAAATGATGTGACAAACTTGCTTCTGGTGTGTTCTGAAATACATTTTTGGAAGTATTTTTCTGTACCCAACTGTGATTTGGGGCTTGATTCAGAAACTGAATGGGCCAGCATTCACAGGTGCAAAGCAATACTTACGTAAATAATATTGCTGAACTCCTACCTGAACAACAACTGAAAAGGATGTTCAGAAATGAAGCTTTGTTTTGGCATGGAGAGAGAGGGGGGGAGGGAGAGAGAGAATGATCGGAAGAAAATAAGGCTGTAATCTTTGAGGTAATAAATTCCATTATTGCCCAATATAGCAGCTGAGGGTGGCGTGTGATGTCAGCAAGTCACAGGGAGGGAGGAAGCTGAGGTGGTTAAGTAAAACTAAAAGAATCAGCGTTTCCCCCAGAAACAACAGAAGCAAACATACAACATTAAATTGGAAGAGTAGTGTTTTAAAGTTGACATTTACCTTACCTGGCAGTTTTACTTGCTGGCAATAAAACCTCCACTCCAAAGCTATGACGCCTCTTTCACTTGCTGTGGAGCAACTAATTGCCTCAGCTTCTAAACTGCCTTTCAGAGTTGGCGGCATTAATGTGACTTTCTGTTTGCCTTTCCATATTTCAGGAGCGCAAGGTGCTTTTAAAAGGCATTTTGGGGAAAGAGCAAAAAGTGTTGCCATCATACCTCAAAGAAGACCTGGGAAAAGCAAATTGGGGGGAAGGTTCTATTTTATTGCATATAAATAGGGGAATTAACCAGATTAACCAAAACAAAACATAATCTGGGCAGGGACATTCCCTAAGGGAAGAGGGACAAACTCCCCCAGTAGCCCCCACTTCAGGCCTGCATTAAGGAATTTAAGATATTAATGGGATTATGAGCGTTTATTCATTTGATACGCATTTTATTCATCTATGCTGTCACTGGCTATTGGTTACTGCACCCTTTTCATTTCTTATGTATGCTACGATCTAATTTTCTGTGGCACATTTAGTTCGCTTGCTAAATTTCCTTTTACATGACTAATGAGAGTAGATTCTTCTTCCAGTGTTACTCCTTTTGCTCTTAACTATTTAAGGTTTTCATATATTATGGATAGGCTAGCCCACAAAATCCTGGTGTAGAGTACCGCTCTAAAATATCCCGAGAATGTTTCACCAAACATTGTGTATTTCTGGCATGAACAGAGGTGTTTTACTGTAAAATCCTAAAATTAAATTGGATTGAGGGGGAATTAACAAATCAGAAGAGCAAAGAAATCGCTCATTTATTCCAAGGGAAAGAAACAGAAAGCTTTAAGAATTACTTGCTGCAGCATGACACCTTTTAAATGAAAGCTTTTCTGAAGCATGTTCTGCGCATTAAGATATCAATCAATGATTTTCATGTTCAGAAATGGAACTTTAATTAAAACTTCATGTACTCTGCTTTTATGTGCCCTTAACGTTATCCAGAATAAAGTGCCCCCCCTGGTCTGTTAAACAAAACCCCTGTGAAGTTACTACTTCTGTAACCTTTCTAAGCTGTTCAGGCACTCTTTTCGCAATGAGAGGTTTTACTGTGTGAGTTGTATTAAAATGAATGGGATAGTAGCGCCATTCATTTTAATGAGGTGAGCACAGGAGAACTTCCTGATGGATTGTAGCTTAAGAGAGGCTCTCATAAACTTCTCATTGTGCTGAGGCAAGGCCAGCTCTGCTGGCTTTCACTGCTACCCACTGCAGCCATGCTTCCGACGGCTGCTATGCATTGCTCAAATGCTTCCCCCACTGCTTGCATGCTCAGTGGGGGGAAAGAGTTTGCCACATGTACAGATATACATGTACTCTGACCCAATCAGTGGTCTTCTTGTTCCACCCACATGCAGTGTACATAAAGAGCATGTTCCCATGGCTTCTGTGTGCATGGATGGTGGCAAAGCATTGAAACCATGCACATCAGCAGTGAGAGGTGTGCCTTGTCGGAAATCAAGCCTATATCAGGAGAAACTGGCCACTCTCCAGGCACCCGGCTTGATCTCCTGTTGACCTTCCTGTCTGCATTCCCCAGCAGGATACAGGCTAGGTCGCGATAGGCGATCCTTCTCAGCGTGAGAAGAACACCCCCCCTCTTTCCTGCCCCCCTGGGCAGGGGAAAGAGATAGACAGAAACGTATTTACATGCCTTTATTTCTGTCTTTGCAGCGTTACAAAAAACATGACTGCTCTCTTCATACTCCTGCAGTCGAGAGACATGAACAAAACACTTCCTGTCCAGCTCATATTACACTCTGAGCTAATTCCGGTGCCCTCTGCACTGTGAATTGACTGTCCCTCTGTTTCCCACGGAACAGTCCCAACATTCCCATTATGTTTTGTTTTCAAGCTACCAGCAGCTCACGGCTGCATTGCTTCAATATCGTAACGCAATCAGTGGTCTTCTTGTTCCACCCACATGCAATGTACATAAAGAGCATGTTCCCATGGCTTCTGTGTGCATGGATGGTGGCAAAGCATTGAAACCATGCACATCAGCAGTGAGAGGTGTGCCTATGGCACATGGTGAGGACCAGCTTTGCTCATCCGTTGTTTCATAAGGAACCCAAAAATTAACCTTTTAGCAAACAAATTTATACAATATATGTTTGTGTAAATGTTTGGATTGGCACACTAGCAGATCTGCAGATGCCTATAACACCAAGTCCACAAAATGTAAATAAATAAATGTGAGGTACTGTATGTAAGCTTGCTCATTTCTTGACGAGTAAGTAAGAAGAGGCCAATGAAATAGTCAAACTAAATTTTCCTGGAAGGCAATTAATATTTCAGGATACGCATCCATAATGCAGAGAGCTAACAGAGAGCTTGTGTCAAACCATAAAGACATCAACACTGGCAAAAATAAAATAAAAAATATCAAGTTGTTTATGGCCTGGCTTTTCCTTTCTAAACAAAAGCTCGTAAGAACTAAAATTGTGTACATGCATAAATTAAGAAGGACAAACATGGTTGGAAATACATTTTAATGTTTCCGTAATGAAGCTTTGTCGGAGTAGCTTAAATATTTACAGTTTATTCCCAGAAATAAATACATCAAGACAGCTTTCACAGCCTCATCTCATGGCTTTTTATAGACAATGAAAAGGAGAGGGAACTAGATGGAACCTTGTGGAATTTCACAGAAAAGGATCGTAAGGTTTTATACAACCACCACCCAGTGTCTAACATCCCTTTTCAGAGCTAGGGGATTGGGAGGGTTGCAGTGGCACAAATGCAAGCATTTTGGGAAAATACTGATTATCCAGACAAAGTTCTGTCTGGTTTCTGCCCTGGCTTTGGGACTGAGTCAACACTGGTTGCCCTGATGGGTGAGTTTGATTAAGAATGAGACAAGAGGAATGTGATGCACTTAGTTAATCTCTCAGCAGATTTTGATAGCATCAAGCACGATATCTTCGTGGACTGGCTCGGCCAGTTGAGAATTGGGAGCACTGTTCTTATGATTCTATTTTTACTTGCAGGATTGGTTTCAGAGTGATCCCACATGGTACCAGTTGGCCCCTTTGCTGTTTAACATCTACATGAAACCATTGCTTGTGGTCATTTGGAGATCTATAGCAAAGTGTCGCCTGCGTGCTGAGGACACCCAAGTCTATTTTTCGGAAGTGGTTTGACGGTGCAAGCTCAGCGTCAATCTCTGGAGGCAGTGATGGGCTAGATGAAGACTGGGGTGGAATCTACAAATATATAAAAATCATTCTGAAAATGCTTTTTAAAAAAAGTGTCTATAAAAATACACTGAATTTTCCACAAGGCTTGCCATTGCCATCGAGTGTCACCTTGTATATTGCACTTAAAACAATCTTAAAATGTTTCATTTGCAGCTGTATAGCTGAGTTCTAATAAACTCATACAGACCCTGCTGAGAGCTTGAAGGCCCTGCTCCTGCCTCTCTCCACCACGCTGACGGTGGGACCTGACAGGCTATGTAAGGGCTGCTGCTGCTATCCAGCAGAGAATATTGCTTCTTCTTTTAAATTGGTTTTAAATTGTGTATGTGTGTAACACACACACCTTTTTAAAATTGTTTTCAAGTGTTTTCCCTGTTTTCAGTTGGGTTGATTGACATCCTATGGCCTTTCAGAATGTGTTGGGGGGTGTTATTGGGTTGTTGCTGTTTTTATTTGGATTATGTATGTTGTGGTTTTATATTCTGATTTTATCCTGTAAACTGCCCTGAGACCTGTGAGTATAGGGCAGTACAGTGGTACTTTGGTTCTCAAACTTAATCCATTCCGGGAGTCCGTTTGACTCCCGAAAAACGTTCGGAACACTCACTTCTGGGTTTGCGGCGTTCAGGAGCTGATTTGTTTGGGAGCCAAGCCGTTTGAGTACCAAGGTACCACTGCATATAAATAATAATAATGATGATGATGATGATAATGATGATACAAACACCAAAGCTACTACACTAGTTCAAAAGGAAATATATCTTGATGGTTGAGGAGAGAGGTGTGTTCTTCCACAAAGCTATTTCAGAGCACCTCTGCCTGAATGTATGATCAAAGCAAACGCTGGGAACTGACAAGTGAATTAAAAATCTTACATATATTTATAATGGCTCCTTTAACTAATCCATCACACCATGAATGACTCCCCCCCCCCCCCAGTTTGGTGTTTTTAATGTGTAAGATTGTTAACTTGTGGGTATAGTAGTATGTTATTAAATTCCCTCGCCTAGGCAGAAACAGTATTCATACTGAACTGCATTAGGGTATACCTTTTGTCCTTCGTTCGTTTTAATAATCGGCCATGATATGTGCAAAGCTTTTACTTCTCAACTTTGAAAATGTCAATGGCCCTGCAAAAATGACAGTATCATAAATCCATGCTAGTACTACCAGAAGGCCAAAAATGCAGAGAGCTAAACTGAAGTCAGATTGAATGCTAATGTTACTCTGAGAGTAGCAATGAATACATTAATGGGCATTCACTAATCAGATCAGACAGCAGAATCCACTTTACTTTTTGTGCTTCACAGCCCTGACACCTGTAGGTTGGGTAGCACATTCTACGTTGTTTCAGTGCACCATGCCATCTGGCTAAGGATGTAGGAAGGCATCAATTTCTGCTCTGTTCTATTCAGCACTGTTTCTGTTCCGCTGCAGTTCTGCTTCCAGCAAAAGAAGTCATTCATCTTGCTGTCCACTGTGGTTCCTGTAATTAATGACGAAATCAATGGCTCTAGCATAACGTTGTTTCATTTCATTTGTTTCAGTGCAAAGGAAACACAATGCTAATGCGAGGGGCAGCGTCAGTTACATGCCAATTGCGGAATGAAAACAGTAGCAGTGAATAATGAAAAATGCTTTGATTGTGTGGGGGGGGTTTACGATCAAGAAGTATATAAATTTTATGAAATAAAAAATAAAGTATTTTTATATGCTGGTTTTAATTTGTGTAAGCCACTTTGCGCAATATCAAAAGCAGGCTATAACTCTTGATACGAATACAGGTACGTTCAAAGTATCATTTAGTGAGAAGAAATAGATAACATGTAGCCTCGTGGCTTAATTGGCATCAAAGCATTTTTCAAAGAGCAGAAGCCTCAAACAAGGTGTTTTCTACAGCAACACATTACTTAACAGCTTTCAGGAACAGCAACTCAAATGACAGCACTATTAATTAATTCATCAACAGCTGCTTTGTGTTTGTGTCTTCCTCTTGGATAAAAGCATTTCAATGAAAAGAGTCACTCCCTTTGTCACCATGGAAATATTTATCTGTTTCCCAGGCAACAATGTGGTCAGTCATCACGTTGCCACAGCAACATTGTTACAGTCTATACCTTACTGTTGGTTTGGGCATATTTCGCAATACAATTTATTATAGGGAGATTTCACTTTCCCGTATAATGCTGCTTGAGTGAACGGTGAACTGAATAAATTTCAATATTTCCTACGTTTTTGTGTGCACCGTTTTCTAACATCCACTTTCTTTTTCTGCTGGAGAACTGCATTGTAAAATTTGGAGGAGCGCAAATTTCAAAGGATAGCTGTGTTTCGGTTCATGTATTGGTTCATGAAGCATGGATTGGATGGGTTTGCATTAAAATGTGAACTGAATTGATTTCCCTCCTATCCCTACAATGCACCCGGAGATAATGCAAGAACAGCTTATGCATCTCTTTTTTTCGCACATCTGCTGTAATGTCCAAAGTAATATCCAAAATAATAACACCTGCATCTCTCCTATTGGTATATATAGTATAGATGGATATGTCAACCTCAGGCGTCAGTCTCTCTAAGATGGAAACAGGAAATTTTTTACTAGAAGCACAATCCGAACTCCCTTCCTTAGCAGGGCTGGTCTGGGTGGCAGGACCATTTCCACATCCATAGCTCTGCCACTCTCTCTGTGTAGTGGTTAAGAGCGGTAGTCTCGTAATCTGGGGAACCGGGTTCACGTCTTCGCTCCTCCACATGCAGCTGCTGGGTGACCTTGGGCCAGTCACACTTCTTTGAAGTCTCTCAGCCCCACTCACCTCACAGAGTGTTTGTTGTGGGGGAGGAAGGGAAAGGAGAATGTTAGCCGCTTTGAGACTCCTTAAAGGGAGTGAAAGGCGGGATATCAAATCCAAACTCTTCTTCTTCTTCTTCTCTTTTTTTAATAACATTTTTTGATGTTCCAATTATAAAAATAAAAACAACAACACAAAAACAAAACAAAATAAATACAAAACAAACTAACTTCCCTCTAGTCTAGTCTAGTGAGAGCCAGTGTGGTGTAGTGGTTAAGAGTGGTAGTCTTGTAATCTGGGGAACCGGGTTCGAGTCTCCGCTCCTCCACATGCAGCTGCTGGGTGACCTTGGGCTAGTCACACTTCTCTGAAGTCTCTCAGCCCCACTCACCCCACAGAGTGTTTGTTGTGGAGGAGGAAGGGAAAGGAGAATGTTAGCCGCTTCGAGACTCCTGAAGGGGAGTGAAAGGTGGGATATCAAATCCAAACTCTTCCTCTCTTCTTCTTCTTCTTCTTTCTTGGTTCCATTATTTATCAAGATGCTGCATGTCCATTGTGAAAATTATAACACGTTTAAATCACCTATTATCCATTCATAAAAATTACAAGAACAGTGGTACCTTAGGTTACATACGCTTCAGGTTACGGACTCCGCTAACCCAGAAATAGTGCTTCAGGTTAAGAACTTTGCTTCAGGATGAGAACAGAACTCGTGCTCCGGCGGTGCAGCAGCAGCAGGAGACCCCATTAGCTAAAGTGGTGCTTCAGGTTAAGAACAGTTTCAGGTTAAGTACGGACCTCTGGAACGAATTAAGTACTTAACCCAAGGTACCACTGTAATCTTAAAACCCTGCTAATGTATTAACCTGTGTCCAATGCTTCTGTATATATGCAATAAACATCTTCCATTCTTCCTTGAATTCATTGTAGTCTCTTCCTCTTAGTTGCATTGTCAATTTTGCCATTTCAGCATATTCCTTTAATTTAACTTGCCAATCTTCTTCTTCTTTGAGACACCTTCTTCTTTCCAATGTTGTGCTAATAGTGTCCGTGCAGCTGTAAGGTAAAGGTAAAGGTACCCCTGCCCATACGGGCCAGTCTTGCCAGACTCTAGGGTTGTGCGCTCATCTCACTCTATAGGCCAGGAGCCAGCGCTGTCCGCTGACACTTCCGGGTCCCGTGGCCAGCGTGACAAGCTGCATCTGGCGAGCCAGCGCAGCACACGGAACGCCGTTTACCTTCCCGCTGGTAAGCGGTCCCTATTTATCTACTTGCACCCAGAGGTGCTTTCGAACTGCTAGGTTGGCAGGTGCTGGGACCGAACGACGGGAGCGCACCCCGCCGCGGGGATTCGAACCGCCGACCATGCGATCGGCAAGTCCTAGGTGCTGAGGTTTTACCCACAGTGCCACCCACGTCCCGTGCAGCTGTAGTTGCATACATAAATAAATTCTTTTGCAATTTTGGTAGATCAACTCCTATAATACCTAATAGGAATGCTTCTGGTTTTTTTTAAACATAGGTTAATTTAAACATCTTCATTATCAATAATTTCCCAATATTTCTTTATAATTTTATATTCCCACCACAGATGAAAAAATGTACCTTCTGTGATTTTACATTTCCAACACATGCTTTCCTTAGATTTATACATTTTTGCTAAGTTAACCAGAGTTAGATACCATCTACACATCATTTTCATGTAATTTACAGGTCTGCCACTCTTGGTGGCCAGGGTGAAAGGTGGAATTGTTGTTGTTGTTTAGTCGTTTAGTCGTGTCCGACTCTTCGTGACTCCATGGACCAGAGCACGCCAGGCACTCCTGTCTTCCACTGCCTCCCGCAGTTTGGCCAAACTCATGCTGGTAGCTTCATGAACACTATCTAACCATCTTGTCCTCTGTCGTCCCCTTCTCCTTGTGCCCTCCATCTTTCCCAGCATCAGGGTCTTTTCCAGGGAGTTTTCTCTTCTCATGAGGTGGCCAAAGTACTGGAGCCTCAGCTTCACAATCTGTCCTTCCAGTGAGCACTCAGTGCTGATTTCCTTAAGAATGGATACATTTGATCTTCTTGCAGTCCATGGGACTCTCAAGAGTCTCCTCCAGCACCATAATTCAAAAGCATCAATTCTTTGGCAATCAGCCTTCTTTATGGTCCAGCTCTCACTTCCATACATCAGGTGGAATAGGGAGCCATTAGCTGCCCCAACCCCAAGTTGGTGTAACAATCAGGCCTGGATGAGGCTGAATGTCATTCGGAATGGCAGCGACAGTGGCTCATGATAGAGTTGCTCATCCTCTGCTGTTGACCACCAGCTGGGATCCTGCTGGCAGCACACATGCATGATCATTCAGAAAGTGAAAGGGGGGCATTGCACTGACAAGCTGCATCACTCCATTGGCTGCAGCTAAGTTGGAGGCCAGCTTAGCTTCTGCCCAACACAATCCCTCTAAATCTAAGAAGGGTTTCAATTGCATGTGTGCCAACATTCTCCAGATGAAAATAGGGACGTTTCTCACTCCCCCCCACCTGACCCTCCTCGAGCCCCTGAGAAAACCTATTTTTTTATTTTATTTTATTTTTCTTTAGTAGATGGGCCTTTTCTGCGGTGGCTCCCCATTTGTGGAAGATCTCCCCGAGGAGGTTAACCTGGCACCTTCATTTTACACCTTTAGGCACAAGGCAAAAATGTTCCTCCTTAACCAGGCCTTTGGCTGACTGACATCCAATGCTCTTTTAAAATGTGTTGGGGCAGGGTGCGGGGTTAATTGGGTGGTTTTCGTTTTATTACGTATTTTGTGTTTTTATATTGTGATTTTATGTTGTAACTGTGCTGAAAACTGCAGATATAGGCCAATACAGTGGTACCTCGGGTTACATACGCTTCAGGTTACTTATGCTTCAGGTTACAGACTCCACTAACCCAGAAATAGTACCTCGGGTTAAGAACTTTGCTTCAGGATGAGAACAGAAATCGTGCGGCGGTGGTGCAGCAATGGGAGGCCCCATTAGCTAAAGTGGTGCTTCAGGTTAAGAACAGTTTCAGGTTAAGAACCGACCTCCGGAATGAATTAAGTACATAACCAGAGGTACCACTGTTTATGAATTTAATAAATAAAAAAAATGATGATAATTTACAAAAAGAACAACACACAAACACAAAAAAATAGAAAGCGGCAAGATTAGATGCAGACCCACAAAAGGTTGTTATTTTTTAATTAAAAAATCAAGACTCCTAGAGCTCCTCTCCACTCCCTTTTCTTCCTGCCCAAGGAAGCCCTCTGCCCCCAGAGTTGGCACAGCATGTGGGGCTGGGCCTCAGGGGCGACAGCCTCTCCGCCTCCTCACCGGCTCTCCAGCAGCCACTATGAACTATGCAAGGGAGGAGATAAGCAACAACAGCCATGGAGAAGCAACAGGATGTTCCCTTGCCACTGCCATTGCTTGGGACAAGTGCTGCCCCCCCCCCCAAGTTTGGTGGTGGCAGCACTGGCAGGGGAAATGGGGACATCCCAGGATCAAATCAGAAGTTGGGATGGCTTTCATAATTCCAGAACTGTCCCTGGAAAACTGGGACATTTGGAGGGTATGGGATTGTTCTGCTCATTACTTCTTCCTAACAGTCTTGCATGTCTTAAATATCAGCTTTTAATATCCTGTTTGATGCAGATGTCTCCCAGTCATCAGTATTACTTTTGATATCCAGAATTCTGGATAAAAATCCAGAAATGTTTACATTTCCTGATCAGGCTTTCTGTATCCCCGTTTCTCTTTTCACTTATTGATATAAATTCTAAGCATTTTCCTTTGCATCATCACTATATGGCAACCAGCTTATTTCGAATGCTGTTCCACAAGCACTGGGCACGGGCAGGAGATGAACATTTTACATTTGAAACTTTGACAGATTCGCACCAGTCCAGTCGCCCGCATTTGCCTCCTTGCTAAAGCCTTTCAATGGCTCATATGATTTATTCATCCCAGAGTTCACCTGGAAGGCCTCCCAGTAACACTCTTTGAGTTGGCTCCACCATTAAAATTTTATACATCATTGTACAGCTGACAGATTGAACTCAGGCAAGTCATTGCCGCAGAAAAGGCTTTGAAGGGTTCAGTGATACCTGGAAATAACCTATGAGGTATGAGAGAGTACAGGCCTCAACTGTCCTCTTTTCCTTTCAGTTTCCTGAAAGAGATATACAGCCTATGTTCCCTTTGAAGTTTCATGGGGTACAAGTTCGTTAATTGAAAAGCGAGATCTTCTTAAGCTGTCACAATGTTCTTCACAATGCACATGGAGCAGTTTTAAGGATTTTTTCCCTCTAAATACTGGGCCTGCATTTTCTAGTGATACATGGTGGAAAGGGAGAGAGATTATAGTTGTGCGCTAAATCTAACACAACTATAATTTTGGGCAAACTGTGCTACCCTACATACTGCTGCCACATACGAAAATCAAGATACATAAACATTTCACACAAGACCAAGAATATGACTGAACAAGCAATAATCAGTTTCTCACTGTTTGAATGTCAAACTAACTCTTTTAGGCGCTTTTTTTTTTTAATCACAATGGTACATGAATATCAGTTTCTAATTGAACAACTTTTCTGTCTTCCCTTCGAGTTCAGAGCTGAACTCTTTTATTCCTACACTACTCAGAGGGGGGCATCTTTTGTCACAAGTGTCAAAACTGTTTGTGGAATTCACATGTGGTACAAAGATTGGAATGCAGAGGAGGAAAATCCAGCTAGCCAAAGCACTAGGAAAACTAGGTTTAGTTCTATGTACCAAAATGAAATTCCTGTGCAAGGGACCAGATCATGGTTTTGTTGGTCTTTTGAAAAGTTGATATAACTCATTAAATTAGGCTGTGCACCATTTACAGAACAATCCTGACCTTTGATCCATGTTGATGGTGGCGGGTGGCGCTGTGGTTTAAACCACAGAGCCTGGGGCTTGCTGATCAGAAGGTCGGTGGTTCGAATCTCCGTGACGGGGTGAGCTCCCGTTGCTCGGTCCCTGCTCCTGCCAACCTAGCAGTTCGAAAGCACGTCAAAGTGCAAGTAGATAAATAGGTAACACTCCAGTGGGAAGGTAAATGGTGTTTCCATGCGCTGCTCTGGTTCGCCAGAAGCGGCTTAGTCATGCTGGCCACATGACCCGGAAGCTGCACGGCCAGTAAAGCGAGATGAGCGCTGCAACCCCAGAGTCATCCGTGACTGGACTTAACTGTCAGGGGTCCCTTTACCTTTACCTTTTACCAGACCTTTGATCCATGTTGATGGTGGTAGTTATTTTTTATTAATTAAATTATTAACATGTTTATCTGATAACCAACGAACATTACCAGGACAGCATCCATGTGGCAAGACATGGATAAAATGACACTGAACCATTCAGATTAACCCGTAAGTAACAAAAGTTACAGTTAAATCCCCAACAGCCAACTAATTCTCCAAAATAGCTTGTAGTGGTCTGGTCCTCTGCATTTTTGGCAAAGGACCCCTGGACGGTTAAGTCCAGTCAAATTTTACAGTGGGTTTCAGCACTTACCTCTGCTTTCAGGCTGAAGAAGCCGGTGTTTGTCCACAGACAGCTTTCCAGGTCATGTGGCCAGCATGACTAAACCACTTCTTGTGCACAGAGCGCCATGACGCATGCCAGAGCGCACGGAAACACCATTTACCTTCCTGCCCACAGTACCTAGTTATCTACTTGCACTGGTATGCTTTCAAACTGCTAGGTTGGCAGAAGCTGGGACAGAGCAACAGGAGCTAACCCCATAATGCGGATTCAAACTGCTGACCTTACAACTGGAAGCCCAAGAGGCTCAGTGGTTAGATGACAGTGCCACCGTCATCCCTTTGCGTTTTAGACTTTTGGTCAACATGGCACTGAGGTATTCGGCTGAGCTCCACAGGCCATCTTTTTAATTGCTTTAATTGCTTGATTGGGGTCTGTCTGATAGTTTTTCTTTTATAGGGGACAAGGATATTTATGCGTCCTTTGGTCCCCAGGAGCTAACAACTCTCAACAGTTCTTTGCAAACCAGAGTTTCTAGGATTCTTTGAAGGAAGCTATTCTTGTTTAAAGTGGTATAATACTGTTTTGAATATAAAGTGCAGATAGGTCCTTGGTTTTGCTTGGAGTAGATGATTGAAATCAATGGGAGCTAAGTAAGTCACTGATTTGTACAGCTCAACTCTGTCTGGATCCAGCCCGCTGTGTGCTTTGCTTTACCTTCAAAAAATGTACTTATTTCTCCAAATATATGTTGTTTCCTTCCAGTTCTGAATGGACAAACCACTGGTAGATAGCCAGCTTGGCAGTGGAGGCAGAGGATGCATAAAAATACAGTTCTACATTTTTATTACAACTGTTTGGCTTCTGAGTTTTGAAAGCTTGAGAAGAGCAGGTCAGCTAGTGTAGGCCTTCTTCTCTCTATAAGTGACACTTTCCCCAAAACTTGCTTAACTATCTATAAAAAAAATTAAATATCTCAGAGGAGTCCTACATAAAATGTGCTAATGTTTAGTCAGAGCTTCTAGGCTAGCTGGAGACTGGTGGAAACGAAAACAATGCCAAAGATGTAAATTATTATTTTTTTCCTGCCAGCAATCAACTGCTGTTGCCTAAAGGTACAATGGCAGTAGCAGGGGTTGCCCAACTCATGCCAAATCTGTAAGTCTAGTGTTAATGTATCAAAGAGAAGCCAAGGACCATGGTCCAGGGAATAGGAGTGCAGCCAAGAACGAGTGTTAATCAGAGAGAAGTAAAAGTTAGGGAAAATCCAGAGGATTAATCAGAGATTGGAGCCTTGGGAGATTTTCAATATAACTCAAAAGTATGCTTGAAGGAAAGGAAACACTGAGGTGTAGCTATGCGTGGAAGAATCTGCCACGTTTGGTTCGCTCATGTTCTTATTTTTCAACTCTTGAATTCAATTCTCCACATTTTGCGACAATTTGCATTTTAAAATTATTATTATTAGTAGTAGTAGTAGTATTTAAATTTGTATACTGCCCTATACCCACAGGTTTCAGGGTGGTTTCCAGGATAAAATCACCATATAAAAACATAGATAATACATAATCAAAATAAAAACAAGAACAATTCAGTTAAAAAATCCTCATGAAAATTCATCCGCCTTGTCGTATGGATTTCTCTTGATACGCAACTTTTTGTATTCAGTTTTGAATAATGTACACATTTTTGTGAGATATTTTCTCTTATAAAGTGGATTTTTAAATGTTATTTCACTAATATATTTATCTTTATGCATGCTTCCTCCTAATGTATGCATTTTTGTAAACATCTTTTGGTTCGAGAGCTGTATCACAAAATTCAGAAATTTAGAAATTTCAAAGGATAGTTGTGTTTTAGTTCACATATTGATTCAGAAAGTCCAAATTGGATAAATTTGGCTTTAAAAGCAGACTGAGTCAAATTTCTCTTCCATCCCTAGGTACAGACGTAGACTTTAGATGAGATAGGAATTGGTGTCTAATAACAGGTGTTTGGGGCAAAGAGGTTCTATAACAACAGGGAAAATGGACATCAGCTCACATGAGAAGCAGGCTGAGGGTGGTCCTCCAACCCCCACCAGTTCAAACCAGTATGGTCAGCCGTCAGGGATGATGGGAGCTATGGTCCAACAGCATATGGAGGATCACAGGTTCCTTTGGCAAGTGTGTGAAAACTTTCACCAATGAAATGATATATTGTTGGCATTTAACATCTACAAAATTAGCAAAGATGTATAGAACCACTTCAAACATATGTTGGAAGTGTAAGGAGAAGAAAGGCAAGTTCTACCACATGTGGTGGATGTGCAAGACAACAAAAGCATTCTGGGAAATGATATGTAATGAGTTGAAAAAAATGTTTAAAATAATGTTTTTGAAAAAACTAGAGGCTTTTTTACTCGGAATTTTAGGTGCATAGATACCAAAGGAGCAGAAATGATTGTGACGTATGTGATTACGCATGCGACGACATCAGCATGGATACTGCTGGCCCAGAGATGGAAAGAAGATAAAGTCCCGACCAGAGACGAATGGCTGATGAAGATCATGGACTATGCTGAAATGGTGAAAATGACCGGGAAAATCAGAAACCAGGAAGAGAGGAACTTTAATAAGGAATGGGAAAAAATTGCAATGTACTTAAGAGAACACTGTAAACAACTAAAAACTTTGGCAGGATTTGAGTAAGGCTTGTAAAGCACTAAAAACTAAGGTAAAAACCTTTTTCATGTGATGCTGTTGAAAAAGATTGCAAATGGAAACCATTGAAGGGTGGAGGCGAACCTAAGGATTCAGGGAATCCTAAATGCTGATGATTATGTCTAATGTTGGAATTTAAATGACCAGTGTAAAACTGAATTAAAAAAGATT